>NC_035448.2:203937543-204287151 GCF_002127325.2 Helianthus annuus | reverse complement strand
ACGTTGACGAAACTTCATGAAATTTTTACCACATATTCTAGTGAGTATATTTTAGCTATACCAAGCTTCGGGTCTGCCAAAAGTTCACTCAGAGGTATAAATTAAACATGTTGACACTTTTGGCCCCTATAGTTTACGATACTTCACTTTTGGGCAATTTCCGCGTCGTATGATCCATGAACCATCCGTTAAATGTTATAAACATTATGTGGGGTTATCATAGAGCCTATTTATCCATTGTTGACACTTTGAACCCTTACGTTCCATAGTTTTCACTGTTTGTCACTTTTAGTCCCTCTAAAGTATGTTTTCACATAACGGAACCTTATGACACGTGTCAAGACATTATTGGACGAAATTTTTCGAGGTGTTACAAAAATGCATGTGAGTAACATAGGTTTTGTGAAAATAGGATTCATGACTTAGGTTTTAGAAAATGTTTAATAGAATTCAGTCATGAACCTTGTAAATTGTTTTGTTTTTGTAAATTATTTGAAAAGCGATAAAATCAGATGATATGTATAAGTAAAGGAATAACGTATGATTAAATGAATAACCAAGTAAAATAAGTTAGCTGGTGATTCCGCTCGTAATGATCACATGGTGATTCCGCTCAAACCATTTGGAGCGGAATCAGCAACACTATATATACATGTTATGTGATCTCATTCCATAACTTTGGAGCGGAATTAGAGTCGAGGTGCTGCTGAAATTTTGGCAGAAATCATTGTAATTGACTCGGAAAGTGTTAATATAAAGGAAATTAAAAGGATAAAGCTGTGTGATTTCATTTACTTTGATTCTGCCTCTTTATATGAAGATGAACTGCCTTTTACTGACTGTTTAGGGTCACAACACGGTCCAACAAGATCAATGTTGAAGAAAGAGGGATGAGGGTTACAAAAGGGGGAATAGAAAGGGTTGAGATGGAAATTACCATTTTACCCTCATGTGCATTGCACATGACAATTTTTAACTGAGATTTCTGACCAGGTTTGGCCTAAAGGACAAAACGTGCAAGATTTTGAAAGGTTAAGGACACCGCCTGTCAACTTTTAGCCAAAAGGACAACGCATTCAATTTGATGTAAACAGAAAAGACAAAACTTGTAATTTACTATTTGTCTTATAAATATAATATTATTATTTACATTTAAATAATAACTACCACTCATCCATTAATTAATATATAGAGTTAATTACATAGTTAGTCCCAGTGGTTTGCATAAAATAACATATTTAGGTACTAATAGTTTAAAATCACCTTCTAGGGTATTAATTTTTCATTTTGTAACGTTTGGAGGTATTAACTTCTAGGGTATTAACATAGTTAGTCCTTGTGGTTTGCACAAAATAACATACTTAGGTACTAATAGAATGTGATTTTAAACCTACAAATAACGTTAATACCTCCAAACGTTACAAAATGAAAAGTTAATACTCTAGAATGTGATTTTAAACTATTAGTACCTAAGTATGTTACTATTGGCAAACCACAGGGACCAACTATGTAATTAACTCTTAATATATAATTATTACTCGAATATTTATTTAATCAAACAATTTTCAAATATTTAATTTCCTGCATTTAATTAATTAACTGCATTTTATGAAATTCATTTTTTTGAACCACATAATCATTTCTATACTTGTTATTACTGTCTGGGTTATTTGAAATTAATTTTTTTGTAGCATTGACTAGATTTATATGAAACTAGTGGGATTTCTCGCATTCCACAGCGATCGTTATCGGTTTGATTCGCTTCAATACTTGTACATACGATCGTTATCGGTTTGATTCGCTTCAATACTTGTACAATTCTGACAATCAGTAAAGCAGCCAAAAGATATATATGTTTAAGAGGTTATTGACAAGTGTTTTACATCTATCGAAAAAAATACCGTTACAAGTAGTGCTTATTCGGCTGATTACGGTACAAAAAAAAATACTTTTATGTGATACGTTGAGAAAACCATAAAAAAAAATAATATACCATTACCAATGTTATTTAGACGGTATCATTATTATTCATAATTCGACCTGCTAATCCCAAGAATTGTCTAATCTTAGTGGGATTTTTAGGTGTTTCCTAGTTCTTAATTACTTCACCTTTGGAAGGATCTACTTGTATACCTTTCTTATTCACGATGTGTCCTAAAAATTGGACATCCCTAGTCAAGAATTCACATTTACTATACATAGTATAAAGTTTCTCTTCCTTCGGTAACTTGAGGATGGCATAAAGATGTTCTTCATGTGTTTCTTTACTCTTAGAATAAATGAGGATATCGTCTATTAAAACAATCACACACCGATCCAGGAAGGGCTTGCATACTTGATTCATGAGGTCCATGAAAACAGTTGGTGCATTTGTGAGGCCACACACTCAATTGGGGGAAATTTTTTGAATTAGATCATGCTACTTTGAAATCTGATGGTGTTTTTCGTAGCAATCCAAGGGGTTGGTTTACTTTTAGACATGTTTCATCTGCTTTGCTCTTCTTCTTTGGACATATTCGGCACGATGCTCGAACCTTGTTTAGAGATGTTTTCGCCGGTATTGACCCAGATTTGGATGCTCAAGTAGAATTTGGAGCATTCCAAAAACTTGGAGATCCAACTACAAGAAGACAAGCAATCTACTACAACATTTCTTCGGTCTCTTTGGAATCTATTTTCTTTTTATGATTTGATTTTGATATAAGGTACCAGAGAAATCTTGATTTGAACCGTCATGTTTTTGTTACTCTTGCTCTTGTTTTATCCGGGATATGACCCCCCCCCCAATAAACAGGTATTGAAGTTATAATTGTAAACCATGATGGAATCTATGAAAGCTTTCGTTTATACATTCCTATTAGTCTCGACTCTAGGGATAACTTTTTTCTATACTTTTTAGATAAACGCCGACAATTTTCAACTAAAAAATAAAAAAATGAAATGATTTTTCATTATCGCAATTGAAGTAATTAGTCTCCGTGTTCCTCGAATGGATCTCTTAGTTGTTGAGAAGGTTGCCCAAAAGCGGTATACAAGACGTATCCAATAAAACTTACAAGTAACCAGATATAAAGATGGCAACTAAGGTTATTGTTTTCATTATTATATAATTTCAAGATCACAATGGATCTATTTTTAAATAAAATATATATCCAGACGTTGATAAAATAACCATGTTATAACACCACACTCAAAATCTTATAATACATCTTATCTAAAAAGCTATTGTGAAAAATAAAAATTATCAAACGTAATCATAACTAGTTTTAATAAAGGCGCGCGTTGCGGCAAAACAGAGTAAATAATAATATAAAACAAAAGTTATTTTAGAATGAAGTTTGTTGTTTAGATAGCCAAACCGTCATAATCGGTTCAATTATCATCGTACCATTTTATTACACCAAATATATACTCTAATTTGAATATAAATTCATTTTTGACAATATTTATACTTGAATGTCGAAAAAAACCAAACAAAACTACATATTTAGGTTTTTAGAAAAAGTTAATGAATGTAATTTATTTAAGAAATATCAAATTATATAAAAAAAAGACATATGATTTGAAAACAAGACAAAGATGATTTAAAAAAAAAGAATCGTTATAAAGGAAATATGATTTAAGAAAAGGAAATATGATTTTAAAATAAAAAAAATATTAAAAAAATTTAAAAAGTATACAAAAGTAAGGTATTAAAAAATAAAAAATTAAACAATAAAGAAAATATGATTTAATAATGGAAAAAGAATTATTATAAAGTAAATATGATTTAAAAAAGAAAAAAATATATTTGAGAAAAAAACAATTACTAAAAAATAAAGGGCCATGTTACTAAGAAAAGAAAACATGATTTTAAAATTAAAAAAGTTTACGAAAGTAAGGTATTAAAAAATACAAAATTAAAAGATAAGAAAATACGATTTAATAAAAGAAAAAGAATTATTATAAAGAAAATGTGATTTAAAAAAAGAAAAAAATACATTTGAGAAAAAAATAATTAATAAAAAATAAGGGCCAATATTACTATTCATGACCCTTCACCACTAATATATATAAAATATATATATAATACCAAAATGTTCTATTGATTAAATAATAAAAAAAATTAAAAAGATACCTACTTGTAACTATTCATAATCATCAAGCAAACTGAAAAGTTAGGGGGGTTTCTAGGCCTAAACTAATGATCAAGGGCCAAACTGTACGCAATATCAAACTAAAAGCCCTAAAAAGTAAACACAATATTTCCTACTTCCCGTGACCTTCCTGAACAAACAGTGCGACCAATGTTCTTGTTTACACTTAAAACCTCCATACCCGAATTCAATTCATAGCGAGACACCTGAAGAAAGCAAGCAGCAACAACGTTGTCTTCCACTCTATTTGGGTATTATCCCCACAATTAACGAGGTAAATTATACAGAAATTGTTGTTATCGTCTAAAACCCCCTTAACCTAATATGCATGCCAACTGTTTGATGAAAGTCCCCAATGAATAAACACTCTGATATGCCATTATTTTGTTTCCATTAATGATTTCATATTACAGGATTGAGTAAAACACTTAATATTATGAGGCAGTGTCGTTAAGTTTAGGGTTTATAGATGCTTATACTCTTTGGTACGTTCGTATATGTATGGAATGTAGGTTTTGTTTGAGACCTAGTTTTCTTTAGAATTTGATTGCGTAGGTTTTTGACTGTTTAGGGATTAGGGCTGAGCAGGATTCGGGTTGGACCGGGTAACCGACTGAGACCAGACTGATTAAGCAGATTCGGTTTGGTTCTTGGTTTTAATTTTGGGGAGAATTCGGGTTCGGTTTGGTCCAGGTTCAGTCTGAGTAAAAACCGAAAAAGTTTCCGAGTTTTGTGATTGGAATCGTTTAAGTTATGTTTGTTGTGTTTTATATTGGGAGCATAGTTTATAAGTTATTGATAAAACATATGAAACGAACCATCTTAGCATACGATTCAGTCCTCGCCCAACCCGAGACCAACTCGAAAAGAGCGAGACTGACCCACCCTATTACGGTCCAGAATTTTTAGGTTCAGGCTTGGTCCGGTTTCAACCCAACACTCATAAAATCAAAGTCAATATAATGTTTATACTGGTAAGCAGCATGTCTGTGCACTGTGCAGAGTCACACGCTAACATATGAACACACATTACTATTATAACATTATGTAATTAATGGGTAAAAGAATTTTTTCGTTAGTTCACCAACAAAAACCTGGTGGGCTTTGTCTATCACTCCAACAAAACAGTTAAAGATTTCAGATTTTACACAATCCCCAACGCTATTTTCCAATGGTTTTTGCAGAGATAACTTGTATTTCTACTTTTACGGCAATATGGACCTGTGTTTAAAAAAGCGAGCTTTAAGCGTGAAGCGCTGAAGCGTTTGGAAAAGCGCTTTTTTTGGTCTGAAGCGTTACAACACGTGAAGCGTTTTGAAGCGATCTTTAAGCGCGAAGCGATGATGGTTTAGAAATCATAATGGCCTCCGGATTAAGTGTGTTTTTAATCATGTTTTGATGGAGATGAATACGTACTTGATTATGATGATTATTGATTAAAGACTATTTTTATGTTTATGTTTTAAGTGTGTTTCGACTTTAATTTATGTTTTAACTATGTTTTTTTATGTGTTAAGTGTGTTTTTTAATCATGTTTTTGTGCTTATTATTGATTAACAAGTAGAATAGGTCATATTGATGTGTACAATATTTTTTTTTATTTTGAGCGCTTCGTATACGTGAAGCTCTCGCTTCGCGCTTGAAGCTTCGCTTAAAGTTTTTGGAACCAAAACGCTTTGGAGCGCCTCGCGCTTTTTTAAACCAAGATATGGACCAATATTGAAAGCATCTATATCTTTATGCTCGTAATGAAACGGTAAAAAAGACAATTGACCGCCAAGTTATATACTGACGAGTTATTTTTTTTTTTTTTGAAAAAGTTATCGAAATTGGCTAACTATTTCTGTCCCTCATACTGATATTTGCTTTTGTTGTATTTCATTCGTTAAAGGCTTTAATCACTAGCGATTTGAAGGAAGTTGGTGCTTTTGTGATACTGCAAAAATGCTGGGTGGCCCTGGGCTTGAATCTGTTGTTGACCGTAAGTTTATGATCTCGACATGATTATTGTTTCATTAGTGTTTAATGTAGATTCATTTTATTTTGACTTTTGAGTTGTTTCTTCTAACGTTAATGATCTATTGTTCCTATAATAAAAATCTTTCTTTACAGAACTCATTTCAGTCATCACAAATGATGGACGAAACATAGTGGTGAGTTTTATTAATTTTTGTTATTTTTATTGGATCACTGATATACCTTAATCTGCACTTAATTTCTTGATTAATTATCATTGTATGCTTTCAGGGTATTCTCAAAGGTTTTGATCAGGCAACGAACATAATTCTGGATGAATCGCATGAACGAGTTTATTCGACAAAGGTTCGTTCAGTTTCTACACAAAAAATATTTAGATTCTTAACTTAATCTTTAGGCGAATTAGAAATGAATAATCCCACCTAACTCAATTTGGCCGATAATAATCCCAAGTCTGTCAGTTATTGGCCGATAATAATCCGAACTGGTCAATTTTTTTTTTGTAAAATAGTCTGCCGTTAAAATAGCTTAACCGAGTTAAGTTTTTTTTCCGAATTACAAACCGATGTTTTAGGGCTTTTGATCAGAACGAGGATACGAGTCGATTGATGTAAAACTTACCTCGAAATGGCTTGATTTTTGTTAATTGGAAGTTTAAACACCCGAGTTGAAGCACCGTTTTCGTGGGTTGGGGCAGTATTTCGAGGTAAGTTTTACATCAATCAACTCGTATCCTCGTTCTGATCAAAAGCCCTAAAACATCGGTTTGTAATTCGAAAAAAAAACTTAACTCCGTTAAGCTATTTTAACGGCGGACTATTTTAAAAAAAAAAAGTCGACCAGTTCGGATTATTATCGGCCAATAACTGACTTGGGATTATTATCGGCCAAATTGAGTTAGGTGGGATTATTTATTTCCAATTTGCCTAATCTTTAATACTCAGTTGCGTTTATTTTATATTTGTTTTATTGACTGACCAATTTTGATCACATTTATTTGCAGGAAGGAGTTCAACAACTTGTTTTGGGTCTTTACATCATAAGGGGTGATAACATGTATGTTTCTTTTAACGAGTTACCCAAAGTGTATTTTTATTCGATAAAACCTCATATATCATTTTATTAAAATGTAAATCATTATTGGTGTAGTATAGTTTTTGCAATTAGATACTAACTAGTATTGTTTAAAAAGAGTTAAATGCCATTTTAGTCCCTGTGGTTTGGGCCATTTTGCCAGTTTAGTCCAAAGGTTTCATTTTTCACCTGTGGGTCCAAAAAGGTTTCACCGTTTCCATTTTAGTCCACTGGGTTAACTTCATCCATTTTTTTTTTTGTTACCGAGAATACCAATTCGGTCATTTCATATGTAATTCTGTTAAATAGAAGGGCAATTCAGCCATATAAAATGACCGAATTGGCCTTCTCGTTAACAGAAAAAATGGATGAAGTTAACCCAGTGGACTAAAATGGCAACAACGGTGAAACATTTTTGGACCCATAGGTGAAAAATGAAACATTTTGACTAAACTGGCAAAATGACCCAAACCACAGTGACTAAAATGACATTTAACTCGTTTAAAAATGTAAACCCAACTCGACCTGTTACCTTACCTGCTCATTTTGCCGCTTTAAATATATAGTTTGCGAGACTAATTGATTATTATTATTGTCTGTATCTTCAGAAGCATTATTGGGGAGCTAGATGAAGAACTTGACGCAAGCTTGGATTTGTCGGAAGTGAGAGCTCATCCTCTGAAGCCTGTTATTCATTAATGAGCTACATGGTATGCTGCTGCGTAATTGCAATGGTGTTTTTTAAAGGAAGTAAATGATTTACTTGAGAAAACGTTATTGGATTTATCGGCTTGAAAACTTATATGTCTTGGTGTGGATTCTTTTAGCTTTTAGTTGAAATTGGACTGTGTACTAGAACTTCTTTATATGTTCTAAGGATGCTAAAGAATTCATGTGCTGATCTTTTGTCTTCCTTTCTTGTTGGTTATGCATTCCTAGGGATAGAGAAGATGTATACGTAAGTATATGTACACACACGTATAGACATGCGTATGTGAATGTGAGGTACATACATGCATATAGGTGTGAGCATTTTGTGTGTGTGTGTGTGTGTGTAAAAGTTACTCAACTAATCCTGTTAACTATAGTTTTCAAAACCTTTACTTGGTCACAAAGTGATGGATGATGTTAACAATTAAGAAATTTGGTATGTATAGGATGGTTTAAATTCGGAGAAACGTTTAAAGTGAAAGGTAAATGCATTTGTGGCAACAATAAATGTAAATTGTAACCGGGTGGCGTGCGAGGCGATAGGAAAAATGCCTCTAGGCCTTGAGGCGACACTTCATGTATATGTGGGTCAAAATTGGTCAAACATAAGGTCAAGGAGGCTGATATATAAAAAAAAATATGATTATGAATGGCTTACTTGATTTAAAGGCTCATATGCAACTTTTGGTTGTATATAGAGCAACTCTTCGCGTACATAAAGCTAGTCTCACACCTCAGTTTTCAGGACCTAAACACATCGAGGCATCTCGTGCTTTTTAAAACCAAGGTACTTCAGTCACACGTGCTATTGTTACACACAAGTGTTGGACGCACAGTCATAGGCATAGTTAATCAAACTTCAAAAACGTTGATTTTATGATATAATTAAAAGACTACGAGTACTAGTATAATTTTATAAAATTTGTTTGATTTGAAAAAATTGGTGGGACTAGAATGAAACCTAAAAGGCACAAAAAAAAAAAAAAAAAAAAAAAAAAAAAAAAAAAAAACCACCAATGACAATAAAAAAGATACTTCTCTTATGTGTGTGTGTAGTTATTGAACTAATCCTGTTAACTATAGATACCAAACCCTTTTACATATTTGATACATTGAAAGTGCTATTGCTGATGCTACATATTGAATTAGTCTGCAAAGTGATAGATAATGTGAACTAGTTTTTTTGTCGCCGCACGTTGCGGCGAATCCGAGCAAATAATGTAAAACAAACATGATTTGAAAATAAAGCATGTTGTTTAGAAAGCCAAACCATTAGAACGGTTTAGCTTTTCATCGTACTATTTTATGATACCAAATAAATACTTTATATAAGTACAGTTTCGTTTTTAACAAAACTTATAACGGAATGTCCGGAAAAAAATCAAGCATAACGACGTACGTAAGTTTTTAGAAAAAGTTATAAACGTAAATTATTAAACAAGTATCAAATTAATCGATAATTTATGTTCTAAAAAAGGAAAAAAGAATTATTAAAAAATGGTATAGGAAATATATGGTTTTAGAAAAGAAAAAAATTAAAAATAAGTTATTAAAAATAAAAAAATAATAAAAAACTATGTATTATTATAAAATTAAAATTACTACTCATCGTCCATCACTAACAATATATATAATACATATAATTAGTTTGGTATGTATAGGAGTGGTTTAAAGTTTAAACTTATGAATTGACCTCTTTTCGGATTATATGAGGGCCTTATATAATGCATAATCTAAACCTTATGTTGATCCACCGTGCTATGTACCTAGCGAAAAATGACCGTTTAGTAATAGGTTCGGGTTACAACAGTAAGCTTTTAAACGGGTCGGGCTTGATTGACTAAATTGGATCTTCTGTTTCTTTCTAACGGGTCAAATGAGATTCCTTAAATTATCCCCCACTTGTAGTGGAGTGGTGGAAAGAACTTTGGGTTTCCTTGGAGACCCAGGTTCGATCCCCACCTGCTGCATTTGGGGGTAAATGACCCCAACCTTGATTGAGGGGTCATGGCAATGATGGATAAGAGCCTTGAGTGCGTAATAGCCCGGGTTCGAGTCTTGAGCCGCACACGAGTTTTCTATTACAGTGCGGTTACTCCGGCTCTCGAGTGCGGAGGCTGCAACGGCAGTCAAGTGGCTGTCGGCTGGAAATTTTCTCGTGGAGCGCCTATGGTCAATCTCGGATGCCTCACCCGAGGGGGACTAGGGACCCATGCAATGTGGGTGTGATCCCGTTCAAAAAGAAAAATGAGATTCCTTAAAGCCTTAAACAAATAAGAATCTTTATTATATGATTTATATCAAAACATACATCATAAACACCTGCTAAGATACATATGAATCCCAACATAGAGAAGGGAGGAAAAACCGATCTACGATCCTCCTCTTTCTCTTCAATATCAAATCAAGAAATAAACAAAACAAATATAACAACATAATAATAATAATAATAATAATAATAATAATAATAATAATAATACAACCCTCCCGAAAAACAACGGGAAATAAATCGAAAGAATTATACATCATCTATAACCTAAATTTGAAACTGCAACTGCTATCCCTGATTCTGATAACATTATCAGTAGATAACGTATTCACATTCACCCGACACCTCACCAACGGCTTAAACTTGGGTAATTTTAACTTACCAAGCTTAATTCTCACCGGAACTTTAGCTCTAAGCACTAAAGGAACTGTTCCGGTCTGTTGCTGGGCATTTAGCGAGGTTAATAGCCCGGTAGCATCTCGAGTTTGACCCGTTAAAGGGACGTTTAATACGGTGGTGTTTCTATGGCCCTGATAGAATTTGGGCCATGCTCCTTCACAAAGGACCGTACCCATGTAGATCACGGTCAGTTTTGATCCACCTTCGTAGGAGATTCCAATCTTCGTGTTGGGATTTCTCGCTGTAATGTTGACGTTGAACTGAGCCGATAACGAGTTATCGGTGTTGAGATTGAACTGAGTGATGGTCATACCATCAACCGAGTATTTTGGCAGTTTTGGATCGAACCCAAAGTACACGACTGCTGCTAACACGCCTATAAGAATCACGAGTGTGAATACTACACAAAGTGTACAACATAGGCACCGGCGGCACCAGTTTTTCTTTTTTGGTGGTTTGGAGTACTGGATCGGGATGGTGCGCTGGAAAGGCGGGTGTGGTTCGGTTGGGTGACCGTTTTCAGACCGCGATGAGCCTCGGGGTACCAATGGTGCGGTGGGCTTTTGTTGTGATTCTAGGTCGGGCGTCGGCGGCTCGACCGTTTCGGGGTGGATTCTTTGGTGATCTGCCATTTGAATGAGAAGATGAACAACACTATGTTGTTTGTTATATATATATTTTGGTGCTTAGCTGAAGAAGCAAGTAAAGTAGAACACTTTTTTTTTTCTTCTTTAATGAATGATTGTGTTATATAAGACTTGAAGAAAGATATGAGTAGATAAAAGTCATAGGTAAGTAAATGTTACAAAGTAGACCTTGTACTGTGGATTTTGTACATTTTGTACTAATTAGATTATAGATAATTTATTAACATCTTTGATTCTTTTTTACAAAACCCTGTGTTTTCCTATGTCAAAACGTTGTCTAGACTCTAGAGCATGTGACCATTAACTTGTAAATAATAAAAAAAAAAATACATGATTAACTTGGTTTCAAAGAACATGAGGCGCACCACGACAATAGGGCACACATTGTGTACACGAGGCATAAGGCTTTTATATATGAGTTAAATGTCATTTTCGTCTCTGTGGTTTGTTCAGTTACGCCAGTTCAGGCGAAATTTCGAAGTTGTACCATTTCCGTCCTGACATTCTTGAAGCATGCCAATTTCGTCTAAAAAAACTACGGTTGAATCAAATAATTGGACAAACCACGTGGACGAAAATGACAATTCACTCATGTTTTTTTTTTTTTTTGACGAAACTGACATGTTTTAAGAATGTTAGGGACGGAAATGGTACAAATTTGAAATTTGATCTGAACTACCATAATTGGACAAATCATATGGATGAAAATAACAGTTAACTCTCTATATATATTTTTGGTAGGTTTCTCACCATGCACTTACAATTTAGATATAAATAACTTCTATATACGATTTAATATATAAATTACATATATATACAACCTAAAAGGCTCTATATATAACCTTTTAATGCAAAATTTGCCTATGGTGCTCCCCGCTCCCGATGTGTGCGCCTCATGCGCTTTTCAAGTGGTGAACTTCATCTGAGTGCACCTCGCGCCAAGGTGCGTCTCAAACAGACTTGTGTGCTTTGTGCATCTGAATTTTATTGTGGAATATAACGGAATCGCTAAACACTTCCAAATGCAAAATACATGGATGAATTTTGTAGTTTGGTGAAAGTGCAAGGGCTGAAAGCTTACTTATTTGACTTTGTTTGTGAATTGGTTGAGCAGTCATTTTCTTGGTATATGTTTTTTATACACGGTTTTGCATTGTGTTTACATTTAAACTTCTTCTTCTGTTGCCTGATCCTTTCCGCCATTTAAATACTGCATTGTGTGGTTGTACTGTACAACATGGTAATGCGTCAAGGGTTATAGGTACAACCTTGAAGGATATGGAGGCTTATTTGGGTTATCTACCTTTGAAGACTTGGTGTTATTTTTACACTTTTAATTTAAATAATGACGTGTGGGGAACTATTGACTTAGTCTTAAATTAAGGATATTTTTTTATATTAATTTAAGTAACTTTTTGAATATTTAAGTTATTATATACTTCATCCAATGAATTTATCATCATCATCATCATATTAATTCGAACTTTTCAATCCTGTGTTTTACTACTTAGAAATAAATATTTAAAGTTAATAACATTATTTTGGTTTTGGAGTTTTTTTTTTTTTTCATTATTTAGAGCTATAAATAGATATTTATAATCATTGTTTTTTTATAATATGTGTTGACCATGTTAAAGTGTAAATTTTGTTCAACAACTATAGTTATAGAGTATCTTAAAGTGCTAAATTCCTCAATGTTACGACCAACTTCACAGATGTTATAATCGTGTTGTATTTAAGTTAGTAAATTACCATTTTAGTCTTTGATGTTTGTTCAAAATTGTTATTTTAGTTCAAGTAGTTTTTTTCTCCTCTAGGTCCCTGAGTTTTTCATTTTCTTGCCATTTTCATCCAACCTAGTAACTCTGTCAAAAACTGTCAGTTAACTCAAGGGTATTTTGGTCAGATTACACATATCTTTTGTTTTGTTGCCATTTTGATCCAAAACTCTTTTTACATTTTTTTATTCATTTATATTATTATTATTATTATTATTATTATTATTATTATTATTATTATTATTATTATTATTATTATTAAATGGAAACTCTCATCAAAATATGGATATCACTCCTAACTTGATGGTAAATTTTGTGCAAAATAACAAGTATAGCGGATTGAAAGTCGTCACCATATGTGGGAATCGCCCCTATTTTGGTGAGTCGTTTCAATTGTGAAATAAGAGTGTCTTCCTCAAGTCTTCAAGTGTGTATTGTGTTTATCTTAGAAAAGACATGTATATTTGAGACCAAAGAAATAGATAGAAGTAATTAAGATAGAATGCAATTAGTTTAAATCACAAACAAGAAAATGTTTTTAAACTATAGACTAGGTCAAAAGCAAAGCAATTAATCCTAATTCTCTATAGTTATAATTCTGATACCAATCTGTCACACCCCAACCGATGACGGAAACATCAGAGTGAGACGAAAACAAGATTGCTCGTAGCATCATAACGCTAATTGTGACAATATTTAATTAATCAAAATTTCATGAATACTAAATTGCATACATTGTCAACAAAACAAATACATCGAATTGTAGCAACATCACAAAACATAAATGATGGTTTATTTCATTAAAGTGAGTATCTATGTCTACCCTAACTGTGTTTCTTCGATCATCATCTATCAACCTGCAATATATATTAAAATATGATCAACAAAATGTTGGCGAGCATACAAGTTTGAATACATAGCATGATAGTGAAAATGTTTCATGGTGCTCATATCCAACATGATAATTGTATACCGTGTTACTAACATACTACACAAGTGTAAGCTATATGTCAAACCAGAGTTTAACGCAATCGTGATTACCCAACATCGTCGAAACGAAGAGGGTGTAATGATGTTTTACTTAACAATACCACAAGAATGCGGGCGGGGCGTTAGTCCTATAGCGCTATAATTGTTAACGTAAGCTTGCAAAGTTAATGAGCATATAGACACGTGTAAACATAGCATGCGAGATTAACAAGTATAAACAAGTCTCATGTTTAATAGTGGATAGAGTGTGATTCGTAAACATGTTTAATAGTTTTGCGTGTTTTTGTATAAGTGTACATGTTGTGCCCAAAGTGTGTAAAATAAAAAAAAGGATCAAGTATACTCACAGTTTTGCGTAGATTTCCATGAAAATTGAGAGTGGATTAGACGGGAGCTGGTACGCTGAAGTCACCCTGAAATGGGTAAACGAAGGTGTGAGTATTCTGATGTGAGAAGGTTCGGATCAGACTTTAAAATAAGAAAAAGTACGAAAAAAACAAGTAACAGATCCTTCGTGCGAAAGGGAGCCCTTTCGTGCGAATGACAGTAGCCATTCGTGCGACTGGTCTGTTTGAACGCGGATTCGTGCGTAAAATTTAATTGTAAACTGATTTGACATAATACATTATTAAAAATTGTTATACAAAATGAAAACAGTAAGTAAAATGGCCAAACAGTCAAGTAAGGACAACCCAGGTGTGCCAATTCAACATAGAAGGTGTAAACCAAGTGTTGGAGGCTGGGCGGGGTTAACTTACTTTGTGACTAGAAAACTGCTTGGTGTTCATCCATGATACTGATGAACTGACATCAAACAAAAATGAAATCGTAAACGAAAACACATAAAACAATCTCCTTGCGTGCGAAAGGGATGCCCATTCGCACGAAGGGTATTGCCTTTCGTGCGAAAGGTACCAGTTAACGTTTGTTTGATCTATCTCATAAAAAGTGTATAGATGTCTTTAGGTTTTATAAAATACTTGGGAGCATTGAACGTAAAAAAAAAGAATAGGACGGAAGTACCTTACATAAGAGGGAGGAAGTTGACATGCTTGAGTCTTAAAAACTTAAAATATCCATTTTGATTAAAAACTTGACGTATTTTAGAGTCTTAAAAACTTAAAATCTCCATTTTGATTAAAGACTCAACCATTTAGATTTTGCCAGAAGTTTCACATGTCATCTTAGAAATATGCACCAAGTGATTGAAATCACGTACAAAAAAATGGTCGACTTTAATACATTTTAGGATAGCAATGTTCAGTCGAATGATTTGAAAAACTTAAAAAAAAACGATCACACATTTGAAAAAGTGTAGCGTTTGCTAGGGCGCACTGTCATGTCGTGGATCAACCGTAGAGAGTGGACATTTTTTTCAAATGTTGATTTTTCGTTGTATCTAAGCAAACACCTTTCTCACATTTAAGCCAACAAATTGCCACATAAAAAAATGATTTTTTTTCAAACGTGATTTTAAACTCTCTCCATCTTTATCTTTCATATCAAGATCAAAATATCCAAGAGACCACAAAAAAAAAAAAAAAAAAAAAAAAACAAACAAAAAAACAAAAAAAAACTAAAAAAAAATTCTTGTGTTTAATTGTATATTTTGTAAACACTACTTAGGGTTGTTTGGTAACCTATTAAAGATTCCATTAAGAGGTTACCTCTGATTCGGTCAAAGGTAAGAGCGTTTGGTTCATTAAAATAAAAGGTTACCTATGATTCCATTAAAAAGTTACCTCTAACTCATTTAGACCTCTTACTGGTTCAGAAGTTGTCAAACAGCCCCTTAGTTATATGTAGTGATATGCATGTAAGAAAGAAAAAAGTGGTGATCACTAGCAACATTAATGAGAAGATAAAATGGCGATTACCAATTTACCACCAACATTAGTGAAAAGATAACTTGGTGAGCATTGCCAATAACAGTCGTGATTAGTGATCAATACGAAAGTTATTGAGAAAATAAGAGATCTTACCAAGGTGTTGCAATGATAATCTCTAGTATTTACCTGACCATTAAACATTAAAGTGTTATCTCTTACACTATAACTTTTATTTACTTGCAAAAAGTCCACGCAAAATCCAAGGAAAAAAAAAAAGAAACATGTCCACATACGATAGGATTTTGCATCAAGTATTTATAAAGATCACATCCATCTGTTGTAGGATTTTGTTTTGATTACTCATGTCATGGGTAGCTTAAAGCTTAATAAACTGATCACAACTCAAAATAGCTTAAAAGGTTGAAAGCCTAAAGGGTTTAAAAGTAAGCAGTTGTTATAAGCAGGAAAAGGAACGAGTCAGTGTCCAGTCACATCGTACTTTACATGTGAACTCTCCCATTTAGTAGCAACAGGCGCATGTGGGAGAGTGAACTCTATTATCCGTAGGTCAAAAGCCTTTCACTAATCAAAAAAGGCAAGTCCTCCACTGAAGTCTTGGATCGAGAGTAAGTGTTTCATCTTATAGAAGATCATTTCTTCTATAAATAGCAGATACATTTGACTTAAACAAACACACCATATTCTCCTCTCTCCCTCCCTCTGGATCTTGCACCTTGCTTAATCTATTCTTGACTTTAAGCATTAAACAACAATAAAACATAAACATTCTGGGTTGAAGATCCTTCAATCCAGGATTCAAAACAATAATAACAACTCGATCCAACTCCACGTACTGCAAACATGGAGAGACCCCACGACCTGCGTTAGGCTAATTGAAACCCTTGACCCCTTTTACCTCGTAGGTCTCGTTACTATCCTTGGTCTTGTATTTGTTGTAGCAACAATTACTATATTATCTAACTTATGTATTTAAAAAGTAACTTGGCTTACAATCTCTAGCACACTCAAGAACAACTTGATTTATCATAATTCTTTGTATGCCATTGGGATCGGTTTGGTTGGCCCCATCCTTCGAGGGGTCTCACTTTTAATTTACCTTCAACGTGATAGGCGATTATTTGTTGTGGACTGGTTGGGTTATCCGGATTTAACCTTTTAATCGGTTTGGTTCAACCTTTCGATAGATGTTTATTCATAAATCTTTATAAAGTTACTTGAATCGTATATGTATCTCCCAAACACTTAAAAGCGCTCGTTACAACCAAACCGATGATTATGTAATAAAAATACAAGGTTTAGCCATTAAATATTAAAGGGTTGAAAGCCTCTTGCAAAAAAGAAGCATTTTATTTTACATCATTTTATTCCATCACCAATGTAGCATGGTGATAATATTTTATACATATTTTCTTTAACATAACTTTTTTCTCATCAATTGATTAAAAATATTATTATATCATTTGTACCGAAAGAATAATAAATTGCATCTAAAAATATATATGTGTTCAAATAAATTTATATTTATAGTCGTTTAACTCCAACTATAAATTATATCTTTATTATTATTGTTTATAAGAAATCTAGAAGCTGACTTGGTTTAAGCCGCCTCAATTGTATAATCACGTAATATTAACCAGACTAACCAAGTGTAATTATTATTACTAGTATAACTTAATTTGTAATGACTGTAATGCATGATGCATCATACCACACCTACATAAAATATAACAAATTAATATACAAATAAATAAGATAATAAAAAACAAAAAACAAATTTTACCCACAAAGAAGGAACATTATATTCCCTAAACTGGTTGATGTTTGCAAGTAAGTATGTTTAGTTTAGCAACAATTCAAGATGCTAATTACACATAATAAACGAAAATTTGTCATACAAGTACATCATCTTCCCTTAAAAAGGCCCGATATGAAACCTGCGGCTCCACGTTGCTTCGCCTAAAACATTATTTCAAAATCAGTCACTATTAAAAATATTTACCTTTTAACAGGCTAATTTAATCCGTTTAAGTTACTGTTACATTTATCTCCAACGGGTCAAACGTTAAAAACTACACTGATAACAACCTCGCAAACCAGTTTATTTTAAAAGATTTTTGGCTTAATAGTGAATATTTTAGTTAATTACTTATAAAATAAAAATAGGATTGGCACAAATATAACTGTACCTTTGCATTGTTGAATAGATCTTCTGCAACAGCCTCTCGCTGTTTACGTTTCTTTTCTTCTTTCAAAGACTCTGCTACTTCCTCGTTCTCGTATTCAGACCCTCTGCCACAAATTCAAATATAATTACAAAAAACATTTCCAGTTTTTATTTTTATTTTTATTTTTAGAGTAAACTGCCATTTTGGTCCCTGTGATTTGGTCACTTTTGCCACTTTAGTCCAAAACTCAAACTTTTTGCATTTGGGTCCCTGTGGTTTCAGTTTTATTGCCATTTTGGTCCAAAAATGAAATCAGGTCATATTTGTCTTATAAAATCCTGCTATTTTGTCATTTTTCGCAGGGGCAAGATGATCATTTCTTTTTTTTATAAATAAATACCATATTTTATAAGACAAATATGACCTGATTTGCCGCTGAGGAAAATGACAAAATTGCAGGATTTTATAAGACAAATATGACATGATTTCATTTTTGGACCAAAATGGCAATAAAACTGAAACCACAGGACCCAGATGCAAAAGATTTGAGTTTTGGACTAAAGTGGCAAAAGTGACCAAACCTCAGGGACCAAAATGGCAGTTTACTCTTATTTTTATTAGTAACAATTAACAACAATAATAACATAAAGAACGAAAACAAAATCAAAGATATGTCATCCATCATACTTGTAAGGATGCTTTGAAAAAGGTACAAGATTATGGAAACCAATTCCTGATTCGGTCGCCGTCTGCAAGTTAATAATACCATCGTTGTTAACAAACCCAAAATGTCGTAAAAGGGTCATTCGAGGTTAAAATTTTGGTTCGTTTAGTTATAAACGGTTAATGGGTTAAAACATGTTGAAGGTCGTTTAAAGTCTTTTTAATACATGTAACCTCTTAAATCGTTTCTATTCAAAGGTTTGGACAATATGATTTTTGTGATCATAATTTAACACATTAACTGTTTATAAAGAACAAAAACGACTCGGACCAGCCGTTTCAAATCATGCAACTGGACTGTTCATGCATGAAGATGACTAGGGGTGCAAACGAGCCGATCGCCTCACGAGCTGCTCGAGACCGGCTCGAGAAAAAGCTCAAAACGAGCCGAGCTTGAGCCTAAAATAAAGATAATTTATTTATCAAGCCCGAGCTCGAGCTTGGTATGTGAAGCTCGCCAGACTCGTCGAGCCTTAGTGTAATATTAGTTTTTTATTAATATTTAATAACATTTGCCCCTTATTTAAAGTTGTCTGGTAAACGAGCCAAGCCAGGCTTATTTAAACTTGTTTACTAGCCGAGCCCGAGCTTCAGTTATCGAGTTCGTGAGCCTAAACGATTCTATTATTTATATTATTTATATTTAATATATTGATTAATAGAAAATAAACGAGCCGAGCTTGGGCTCCGCTCTGCTCGTTGCACCCCTAGATAACTATAATGAAACCAAGTTACCTTTTTGAATCGTTTAAAGTTCAAAACTTGATGATTTGTCTGATAAGAAGGTTGTGAATTTGAATTTCGAACGATCAAATCTTGGCTGAAAATTACATCCGAAGTCCCCATTTCACTACCTTCATCAACATCAATCTTACGTTCTCGAGGCAACATTCCATCATCGTTTTGACCATCTTTTGACTTTGCACTAACATCATCTACGCTTGTATCTTTGTCAACAATGAATTTCGTTGGATCGATTTCCATTACGGTAACAGAATCTACACTATGAACAAATGTTATTTCCTTTTCATCTGCAACAGATTCTACTTTCCTGATTCCCGATGTATAAACCGATGTGATTTCAACTTCGGGTTCGGAATCCGCTACTATTGTCTCATCGGTGGAGCACGTAGATGTGACAACTACTGCAATTGGAAATTAAATTACATGTGATAAATTGATGAACCGTTAAATATAAAAAAAAAAGTAAATTAATTTTTTTAATACATAAATAAGAAATATTACCAGGTGGTGATACAAGGATAACGGCATCCAGGTGACCGGATAAAATAGCGGATACTAAGTTAATTTCACTAACTTTCGGTAGATGATTAATATCATTGGAGCACACAGAATTATCTTCAGATATTACATGTACAAAACGATTCTTCTCATCATCCTCCACACCCTAAGAAATAATTTTTCCAAGAAACACAAATAATTATAATTAAGAGTAAACTGCCAAAATGGTCCCTGAGGTTTGGTCACTTTTGTTATATTAGTCCAAAACTCAAAACCTTTTAAATCTAGGTCCCTGTGGTTTCAATTTTGTTGCCATATTCATCCAAAATCAAAATCTGGTCAGATTTTTCAGTTAACATCCAACTTTTCTGTCTTTTTCCTCCCTTTTAATGAAGGGCAAAATGTTCTTTTAAGGTTTTATTATAACAAATTAAAAAAATCTGACCATTTTGCCCTTCATTAAAAGGGAGGAAAAAGACAAAAAAGCTGGATGTTAATTGAAAAATCTGACCAGGTTTTGTTTTTGGATGAAAATGACAACAAAATTGAAACCACATGGACCCAGGTTCAAAAGGTTTGAGTTTTGGACTAAAGTGACAAAAGTGACCAAACCTCAGGGACCATTTTGGCAGTTTACTCTATAATTAATCTATGACGCGATGAAGTATTTCTAAAATATATAATTACGGGGATTATTATGAAGAGATGGGAACCTGACTATGTGGAACGAATTCACCAACGGGAATAACTTTTGCACCAAAGGCTTCAAGTAATGACTGCAACTTTTTCTTAACTTTATACTGTAAGGCATGATACAACAAAAGAAATCATTGAACTAAAAATAAAAGATTAAAAAAAGGCAAATTGGAAAATAATAATCCCATCTTTCTGAAATTGGCTGATAATAATCCCAAGTCAGTTATTAGCCAATAATAATCCGACCTCGTCCAATTTTTTTGTAAAATAGACCGCCGTTAAAATAAGGTTAACGGAGTTAAGTTTTTCTCCGAATTACAAACCGATGTTTTAGGGCTTTTGATCAGAACGAGGATACGAGTCGATTGATGTAAAACTTACCTCGAAATTGTGTTCGAAATGGCTTGAATTTTGTTAATTGGAAGTTAAACACCAGAATTGAAGCACCGTTTTCGTGGGTTGGGGTGCAGTATTTTGAGGTAAGTTTTACATCAATCGACTCGTATCCTCGTTCTGATCAAAAGCCCTAAAACATCGGTTTGTAATTCGGAAAAAAACTTAACTCCGTTAAGCTATTTTAATGGCGGACTATTTTACAAAAAAATTGGACGAGGTCGGATTATTATTGGCTAATAACTGACTTGGGATTATTATCGGCCAATTTCAGAAAGATGGGATTATTATTTTCCAATTTGCCTTAAAAAAAAGAGAGAACCTCAGATTTAAAAAGCCTTAGATAACGAAGAAATCAAAAGTATTTGGCCAAACTGTGTTATTATCTTACAGAATAAATGCACATGCGTATGTATATATATATATATGTGTGTGCTTGTATGTGTGTTATAAAAGCTTACCTTGTCTGATGACTCCAGCAGAAAAGTGTATCCACTTAAACAATTTTCTCGAGACTCGGGCTCAACAACTTTAATAGAGACCCCTTGCAACTTCAACGTTGGAGCATAGCTGCAGGTTTACTGACGGGTCAAAACGGTTTTCGGCTGAAACAACAATATTATTACTATAATCATCAAGATCTTTGAATAAAACAATTTACAAGGTTGTTTGCATCCAAAATAGACTTTGACCGACTTTCAACATATTGGATATGTTCCCCTTTTAGATAAATTGTTTAATTCGACACATTCGACCCGTTTTGAGATAAAACACAACCAGATCAACTTATTCATAAGTAAACGGGTTGAATTGCCACCTCTAGTTTGAAGCAAAAATAGTCACGATAGCATAAGTTGATACTTACGTATTGCAATCCGGGATCGTAGTGTCAATACGTTTATCTGCAAGTAACTAAAAAACAACAGAAAAAGTTTAAATATAAGCAACTAGTACTACGACTTCATACAACTTTTTAAAACTTTGATCTATAAACGAACAACTTCCATTAAAAAAAAAAAAAAAAAAAAAAAAAAAAAAAAAAAAAAAACTGGTAAAATTAAATCAGCAACGAAACATGTGACATGAGGTCAATGTGCATATGCATGCAGTACAATTAGATACAAATAATTAACAAAAAAGAAAGTAAGATACCTCTATCCATTTATAACTAACAAAATGCCGTTTAGACATTACGGCATCAACTATATCAGCATTCAGCAATGCATTATCATCAACAAGAACATGTGTGCACTTTGCGTTCCATTTATTAGTCATAGAAGCACCTGCACGCCATTTTGTAATGTTGTTCATTAAATATAGAGTAAACTGTCATTTTAGTCCTTGTGGTTTGGTCACTTTTGCCACTTTAGTCCAAAACTCAAACTTTTTGCATCTGGGTCCCTGTGGTTTCAGTTTTATTGCCATTTTAGTCCAAAAATGAAACCAGATCATATTTGTCTTATAAAATCCTGCAATTTTGTCATTTTCCTCAGGGGCAAATCAGGTCATATTTGTTTTATAAAATATGATATTTATTTATAAAAAAGAAATGATCATTTTGCATCTGCGGAAAATGACAAAATAGCAGGATTTTATAAGACAAATATAACCTTATTTCATTTTTGGACCAAAATGGCAATAAAACTGAAACCACAGGGACCCAGATGCAAAAAGTTTGAGTTTTGGACTAAATTGGCAAAAGTGACCAAACCATAGGGACCAAAATGGCAGTTTACTCTTAAATATAATATAATCATTTAAGAGGTTTCGTATCTAACATATAAACCTACCTACGGATGAAATCTTCTCGTTATGTTCTTTCGATCGACCCGGCTCCAACCCACAAAGAAAAAACACAAGAGGAACATAACTAAACCTGTAATGTGAGAAAAAAGTTTTAAAAAAAATAGTTTAAAAAAAATACAATCTTTAAATAATGGAAATAAATAGTTTAAAAAATACACATAGTATACCTGTAAGTAGCATTACCAGTTCCAAACGAAACAAGGTCCGCATCATCCAATGTTGTCTCTTTATTTGGAAATTCATGAACCTTTTCTTTTGATCCAACGGGCCTCTTAATATATGTTCCGTACTTTGAGCAATCTCTGATCCGAATTTCGGATGATTTCTTTGTTGTATTGTCCTTGGAAATCATTTCATCAATGACTATTTCCGCATGGACCCGCGAGACGCCTTTATCTTTATTAACAATGACATCACATCCTATGCAACAAACAATGCAAGATTAGCAATCTTGTTGCAACTCTTCAAGCAAGTTCATAAGTTATCACAAATAGGCTATCGATATATGCATCCAAAGCACGTACATGTTCATGACATTTAACTTTGAAATCACATAAGTTTAAGCATTGTAGTCTACATTTTGAAATCGTACGCGTATCATAAATAGCGACGATTACAAGCCTTGGTTTTGCACCAACAGACTCCCCCTTAACTGTTGCTATATCCTACTTTCAAAACCCATAGTAATTAAAGGCGCTAAGCGCACTTAAGGCGCATAGGCCTCGCCTGGGGCCTAGGCGCAAAGCGCAAAAAAAGCGAGTGCCTGAGAAAAATTAAGCGCATAATGAAAAAAAGTTAAACTATATTATGTATTAGAAAAAGAATACTATTCTTCAAATAAAATAAACAAAATCTATTATATAAAACTATATATCATCTATTTAGAACCAAAAGTTCAAAAAATATTACTGTATTAGTGTAGAAAAGTAGTTTTCCTTGGATAAAAATAGAAATTTGGCTAGAATCTTGTCGGAATTTAGAGAATTTGGCCGGAAACTCTCCGGAATCTAGGAATCTCGCTGGAATCTACGCCTGAACCATCATTTAGAGAATTAAAGCGCAATTTCCTCGACTTAAAGCGCAACTACCTCGCCTTGCCTGAAAAATGGGCCTAGGCGCAAGAGGCGATGGCTTTTAACAACTATGTCAAAACCATGCTAGATATGAGACCGATTTCTAATATCCTACTTTCCCCTTATGCAGGGAATACAACAGAAACATAAGAACTAATGTTCTTTACTCTGCATAGTTTAAAGATGACAAAGATGAAGCTATATGAAAGATACGAATCAACTATTCGGATTACCTTTTCGTCCCACTTTATAGGTCCCTTTGCTAAAGAAATAATAACTTTCTTCCCCTGCAAATGAACATAACCTTAGTACAAATCATGCCACTCATTTTTAAATATCATATAACGATAACGCACGTATAGATGCATAAACCGCTTTGTAAGTTTACCATGGTCATGTTCACTAAAGCCGGAACATTTTAAAATGTGTGATTCAAAAACAATGATGCTTATGAATCCGGGTATCGTTAATCGATAAAAACAAACTCACAAAACTATGATTAATTCAAGTCTAGTCGAGTAATATGCCACAAACAAACGACATAAATAGTTCCAACAATTCAATCATCAAGAACAAAAGGCAGCGACTTGCGACAACCAGAAATCATCTAGTGGATTATGCAAGATACCCAATAGTCCTAATCCACTATGGTTGCTTACAACTTGAATAATCTTGTGTTCTACGAAGTGCGCATAAGTTGTTCGACGAAATGACAGAAGAAATTAGATTGGTGGGTGGTTATGATTTTGATGAACGGGTAATATTGAATGGGAAATTTGAAGAATGTAAGATTAACCTGGGATGGGATCGACCGGAAAGAGGCCCCAGACCATGTTTACGGTAGTTCGTTTGGAGATTGTTGGCACCGTTGACAGTGGTTTTGGGAGAATAATATGCACTTTTATGGGCTATGGCCAGATTTTTTATCGGCTCTCGCTCTTGTGTTTGAAAGATGACCCAACTTTAGGGGTGAGCAAAAGCAAAAACCCGACCCTACCCGACCATTACCCGACCCGATCCGAGAACCGATTAAACATAAAATACAGAACCGATTCACTACCCTAAATATAGGGTCGGTTCCGGTCCATAGGTCCAAATCGGGTTTCACCATGAAAAGAACCGAGAACCGACCCGACCCGACCCTATTTTATATGAAAAATTGGAACCGATCTAAATACCTAGGTACTTAGGTTCGGGTCGGGTTGGGTATATTTTCGGTTCGGTTCTCGGTTATTTTCGGTCCGGACCTAAACTTGCTCACCCCTACCCAACTTGGGGAGTTGGGGGTTTGGTTTAATTGTAGGGTTCGAACGAGTTAGAAAAATGGTTATTTGTTTACCTTTTAGTGAATCTCTTAACGGTTTAGACCACTTAGGGCATGTTTGGCTAAGCTTATTTGACTTAAAAGTGATTTTTGAGAAAAGGACTTTTGGGAAAAAGACTTTTTGAAAAGGAGTTTTTAAAAAAAGTGTTTGGATTAGCTTATGGGTGGGAAAAGCCAATAAGTCAATAAGTTGTTTTTTAAAAAGTGTTTGGCTTAGCATATTGATGTAAAATGACTAAAAGGGGTGTTATAAGGGGTAATTTGGTAATTTGATGTTTGAAAAGTCATAAGCTGATCAAGAAGTCACAACATGTTAACTTCTCAAAAACTCTTTTTCCTTCTATTCAAAAAGTCATTTTAAAAAGCATTTTTGTGTTTGCCAAACACTAAAACTCCTTATTGGCTTTTTGATTAAGTCAATAAGTTGGTTGCAAAAGCTTAGCCAAACATGCACTTACTTGTTCAACACTTAATCATTCAGACTGTTTGTTTCGCGAGCAGATGTCTAAATGGTTTAGACATTGCCTCTGAATGATTAAGTGTTATACTGGATGGTTAAGATCTCTAATCTGAATTGGTCAGACATTTGCCTCTGAACAGTTAAGCATTATACTGACTCTTAATGGTTCAGTCCTCTTACTTACTGGTTCAACACCTAATGGTTCACTTAATCATTCAGACTGTTGGTTTTACGATGATGGCGGTGGTGTTGGTTGATGACGTGGGTGGTGGAAAAGTGGTCGGTGGTGGTGGAATTGGTGGGTGGTGATGGTGGTGGGGTGGGTGGGGGTTGATGACGGTGCAGGCAGGTGGTGGCGATGATAGAAGGTTGTGATGGGGTGGGTGGTGGGAGGTAGTGGTGGTCGATGAAAATGGCAAAAAATGACAAAAGTCAGGGACTAAAATAACAGAAAACAAAACTATTTAAACTTAAATGGCAAGAAAAAAACTATTTGAACTAAAGTGGCAATTTTGGTCAAACCATATAGACTAAAATGGCAATTTACTCTTTTTTAAATGAGGAACTTTTTAGAGTTTGGTTAGTGCATGAAAGTTATAGGTTTTTCAACTGGCACAAGAAAGTTTATAAATTTTGTACTTTGGCTCTTTTTGTAAAGTTTTGATTTTGGTCACATATGTCTTTATGATTGTAAAGTTTGTATAGTTTTGATTTTCGCCACATAAGTGTTTAAGTTTATGTTATGAACACCTTAGATACAATACTTTGTAAAGTTTTGAGTTTGCCAACATTATGATTGTAAAGTTTGTAAAGTTCTGATTTTTGCCACAAAAGTTTTTAAGTTTGTGTTTTGAACACCTTAGTACCGGGAAACAGGAACAAACTCCCACGGCGTCATGTGAGCGAATAACTTTTGTTCGTTCACTTTTTTAAAGTGAAATGCGCGTCCGACTTTAGGTTTTTTTGTCAACCTTCTAATATAATTACTTTTGAAAACAAAGTTATATTCAAACACTGAACATATTTCTTGTATGGTAGGCTATTTCAAGTGTAGTTACAGTTGTGGTGCTGTAACGAACCAAAGTTATATTCAAACACTGAGTATATACCAGTTGTGAGTATATTTCAAGTGTAGTTATCATTGTGGTGCTGTGACGAACCAAATCGATTATGAACAAAGATCTTCGTTGTTGCTGGTATTGTATTATTGAAACTGGTATATGTACTAGCTTTTATGTTTTAAGACGATTTGAACCATAACGACCAAAGTCAAGCTGCGTAGCGTGAGGAAAACGATCAAAGTCTCGCCGCGAAGCGAGACTACAAAAGTTATGGTTTTTTGAAAAACAGGTTCGGGTTATAAACCAAACCGGATTGCCTAGCTTGTTCAAAATCAGTTTGTGACGAAACCGAGTCGGGTTATAAACCGATTTTAATGGGAAAATATTTGATTTTGGTCAGGTTGAAACCGGGTTGGGTCGCGTTTTAACATGTTTTTCAAACCGAGTTAGGTCATAAACCAATTGCAAAGGACGACGGCGAGTAGGGTCAATTTGGGGCACAAAAACGGGTTTGGGTGAGGTTATCGACCCAAGATTGAGGGTCGCTCATCTCTTAAATCAATGTTTTAAATACCGGTATGAACCGGCTGGTTATACCGGTTAAACCGGATATCGGACACGTGCCCGATACAATAAAGGCCGGTAAAATCCAAATACGATATGTCTTATGTACCGCCGGTAAATCCGGTTCTATCGGTTCAAACCATAGAACCGGTTTGCATTATCTTAAAATTTGATTTTTTTTAATTAAAAAAAGTATGATATTAAGGTAATACCGACGTTCCATTGTTGGTAATTAACTTAGTGTCTTCCATTACAATATTTAATCGCTATTGAAACTGTTACTCCCATCAACCATGTAATATTATTTATAAGTAATAAAAATGCTCTTAAAAATGCATAACATTTTACAAGAAAATAATTGTTTTTAAATAAAACCATAATCAGTTATATAAATCTTAATTAAGATTGGATTGTTTTTTTAGATTAATTTGTATTTTATGGAATTATATTATTAACTAGTGACCCGGTTGAACCGCCCGGTACAACCCGGTTCAACCGGTTGAACCATTTCAGAGCCTAATCCGGTATGAATAAAAAACCGGTTTTTAAAACATTGTCTTAAATAAAAGGCACGCACTCCGCCACTGCCAACAACAGGTTCTTACCGGACTCCACCTTCCTCACTCCAGCGTCACAAAAAGGCGAAACCAATACTCCACTACTACCTCAATATGCACCGCTTGCAATTAAGGAAATTAAGTAATTAACTACCTTAATAACCCCTTTACAGACCACGTGCCATGCAGCAGGCGACCCGTGTGCATGGTATCATTCATCGCATACAATGTGTCTTTTCTTGACCTCAGTACATTAGATTCTTCTACACTATCATCACCAAAGCAAGCATACTATTATACTTTTCATATTAATATTAATATTTGGATTGGATTAAATCTTTTGATCAACAACCTTTTAACCTAAATTCCTAAGCTTTTGAAATCAGATCATTGCAAGTAATGGGGTATAATGCCTCGCTTACGGTGTGCACATATAATGTAATAGGGGGGGTTATTGCACGGACCTCCCGGCCGCTGGAGTGATCCCACTCCACAAGCTAGCAACGTCCCAATGCTGCCTGGCGGTGAATACCCCATCCCGAGCTGAGTCCGTTTCCCTCTGGGAAGAAGGTGGCAGAATACCCCCTGCCTGGACTCGAACCCGGGTCTCTGTGAAGAGTAGAGGTGGGACTGGCCAACTGGGACACCCCAGTTGGTGGCACATATAATGTAATATATGTGTGGGCGGAAGTGAAATGGTACTTGCTTTAACGTTATTTTTATTAATTTCGTGAAAATAACGTTAAAAGCGGCGGATGGTTAATCATGCATCATGTGGTGACGTTGATAGCTGAAAGACACGGGGGTACATGCACCAATCAGTCTCAATCCCGATTGTTTGAGTGTTATGTGTCTTGGGTCCAAGGCTTGATACAAAACTACGATTGAGCCTACCTTAGCTTTGCTATTAGTAGGATTTACTGTGTATGATGATGATGATGATGATGGAGTATCTTGATGTTGAGTCTACAAGATGTGTGTTGATGGGTTAGTAATGTGGTTGGGTACTTAGATTTGGCGTTAGCTAATCAGGTGTTATAGATGAACCTTTAAACGCCAATAGTTCTAAAAGACCTTGAATTAGCTTTGTAGAGGTAATAGAGGAAGGTATAATTAGTTGATTTAAGCTCTTTATTTATTTTTTCACCTTTTCTACGCAAAACACACTAATTAGTCACTAATGATGCTAGTATAAACACACAGGAATGAAATTATATAACCTTGAAAATACATAATCATAGATCTATTAAGGTCAATTGGTCTGGCCATGAGCAGAAAAAGCTTCATCTGATTGCCTGGCTGACCTTATAAACATGTTATCTATTTTAATCTTATACCTGTTGACGGGTTGACCTGTTTAATTAAAGAGGTCAACCTGAACACAACCCGTTTAATAAAACGTGTTAAACAAGTCAATCGCAACATTACCCGGTTAATAAACAGTTAGTTATACATGACATACTAAAATATGATATGATGATTATTCTCGTATAGTGTTTGCCATCATGAATTGTCACTCCTAAGTTACATTTTTCTCTTTTGATAACTATCTAGGCCTTGAATCAACAATTAGCTAATTTGGGGTCAAAGTGTGTACTATGTCAAAGTTAAAGTACCAGAAAAGTAAAAACATTATATCCTATTTCCCAGATCATTAACCTTCCTGATTAACCTCCATAGCCGAATTCTTGAAGAGAAACAAGCAGCAACAAAGTTTCTTCTAGTCTTTTTGGGGTTTCTTCCACAATTAACGAGGTAATTTTAAAGAAATTGTTGTTTTGGTGTAAAGTTTCCTTAACCTAATATATATGCATACCACCTGTTCGATGAAAGTCCTGAATGAATAAATAGTCTGATATTGATATACCATTACCTTGTTTCCATGTTTTTGAGGCAATGTCATCAAGTTATGTTCTTTGACTCTTTGTGTGGAATATAGATTTGGGTTAAGGAAACATTGCATTCATCCAAGATTCATATTTCTCTAGAATTTTGTTGCGTAGGTTATTGATTTTATTCATAAATAAATTCAGGTTAAATAGAATGATTATTTTGTTGCGTAGGTTATTGATTGTTAATCTTTCTTTATTCACAAAATTATGATATTATTGGGTAAAGAAAATCTTTCATCAGTTGACCAAGATAATCTAAAGAGGATTAAATATAAGGCGGGGGGGTCAGAATGGGCAGCACTAATTATTTGAGCGGGTATACAAAGGTTTCTCGACACTCTAGTTCATTGTCTTCTTTTTTTGTCGACTCAAGTTTCCACTTTACCAGATTAAAGTACAGCGTCTTCTTCAACCTGTACTGATCGTTCGTTCATTCGTCTCTCGTTGCTACTAATACTTACTGATCATTCTCCAAACTTTGAAGGGAGGTGTCACGGCAGTTGATCGTGTTTGTTGGTACCGGATCATTGCCACACCACCCAACAGAAGGTTATCTTTTTTTTTGAACGGCAAGGAACGACGTGCCAACCACCGTGACACCGGGCGCTGTGGCCAAGGTCGACTACTCGACCGCCGCCAGCCCCTTGGCTCTCCCAGATGCGCGGAAACCCCCCCCCCCCCCCCCCAGGCACGGCAGTGGAATAATCGGTAAAACCTCACCTCCCATCCAAGACGAACCAGCGCCACCCGTATTCACCCTTCACTTGGATGCCGCAGAAAATAATGGGGAGTGGGAGTTGAACCTGGGTCTCAAGGAACACCAAGTCTTTCCCCAACCACTGCCTCATTATCTACCTCTGTTTTTTTCAGTCTTTCTACAAACTCGGCATTATTTAATGTTCGTTGGTTCAGATATTCATATTATTACAATTCTGTTCATGAATTTTTTATTTCTATCTGATTAAGTTAAACCTGTAAGGATTCACAAATAATGTGCTAACTAATCAAAATAACTTACGGTTTACTTTGTATGTTTAGTTTCTTCCCATTCTTGTACGATCACATGCTTATTTTTTGGCCCGACCCGAACCGTTCTGACGTGACCTGTTTTGATCTCATCTATTTTTGGCCTCCACTAACGAAAAGTCCTGGATCCCTACTGTTCTGATTCATGAGTCATGACTCTAAATATTCAAACTGGCAAGGATATCTACATAACCGAATGGCTTGAATCATGACTTAAAAATATCTACATTATATTTTTATAATTAAAACTTTCTCTGTTAAACCTAATGCTCCCTGCTTTCCGATTCTTTTTTGTGATGTATATAGAGATGCGATTTTGAGAGGCGAACAACGCCTTTTCTAGTTTAGAATATGAGATACCAAATACATATACCGATTACAACCTGATAATTGAGTTTCTTTATCTAGTTTTTTTTTTTTTTTTTTTTTTTTTTTTTTTTTTTCCAGTTGGATCAACCAGGTAATCTGTCCTTAAACAAACAAACAAACAAACCAAGTATGACCCCTGTTACATCAAAGCAGTATGCAGGTAAATTCGTCGTCAATCTATATACACTTAATTAGTTATTACTATTATCTTCATTCATCAATCGGTTTCTATTTTTTGTTTTAATTTTAACTTTCAACTTAATCACAGATGATGTAAGCCTGCTAATGGTGTTAATCGACACAAATCCGTTGTTCTGGAGCTCAACTGCTGCCCCTTTATCGTTCTCGAAGTTCCTATCTCAAGTATAGTTTATTTCATATGCTTTCTCATTATCTGTATTAAATATATAAAATGTTTTTAAATATTATGGTTTATCGCAGGTTCTTTCTTTCGTAAATTCAATACTTCTACTAAATCAACTGAATCAAGTTATGGTGATAGCGACTGGCTTAAACTCCTGTGATTACATTTACGATTCTTCATCGGGGCCCACAACCCCGAGATTCGATACCCTGTTGCAGAAATTGGAGGATTTTGTGGTTAAAGATGAAGAGCTTAATAAAGATGACTCGGTTGACGGGATCGGGTCATCCTTGCTTTCTGGATCTCTTTCAATGGCGCTCTGTTGTATCCTTTCGATTATTTACGCCATTTTGTGTTTTTATATGTACGGTTTAGTATCTGAGTGGATTGTTTAATGTAACAATAATATGATCAGATATACAACGCGTATTTCGTTCTGGGTCACTTCATCCACAACCTCGGGTAATCGTTGTGCATTTGTTAAAATTAAATTGTTAATCTTGTTATGATCGGGATAGATCTCTTACATCACGAATCATTGCAGATTTTGTGTATGCATGGATCACAAGATGGATCTGGACAGTATGCCTCTTTTCTCTTATTCTCTATATATATATAGGCTATGCAGTCAATGCGAAAAAATATCGGTTATCGGTCAAGGACTGATATCTTCGTTTATCGCGGTGAGATATCGGTCGGATATCGGTAATTTATAATATCATGCATATATATATATATATATATATAGGTAAATGGTACTGTACAAATTCCCTTATCGTACATTACGTACGCTACAATCTCAGCCGTCCGATCATCTTCCCGCAATGAAAATCGCATGTTTTTTTTTTTTTTTGTAATAATTTCCTTGGTTTTAAAAAGCGCGCCTTATGCACGCTTAAGCGCGAAGCGCATCTAGGCGCAAACTCCATCGCTTTTGCGCTTCAAAGCGGGCAGGGTGTACAAGAAGCGCAGCTGACGCGCGCTTTTTAGGGGAAAATCGACCTAAGGCGCAGGCTGAGGCGCACGCTTTTTGTACATGGGGTGTTTCTATGCTTCTAAGTGTTGTACAACAGGCTTTTTATGTTGTACATTTATGTTTTTTTTCATTTTAAAACATATATAAAGCTTAATTATAGCTAAATCATAGGTATTGGAGGCTAAACACTTATGGGATATATAAAATAAATTTTATAATCACTTTGCGCTTTGCGTACGAAAAGCTCACCGCTTTTGCGCTTCGCTTAAAAAAAATCTTTTTTAGACCTCATCGCTTTTGTGCGCTTCCCGCTTTTTTAAACCAAGATAATTTCGCATGTGTTAATTCAATTTCGCATGTGATAATTTTGATGAAATAGAAGGTTGTTTTTTTGTAACAATTTCGCATGTGGTAATTCAATTCTAAGCAGTTAATGCGGAAAAATATCGGTTATCGGTCAAGGACCGATATTTGAGATATCGTTTATCGCGGTGAGATATCGGTGAGATATCGGTAATTTATAATATCATGCATATATATATATAGAACCTATATAATATATGTATATTAATATCTAGAACCTATATAATATATGTATACAACATCTTTATGCACTAACTTGTAAAAGTCTAAGATTAATTTTGATAAATCTATAACTGGAGGATGAAATTGTAATTCAAGTTAAAAGAAAAGGAGGTAAACTGAATGATTTAACTTTTATAACCCTACTATTACTAATCCCTTTAAACTAAAAAAACCCTAAACAACTAAAGCAGCCGTCCTCTATCTCAGCAGCCGTCCTCTATCTCCCCTGTTCGCTCCTCCATCTTCTAAACCTAAAAAACAGCCTACAGATCTTTCATTCTACGATTCGGAAGGTAAGGTTCGATCAGCAGGTAAGCTTCGATTCAACAACTTCGATTAGCCACCATTTCTTCTCTGTCAAAACTGGCCCAACCGATAATCTCGGCGATTCGACCGAGATAAATTAGACATAATATCGGCGATATATCGGCGATAACCACCGATATTATCGCCGACCGATATAAGGACCGAGATATGAAACCGATATTTGACTGAAGGACCGATAACCGCTATATCACCGATATAGCACCGATATATCGGCCGAGTTAACTACACAGATTCAATTTCGCATGTGATAATTTTGATGAAATAGCAGGTTGTTTTTTTTTTGTAACAATTTCGCATGTGGTAATTCAATTTCGCATGTGATAATTTTGATGAAATAGCATGTTGTTTTTTTGTAACAATTTCGCATGTGGTATTTGATGAAATTGCATGTGTATAATCTGTGTGTGTGTTACTGACTTACTGTTCATCTTCTTCGATTGTTGGTCGACCATTGTCAGTCTTCTTCCGTTTGACCCTTACAACTCCCAAATTAGTAGTTCTTATTATCGATATCGCACCAAAAGTAACAAAGGGAGGTTGGGGAAGAAGAATTTCAGGTTTTTGAATTTGATTTAGGGTTTGATTTTGAACTATCATCGGTCAATTACAGAGATTTATGACCTCGGAATGACGTTTTTAACCTTCGTATGATTTAGATATATTAAAATGATTAATTTAATCATTTAAATTAGTTTTGCCCGCGTTTGATCGATTGAAGATCGTACGGCTGAGGGCATCGCGTACATAATGTAGGATAAGAGGTATTGTACGTTAACCGGCCTCTATATATATATATATATATAGGATAAGGATCATGTGAGAAGTAGTAGGCTATTTGAGAAACTTGAGAAGCATTCTGGACCACACATTTTCCTTATACAAAAAAATGAAAAAAAAATGTAAAAAAAAATGCAATTTTTTTTTTTTTGAAAAATCGCAGGTTTTTCTTTAAGAATTTAATTTTTTATTTATTTTTTTTTTAATTTTTTTTTTGGGATTTAAACACATGTGTATATTGTTAATCTTTTTAACTATACATATATGTATATTGTCAATTATACATATATGTATATACATGTTTAAAATTGAAAAATAAGTGTTATTTAGGGTTTAGCATTAGTATTTAGGGTTTAGCATTAGGGTTTAGGGTTTAGCATTAGGGTTTAGCATTAGGGTTTAATAATAGTATTTAGGGTTTAGCATTAGGGTTTAGCTTTAACTTTTGGGTTTAGCTTTATCTTTAGGGTTTGCATCAGGGTTTAGCTTTAGGGTTTAGTTTTAGCTTTAGGGTTTAGCATTAGGGTTTAGCTTTAGGGTTTAGAATTAGGGTTTAGCTTTAGGGTTTAGCATTAGGGTTTAGAATTAGGGTTTAGCTTTAGGGTTTAGGATTAAGGTTTAGCATTAAGGTTTATCTTTAGTGTTTATGGTATAAGGTTTAGGATTTATAACACATATTTTTTCAATTTTATACATGTATATACATATATGTATAATTGTCAATATACATATATTATGTATAGTTAAAAGATTAACAATATACACATGTGTATAAATCCCAAAAAAATTTTTTTTTTTAAAAAAATAAATAAATAAAAAATTTAATCCTTAAAGAAAAAGCTGCGATTTTTCCAAAAAAAAAAAAAAAAAAAATTTTGCATTTTTTTCACCTTTTTTTTGCATTTTTTGCTTAGGAAAAATGTGTGGTCCAGATTGCTTCTCAAGTTTCTCAAATAGGGTGGACTTCTCTTAGGATCCCTACCCTATATATATATAATATATATATATATATATATATATATATATATATATATATATATATATATATATATATATAGGGAGAAGATCATGCGAGAACCACCTCTTATTGCGAGAACCAATGTGAGCACAAACAAAAATGCCTAAAAATAGCTAAAAATCACACAAATTTTTTTTTTAATAATTTTATATAAAAATCGCTACTTTTCGAAGCAAAAAAATAAATAAATAAATTTAAAATTGTTTTTTTTTTTAATTTTTTTTCCACTGAAAGTAGCGATTTGAGCATAAAAAATATTAAAAAAAAAATTTAGATTTTTTTTTTATTTTTTTAGATTTTTTTAGGTTTTTTGGGGGTTTAGTTTTTAGCATTTTAGCTTGGGGGGGTTGGGGGAAGGGGGTTTAGGTTTTTTTTTTGGGGGGGGGGGGTGGTGGGGGTTAGGTTTTTTTAGGTTTTTTAAGCTATTTTAGGTTGTGTTCACATTGGTTCTCGCGGTTCTCGCAATAAATGGAGTTCTCGCATGAGCCCCTCCCTATATATATATATATATATATAGGGGAATTGGCCTGTAATAATCCCACCTAGACCTTATTGGCCATTAATAATCCCACCTCAGAATATTCCCCCCACCAGTCCCACCTTTCACCTATTTTTCCTACAATGGTCCCCCGTTAAAAAAACTTAACGGAGTTAAGCTTTTTTCCAAATTACAAACAAATTTTTAGGGCTTTTGATCAGAATGATGATACGAGTCCGTTGATGTAAAACTTACTTCGAAATGGTGCTCCAAGTGACTTGATTTTGGTTAATTGGAAATTTAAACACCCGAATTGAAGCGCCATTTTCATTGTTTGGAACACTGTTTCGAGGCAAGTTTTACATCAATAGACTCGTATTGTCATTCTAATCAAAAACCCTAAAAAATCTGTTTGTAATTTGGAAAAAAGCTTAACTCCGTTAAGTTTTTTTAACTGAGGACCATTGTAGGAAAAATAGGTGAAAGGTGGGACTGGTGGGGGGAATATTCTGAGGTGGGATTATTAATGGCCAATAAGGTCTAGGTCGGATTATTAAAGGCCAATTTCCCTATATATATAGGGTTGAGTTCATTTCATAACTCTAAATAACTACAGAACTTTCAGAACTCCTAATAAACAATCATTTTATATATAAGTTTTTGTATTTAGGATCTTTTTATCATCTATTATATGTATTTCTTTGATTACATACATGTTAAAAGTAGTTTACATATGTTTAATTGCCAAAATTATATATATATGTGTCATAACTAATTACATATATGTAAAAAAACTAGTTTACATATGTGTAATTATAATATTACATATAAAAAATGATAAAATTACTCTTAACATGTATGTAATCGTAAAAATACACATAATAAACGATAAAATTATCCTAAACATAAAAATATATAAATAAAAAGATTGTTTATTAGGAGTTCTGTAAATATTTATGGTTCTGAAATGATCCTGGCCCTATATATATATATATATATATATATATATATATATATAGGGAAAGGTTATCATACAAAAACCCTTATCGTACATCATGTACGCGAAGGGCGTAACCGTCCGATCAGGCACTAATCACGCATGGGACACAAAATAACGCATGGGATCCTTTTTTTTGACCTAATCACGCATTGGAACATTATTACGCATGTTCATTTTGTCAAACCTTGCTGATAATAACGCATGGAACATAATTACGCAAGTTCTATGGTTTGTCGCGTACGATAATGTAGGATAAGGCTTTTTGTACATTATACTTATTCTATATATATATATATTCATATCTAGAAGTCTAGAACCTATATAATATTAATAGCAAAATAAAGAAGTGTTCATCAAGATCAACCAAGGCACCCGATTCTTCATTTGTTCATCATAACTTAAAACACTAAAATCCGATTGAAGCACAGGAGCTTGGGAGGGACGATTAGGGTTCAGCAGACATCATCAGTTGTCGTGTTAAGCGTTCGAAGTGTGATAAAGGTTATAATATATGGGCCAAAAAAGCATAAAAGAACTGGGCTTTGTATAGTATTTTGTTGGCAGCCCATAAAGAAAAACATAAAAATCTGGCCTACCGATTTTCTCATCGATATGATCGAGATAAGAATTTTAAAATATCGGCGATATCTCGGTAAATCTCGCCGATATTCTCACTACCGAGATTTCTACCGATATTCTGAACCGATATTATGTGCCAAGACCGATAACCGATATAACACCGCTATATCACCGAGATAGCACGATATTAACTGCCTAGTATATAGGGTTAGGTTAACGTACAATGGCTCTTATCGTACATTATGTACGCGATCATCTCAGCCGTACGATCTGGTGCGAATTCACTCTTGAACATGCGATTTGTGCTGAAAAACCAACATGCGAAATTGTTTTATATACCAACATGCGATTTTTCATCATATTTACCAACATGCGAAATTGCTACAAAAAAACCAACATGCGATTTCATCAAAGATACCAACATGCGATTTCCAACATGCTTTTTTATAACATGCGATTTCACAATAGCGTACGATAAGCCCTAATTGTACGTTACACTTTTTCTATATATATTTATATATAGGGTAGGGTTCGTGCGAGTACCACCTTTATTGCGAGAACCAATGTGAACACAACAAAATAAACCCACTACACTACCCAAAACCTAAAAAAAAACTAACCCCCCACCCCCCAAAAACCTAAAAAAACCTAACCCCCCCCCCCCCCAAAAAAAAAAAAAAAAAAAAAAAGCTAAATGCTAAAAACTAAACCATCTGATGTAAATTTTTGCATGCGACATTTTTTTATTTTTGCTGTTGGAACAAGTGATTTTTTTTTAAAGATTTTTGAGATTTTTTTTGTTTCTGAAAAAACCTTTAGGAATGCCTTGCTCTCATGGTTCTCACAACTCAATGTGGTTCTCATTTTATGTGTATATATATATATATATGTATAGGGTTAGGTTAACGTACAATAGCTCTTATCGTACAATATATACGCGATCATCTCACCCGTCCGATCCGGTGCGAATTTACTTTTGAACATGCGATATGTGCTGAAAAACCAACATGCGAAATTGCTTTATATACCAACATGCGATTTCATCATATTTACCAAAATGCGAAATTGCTACAAAAAAACCAACATGCGATTTCATCAACAATACCAACATGCGATTTCCAACATGTTTTTTTATAACATGCGATTTCACAATATCGTACGTATTTACGTTAAGGTATATTGTATTTTACACTTTCACTATATATATATTCTGGACCACACATTTTCCCTTAAGCAAAATTGCAAAAAAAAAAAAAAAAAAGCAATTTTTGGAAAATCTGAGCTTTTTTCTGTTAGGATTTTTTAGATGTTTAAAATTGAAAAATAAGTATTGTACATCTATGATTGAGGGGAATGATTTAGTTTTAGCTTTTAGGGTTTGGGGGTCAGCATTAGTATTTAGTTTACAACCGGTAAGGAACTCATAAGCGATTGAAACTTAAGTTTTCGTGTCCATTTTAGCTCACTTAAGGCGATGAAAATTTTTAAAATTTCAAAAATTTCAAAAATTTAAAAAATTTATCTCCCGTCCTCGGACTCACATTTGATGTTACAAAACTTAACCGTACCAACGGTTTAAGATGATCTCGCTTCATCGTAATTTCTCCCTTCTTCAACATAAACAACTCTCTATGCATTACGCTTTCGCTAGCCAACTTCTTCTGATGCAAAAACAAGTCGTTCTCCTTGACATAATTGTAGAACTTATCTGGCTTCGAATCAAATGGGGCCAACTGCCTTAGAGTTGCAAACGACATCGTAGCCGGCTTACCATTTACCATGCCGGTCAAAGTAGTGGTCTTCGGCGGGGTTGGTCCATCATCCTTGGTTAACGTGGTCATCCACTCTAGGATACTTTTCAAATAGATATCTCCTTTGTCGTTACCCCGAAATTCTATCACCGCCCGCCATCCAACATCTTGTAAAAACCCAAGGCCCTGAAATCGGGCCTATACGCTAACTTCTCGAGAGCCAAATTATCCTTGATTAACCGTTCCTCCCCCATTTCTGATATTAGTCCAACCCAAACAGTGCCCAAGCTTCTTCTGTTGGTTTCATATCTTTGCACACCCATTTGACAATTTGACCTCCACCGTAGGTGAAGGTCTAGAATGTGGGTGAAGACCTAAAGCTTCTGTTGGTTTCATATCTTTGCACACCCATACCGTAGGTGGGAGCGGACAAAGCAACAACTCAATCACAATACACATACACTTTAAGCATATGTCATTTTTGGTCCCTCGACTTTACTTATTCTCACAAACAAACTCTCCCATCTTCCATTTAATAACCAGAAGGCCCTCAAACTTTAATGTTTCTTCATTCCCTTCACATATTAACTACTATTAACTTTCAGTTAATTACCAGAAAGCCCCTCAACTTTGTAGCATCACATCTCTTGTATCTCCAATCTCAATTTCAACCCGAAACAATGCCCGATCACCATGAATGCCTTGTTCCTCATTCTCGAACCCTCCGCATCATCTTTAACTTGCTTAACATCACCGAATTATGTGCTTTACCTGCAATGACACGAAAACTCGCAATAAACGTATTCCACACATATAAACATGTAAAACTCACTAAATCACACAAAATAATCACTTTAGCACTCGTGTTTCACACTCGCCATCATTTAGCATTAGTATTTAGGGTTTAGTTTTAATGTTTAGCATTAGTATTTTAGGGTTCAGTGTTTAGCATTAGGGTTTAGCTTTTAATTTTTAGCCATAGTTATCAAATGCGCTAGGCGCACTCTAGGCGCATAGGCCTCCCCTGTCGCCTAGGCGAGAAGCGCAAAAAAACGTGTGCCTGAGAAAAAAGCACAAGCAAATAAAAACATAAGAAAATAATATTATGTATTGAAAAAAAAAACACTTTCTTCAAATTCCAAAAGTATTTGAATACCATAATCCTTATAATAAAACCAAAATCACCATGAATCCTCGTAAGGTCGAAAAATATACTGCAGAATCCTCATAAGGTCGAAAAATAATTGTAGTATTGTATGTTTTGCCGGCCAAAAATATGTACGTTTGTTTACAGCATAGGTAACAATATGTTTTTCCAGAAGATATATCTAACTTTTTTTAAATTCAAATTTGATTGAGATATAATTTCCAAAAATTAGATAAATATCTGTAACTATAATATGGTGTGTATATATATATAAGATAGGATTTCAAAAAAAATCACGTGGCATTTTTACCTAGGAGGAAGAAGCGCAGGTAGGTCGATTCGCCCAAAATTTTCGCCTAGGCGGAAAGAGCGACTTTTGATAACTATGGTTTTAGCATAGGGTTTAGCCTTCGGGTTTAGGATTTGGATTTATGGTTTAGAGTTTTGGGTTATTGTTCGACGGGCTAGTCCCAATGCCGTTGGAATGAGCTCAATCGGCTTCCATTTGACCCGGTTTCCTAAACTTCTTAGGTCAAGGATATATATTTTTCATAATATACACATATGTATAGTTTAAAAATTGACTATATACATATGTGTATAATTCAAAATTCACAATATACATATATGTATATATGCAAAAAAAAAAAAAAATCTTAAAAACGTGCGATTAGAAGTAACAATTTTTTTTTTGGCTTGAGGAAAATGTGTGGTCCAGAATGCTTCTCAAGTTTCTCAAATAGGATACTCTTATCTTAGGATCCCTACGTATATATATATAGAGAGAGTTTAAAATACAAATGGGATTTTATTGTGCGAACAGGGGCGTAGCTTATTAAGTGCCCGGGGGTGCACCCGCCCCCTCCAATGTTTCGGTTAGAAGTGTATAATTTCCGATTTTTCGTCCGAAAATTTTAAAATTATATAGGATCGCCCCTCCAATTATTTTGCCTAAATATTTATACAATATATAAATCAAAGTAAAGTTTGTTACCAATTTAAATCTTAAAGGTCGTCGGGCTGAGTTGTATTTTTTCGTCCAGCTTTCATTTATCTCGTACCATTATATATATATAGAGTTAAGTTCCCGTGAAAATAAAATAAACGTACGAATTGAAAGAAAGTAAAAAAAAGTGGCGGTGGCATTTTGGTAATTATCAGCAACTTCAAAATTACTCTAGTAGAGTAATTTTGAGCTTCTGTAGAGTAATTTTGGTCGTGTAGGGTAATTATCAAAATTACACTAACACCCCCCCCCCCCACGCCCACACACACACACAACTAAAAGCTAAAAACTAAATCATAAAGCTAAACCCTATAACTAAATGCTAACAAAATTACTCTACAAGACATTTTCCAAAATTACTCTACAGATGCTCAAAATTACTCTACAAGACACTTTTTGCTTTTTCCCCAGTAATTTTGAAGTAGTAATTTTGAAGTTGCTGATAATTACCAAAATGACACCGCCACTTTTGCTTTTTCCCTCAATGCGTACGTTTCGTACGTTAATATTATTTTTAGTTGATCCTTTACCTATATATATATTGGTCTTTTGTTTGTTAAACAATATTTAGTTTTTTATATGTAAGAACGGGTCCTTTGAATAAATGATTTTTTTTTAGTTTTATTTGGAACTATTATTATTTGACCCGACCCGACCCGGAACATAACGATATGAAAAAAAATTTGGGTCCATGACTTTACGCCCCCTCGAAACTTTTGCTCAAACTCCGCCACTGTGTGCGAAGGTACGCAACAACCAAATTGCGCCGTGTGGAATTCTATATTTTCAGAGGGAAGGGTAAATTAGGCAAGTCAGATAAAGTATAATAACATGCGTTTTCTGAAAACATAACATGCGTTTCTTATAACATAACATGCGTTTCTTAAAACATAACATGCATTTTGAAAACACTGCATGCGTTTCTTTAGTTATGTGTAGTAATACAGAACATGCTTTTTTAAAACAACCTCCAACGTCTAATCGATCGAATTGGTTGAATATGTCTCTGTTCTTCAATAGCAAGATTCGATTGAATTGTAATTGACTCTTATGCCCTTCCCACTTGATTTTGTAATTGAATTCAAAGTTAATTACGTATTATGCCACCACGTTAAATTGAGCCCTAGATTGAATCAGATGATCGCGTACGCATCGCACGTTAAGGGGCTATTGTGCGATTACCGCCCTCTATATCTATATATAAATTTTAATTTTTCTTTTTACTCAAAAACATATTATATTTCACAGATACGTTGCCATCATGAATTCAATTTTCTCTGCTCAAAGATCAATGGTATTGCTTTTTATATATTTTGTTAGTGCTATGTTTTATTTAATCGACATTTCTGAACGGGCATATTTCAACAGGTACCTATAGATTCTTGTGTTATCGGATCACAACATTCGGCATTTTTACAACAGGTACTACATACATTCATTCATATTGGAACCTTGACCGTAGCTATAACCTGTTTCAAGTATAAATAATTTTTTGTAACTCGCCAGGCTTCTTATATAACCGGAGGTGTATATCTGAAGCCACAACAGCCTGATGGATTGTTTCAGTATCTAACGGTATGACCGTAGCTGTTTTGATGACCCATACCCGCCCAGTTTGCCACGCTTGTCAAAGTTTTATTTCTTTTATGCAGACGGTATTTGCAACAGATTTACATTCCCGTAGCTACTTACAGCTCCCTAAGCCCGTGGGTGTAGATTTCCGTGCTTCGTAAGTTGCTTCATATACATTTTTTACCACATGAATATTTTCAACTTGTGATTGAAGGTTGAATTATGCGACAGGTGTTTTTGTCACAAAAACACAATCGACATGGGATACATTTGCTCTGTTTGTCTGTCTATTTTCTGTAAGCATCACAAGAAATGTTCGACTTGTGGGTGAGTTGTGGTATCTTCATATTGGTTTGCAGTTGCTGTATGTTATGTTGATGGCCCGTAGTATATTGTAACGCAGGTCGGCTTTCGGTCAACCCCAAACAAACATATCGGCATCGAATCAGAAGACGAAAGCTCCTTAAATCGTATGTTACGAGTCGAATCTTTAGTTTGATAATGCAGAGATGTAAGCGAATGTTTCATAGAATGATATATTGTTTTATTATTCACACAATAAGGTTGATTGTGCACTCTACTACTTCTGCAAAGTTTTTAAAGTTCAGTAGATGTAGAAGATTTATGCTAAACAAAATACACCACTTTTTTAGGGATCCAAGGATTCCATCCGAACCGGCCCACGTCAATTTTACAGCCAGTTTGCGAGTGAAACTTTGCCGCTGAGAAGGAAATACCCGTTTGATCCCCGTTCTCCAGCCCCAAGCGCTCCACCTCCCGAACCCCAGCTTTAGATAAATCTTTATCCAGCATATTAATATCCCAGTTATATTGTTGTTTACTAGACTATTTGAATCCGCTTTTCCCCAAATAAAAACTATACGAATTCCTTCCAAAGTGTTTATAACCTTAGTCGGGGCTTTGAAAATAGAGAGGTAGTAAGAAGGAAGGTTTCTGAGTACTGATTTTGCAAGGGTAATTCTTCCGCCCATAGAGAGGAGTTTCGCCTTCCAACTTGAGAGTTTCTTAGTGAATTTTCGGATGACACTTCTCCAAGGTTTGACCCGTTTCATATTTTCCCAATGGGAAGCCCGAGGAAATTGAAAGGGATCGAACCCGCTTTGCACCACATCATGTTTGACCCATTTCTTCCACCGCACCTTCATCACCCCCCCACTCCCATAAGAGAGCTTTTTTTAAGGTTTACTTTCAGCCCCGTCACTAATTGTAAGACCCACATAATTCTTTTAAGGTTTTGCACATTCTTTCAGGACCACGACCCCAAGAAAATTACAAAGGTGGGTAAGGGTATACTCACAATTTGGAATGGAAATGCCTTCAAACAAACTGATTCTAGTGGCTCTCCTCATGAAGACTTCAAGCACTTCCAAGACTAAGACAAAAAGGAACGATGAAAGCGGATCACCTTGGCAAAGACCCCTTTCCAAAGTGAATTCTTTTGTCGGCGACCCGTTGATGATAACCAAAGCTTTGCTTGGTGTAAGACACAAATCAATCCACCCTCTCCATCTCTTTGGGAAAGCCATCATCTTAAGATTATTAAGAAGTTACAATTACCGATTCCTATGCTTTATCGAAGTCTACTTTAAAAAGCAACATTTCCTTTTTTTCTTCTTGGCCCAAGAAATAACCTCATTCAGGATTAGGAGCCCATCAAGGATATTCCTCTTATCCACGAAGGCCGATTGGGTTTGGGAGGAAACCGAGCCTATGACCGCTTTTAGGCGGGTTGTGAGGGTTTTAGCGATAACTTTATACACAACTCCTATCAAGGAGATGGGTCTAAAGTCAACCAAAGTTTGAGGATCGAGGATCTTCGGAACTATGTCGCACGGGAACGGGTATGGGTACGGGATTGGGGTACGAGGACGATACGGGTACGGGGAACGACAAAATTCAAAATTTCAAGATACCGGTACGGCAAAAAAATACAAAAAAAAATATATATTTAACAAAGTTCAAAATAGATATATATATTGATGTAAATTGTAAACTCCTTTTTTCTCTATTACATATAAATCAATTTTAAATTCTATATTTGTCTTCCTTTTTTCTCTATTAATGTGAATTGGGTTATCAAAACATTATATTTGGCAAATCAATCTTTTGTTTTCCTTTTCTCCAAACTTATTTTCATCTCCCGCTCTATCCCTTTCCTCTTCATCTCCAGCCGCCGCCACCACCACCGAATCCAACCATCGTAGCACACCATCACCGACACACCTACACCGATTTGAACCACCAACGCATCTCCCTCGATTGGAACTACCGCAACACCCCCACCAATTCGAACCAGGTTCGTCTTACAAATTCCAGGGTTTTATTTCCGTACCAGGTTCGAAGCACCGAATCTAAAGTATTGTGTCCCCGAAACGTCATACGAACGTCCCCACTTTCCTGGAAGCGTTTAGTCGCCGTCCCCATTTTCCCGGAAACGTTTGGGGAACGTCCCCATGGCGTTTCTGTAACACCTCGTAAATTTGTGTCGAATTATTTGATGACACGTGTCCACTAAACTCTCATATTATGCCCATTTGTTTGGCGAGAGGGACTATTTTTGTGCAAGATAATGGAAGAATGTTGTGGAGGGACCATATGTGTCAACATACCATTTTTATAGCATCTGAGTGACGCTTACGGGTCGTAAGCCTTATGTGCTTACAGACCGTAAGCAGGGAATTTTATTGTCGTTGGCACTTGGTTACGGACTGCAAGGCTTTATAGCTTACGGTCCGTATGAAGTTCAAAAACCAAGGGCGCTTAATTAGCTTACGGACCGTAAGCCAGAAGCTCATACGGTCCGTAAGGTGCGTATCTTGGCAGATTTTTGTTTGCTACCCAAGTATTCTGCCTTCTTGCCACCTTTCACGCAAATTGCCACCCATCCTCAGTCCATAACACGTCAAGGGGCACCTGGAATGATCTTAGATCAGTTCTAAACACCTGGATCAATTTAGTAATCCATCTCCAAGTATAAATAGAGCCCTTGTGTTCATGGGCAACTTGCTCATTTCTTCAATATTTCCTCCATCACTCTATTCTGTAGTTTGCCTCTTCCAAGAGGCATCCCCCGAGTTCTAACATTATCTAGGAACACAAGTAAGTGTTCCTACTCTGCTCATTTCGTTTTATAGGCTATTATTTAGCCGAAAATCAAGCAAATTGACATTCGCTTTGACTTTCGGTTTAGACCATTATGGTCTAGCCATTGTTCGAATCGAACATGGCTACGTGATCGTAATAAGGTAGGTATTAATCCCTCAAAAGGGCACCTCCAGAATAGGTCTTGACACGAAAAAAATTAAATGGAGCCAACCAATTAAAAATTTTTTTTATTGTTTTGCTAAAAAAAACTAAAACGATGGGAAAATCGTAATTTTGAACTGATGGCAAAATCATAATTTTAATTCAGCGATAAAATCGTAAATTAAATTGACCAATGAAGGAGTTCCAAGCAGCTGCCGGTATGACTGTAATTTTATACTGGGGGCAAAATTGTAATTTAACCAGGAAAACAAACAAAAACGATGGAGAAAATGTAAATTTAATTTGAGGGCAAAATCGTAACTTGATTGTGAGAAAAAAACTAATGGCAAAACTGCAAATTTAAAAGGGACAAAATCATAATTTTGAACCGAGCGGAAAATTGAAATTTTTAGCTGGGAGTAAAAGCGTAAATTTATTTTTAAGTGGGGGTAAAAACATAATTTTGAACTGATGGCAAAATCGTAATTTTAAGAAAAAAAACTAATGTCAAAAGTGTGAATCTAAACGGGGCAAAACTGACATTTTTAGCTGGGAGCAAAAGCGTTAATTTATTTTTAAGTGGGGTAAAAACATAATTTTAAAGTGATGATAAAATCATAATTTTAAAGCGGGATAAAATCGTAAATTTGTTGGGTCAATAAGGGAGTGCAGGCAGATGCCTGGCACTATTCCCTTTACCGCCCATTTCACCCAATCGTTGAGAATCACTATTACCGCATCTTGATTTTGTAGATGTTGAAAATGAAAATTTAGTCACAGGCTAGAAAGAGTAAATTACGATTTTGGCCCATGTGGTTATATCACTTTTACTTTTTTAGCTCAAAAAAGAATCTTTTAACATCTAAGCCATCAAAGTCCTTTTTTTTCTAACCATTTTGGCCCCTAACACTAACCCCATCCATTTATTTTAGGGGCCAAAAGGGTTAGAAAAAAAGACGTTAGGGACTAAAAATGTTAGAAAAAAAGACGTTGGAGGCTCAAAATCTCAAATGTTAAAAGATTCCTTTTTAAGCTAAAAGGGTAAAAATGATATAACCATAGAGGCCAAAATCGTAATTTACTATGCTTAGGCTAGAAAGCTACAATGTATAATCTTTTGGAGATGAATAAAATTCTTTGCTGTCCAAAAAAAACCATACATGGTTGGGTGTCGTTTTCTATTTCAAACACCAAAAGTGGCATACCCACAAAAAAGAGCACCAAAATGGGTACATGAAAATCCAGATTGATTAGTGATCAGAAGAGCAAAAGAAAGACTTCAACGTCTGAATCTTATGAAGACAAGCTTCAGCCTTGTGAATGGCATCACGTATCCCTTGTCTTGTTCGTCTTGGGATTTTGTTTTCGCGTTTTTTGTAGCCGTCATCCATTTCCTCCTCTCTCCCCCTCTTCCTGCTTGATGATGATTCTGTTAACCAAATTCATTATCAGTAGTATATACAAGGAAGCTAGGACAACTTTTTTTAAACCCCGTTAAGATTATAAGTGGGTGTTTGGGATTCCTTTTGAAAAGGCGTTTTCCGAGTTAATTTTGACTTATTAACTTCTTAGGGCATGTTTGGATTGGCTTCTCAAACCAGCTTATTAGCTTATTGACTTATGGATAAGTCAATAAGCTGTTTTTATGTTTGGATAACCAAGAAGTCCTTTTCAAAATAGCTTATTGCAAAGAAGGAAACATGAGGTTTTGAAAAGCCAAGATTTCGTGACTTTTGGATCCAGAAATGACTTTTCAAAAATGAAATTACTAAATTACCCCTTATATTTGTTTTCTTATATCCAGAAATGACTTTTCAAAAATGAATTTTCTAAATTACCCCTTATATTTGGCTTTTTCCACCCCATAAGTTAATCCAAACACTTTTTTTAAAAAGTCCTTTTCAAAAAGTACTTTTCCCAAAAGTCCAGTTTCCCAAAAGTCCTTTTTAACTCTAATAAGCTTAGCCAAACATCTTCTGAGAATCACAGACTTTTGACTTTTGAAGGCAAAAGAAATCCCGAACACCTCTTGAAAAGGCCTTTTATGCCTTCCAAAGGAGAAACTGAGAAGTAAGAATTTCTTGCTTATTCCTTTTTGGAAAGGACTTTTGAGAAGTCAAAAGGCAAAAGGAATCCGAAACACGCCCTAAGCCTTTTCTACGAATGCTATTAAAAATTCGGTCCGATTTGTGTCGGTTCGGGTCACGTGCAAAAAAATAAATAAATCAAAATTAAATTTCAAATAAAGACTACATTTCAAATACTTAATAAAAGATTTCTTATTAGAAATCCATAATAGGAATAAAACTTTAAAAAAATATGTAAACAAACAAAAACGTGTCAATTTAAACTAAATAAAAAGTTATGTAACAAAATACATGTGAAGGTTGAAACAAAATTTTAGTTATAATATAGTCATTTAGTAAAAATTCGATTAGAATGTGGAAAACAAACAGAGGGAACCTTGAGTGATGGGAGAGTGATAAAACTGCTGCTGCTGTTGGTCTTCCTCTTCTTCTTGGTCGAGAAGGTGTATGAATTCCTTGAGTTGGAGCTTCAGGAAGTTGAATCGGGTCGGGTGCTGAGCTTCGAGAAGCTTCAACTCTTGCTTAGCAAGCTCCTTCATTTTCTTCTACTTCTTAATGGTGGATTTTGTGTGGTTTAAATAAAATAAAATAAAATTAATAGTGATGGCGGACACAGTTTCTTAGGAGCCATGCCTGCCTGCCTGCCGTTGTAGTTTCACTGTACCAAGTGCTACATATCCCGATATTTATTTTTTATTTACTGTCCTTTTTCTTATTTATTCACCACAAAATCCAAATCATACAAAAATACAAAGTTGGACAATACGAAGTTGGAATTTTATGCTTCTCTATACTTTATTTTCAACCTTTTACACTTTATGTAAAGTCAATTATAAAAGTATAATCCCCCTTCTGGTCTAGCGGTAGAATACTTTAGTTTTTCAATAGAGACACAAGTTTAATTCCCACTTATGTCATATACTTATATTGGATGGATACTGGACAATGATGGTAACAAACCCATCGAGCGGGGTTTGATTCTGAGCCGCACACCGGTTTTCATCCGGCTGTTACTTCTCGTGTGGAGGCAGTACGGTTTCCGGGGGAACGCAATAATCAAGTCTGACTAACCCAACATGGACCCGGTTAAGACAACGTAGTATGAGCAGATCTTGCCTAGGACTGCCGTTTTAACAATATGACATTGGATCACTAGAAAAGAAAGTCATCGTTCAAAAAAAATTATAAAAGTATCCTTTTTATATATTGGTTATAACTCCTCTACTACAAGGAATTAGGTACTAATACAATAAAAAAAATATCTATAATAGATAATTACATATTACAATACATGTAACAATAAAAATACAAATAAATGTTAAATATATAATTTATAAATGCAAATTATAAATCTTTAAAAACTTATTTATAGAAAATATTAGATGTCCCACTCGGAATACTACAATTTTTATCAACATTAACAATTTAAGCCCATCTCTACTTTTAACTCTGGAAAAGCCATATATAGACCATATGACAACATTATTTATTTTAAAAACAAGCCAACTTTAAATAGTGTTTATCTTTAAATTTTATTTATCGTCATTGTTGTAACATCCCATTTTGGATTTACATTTAGATAGTAAAAGGAAAGTTGTAGTTTGGTCCATAATGTCAAAGACCAAACAATAATGATCGTTGTACACTTTGGCCTCTTTGCTTACGTGAACACGAGGGTAAACTCGTAATACAGTTAGTGGAAACTAATAACGCTAGCAAGTTGAAAGAAAAATGAAAGTTTTGACTAGTGAAATTTAATTTTAAAATGAAAATTAAAAAAATTAAAAAAATTAGTGAAATTTAATTTTAAAATGAAAATTTAAAAAATTTGGGAGTGATAGAATTCCATCACTAGTGATACCACTCTTACATTTCTATCACTAGTGATAGAATTTTGGTTGATGACATGGCATGATTTGATTGGATAGTGGGAGTGATAGAAATCTATCACTAGTGACCACCCCTCCTCTCCTAATAGTGGAGAATACCCAACTACGAGGACTAAAGTTGTAATTATGTCTAAGTTAGTTAAACTCCTACAAATTTATGTTGAAATGAGTTTGTTGTCACATAGTGTGATCATAAGGGTTAAACATAGATGAAAGTTGTGGGGTTGGTTATACTTAACTAAAAATCCCATATAGAGGGACCAAAAGTGGCTCGATAAATGAATGAGCATTATTTTAGGCTCAAACTCGGCTCGGGCTTTATAAAGTAAAAGAAGCAGATGTAATGGCTCGATTTTAAGCTTTAAAAAACCGTAGAGGAGAAATATTTTATATATGTGTTTAACTTTATTTGTTATCGTGTTTTTATTTTTATTTTATCATTTATATTGTATGAAGTACGATAAATAAAGTTTTAAACATTACCTCTCAAATTTTGGTCTAGATCTCCCATTGGGTTATGAATAATTAATCGATGTGTAAATTCAACGACTGAAACCCCGGATTCAAAGACGTTTCATGTGAAAAGTGATGTTCAAACAAATTAAAGTTTAGCCGCTTAAACATTTTCTTTCAGAGTTTGAATAATTTTATACAATTAACAGGTAAATGTTGTATTTAACTAGGATAATTAAATTGATTAAAACTTTAACATGGATCTATATAATAAGGGGACTGAGGGTGGTTTCGTTTTCCCCTGTGATAGCCATGTTCCACGCGTGGAACAAACACAAATTCCACCGCCACCTATAAATTCCACGAGTGATGGGATTGAGTCCGTGATAAATTCAATGAGTGATGGAAGTTGAGTGATAAATGGATGTAAGGGGTGTGAGGGTTTATTGTTGGGTGTTGTGAGTGATGACCATTGCCACTAAAAAAGGTTGTGAGTGATGAAAAATGGTTGATAACATGGCGGAACTTGATTGGGTGTTGTGAGTGATGAGTGATGACCACCCCACCCCCTAAGAACAATACAATAATATTAGCCAAATTCGAGTAAGTTTTTACCAGTCAATTGAGTGAGTTTACCTTGGTTCAAGCTTGTCTCATTTACAAATAAGCCGAATTCGAGTAAGTTTTTACCAGTCTTTGTTACGAGCTTTTTATACACGCCTACTCATAAACAATCATAATACTACAAACAATAACAATACTTAAAAAATTGTGCAGCAAAGACAATACTTATTTATAGCTAATACCAACTAATGTAGCATCGTCAATTGTTTACCTATTCCTTAACTGCATGCATAGAAACATAAACATAAACGTTAAATTAACCAAATCAAACCAAAACCATAAAATCATTCTCAAGAACCTAAAAACTCATCAACCTTCATGTTAACCCCCCTAGAAAGAAACTTCATGCAAATAGGAGGTCTCACTCCCACCAAAGCCAGTATCGAGCTCGGCAGCGTCCATATCCCATCACCACAAATCAAACCCGAGGCGACCGCGGGCCCAAACGCGGCCGCCTTCGGCTTATTCACCTTTGACCAAACAAACAATATCAAACTCCCAACACACATATCAATAGCAAAGTACCCTCCAATATAAAACGGGATCGCCATCGCCATCGGTATCGGTATATACTTCGCCTTCGCCTTCCCAACCAAATCCCGAATCCCATTTATAACAATTGCGAGCGCGAAAAACGCGTAGCATAACGCCAGACAATGTTTAGGCAATGCCGCGAACCCCTCCACGCCCAAAATCGCCATGTTGCGATAAATAAGCGCGTAAGGAGCCGGGTAAGTCGAACCCGGGACACCAAAGTTGTTAAACGCATTGTAAAAAAGCCAAAACACACAAGGCGAAATGATACAACCCATACCGGTACCGATCATCTGGCTTACGAACATGGACCGCGGGCTAGCTAACGTCATGTACCCAGTTTTAAAATCCTGCATAAGGTCTGAAGCAGTTGATACAATGTTCATCATGACTCCACACGCGGCTAAACCCGCTAGAACACCCCCGTTTTCACCTCCAGCCCACGCTCCGATTATGAAGATGGCGAGCTTCCCGTACGTTGAGGCAAGAGACCAGTCTGTTAACCCGCAACCGTAGGCGTTACAAAATGCTAATGTGGGAGCTAGTAAGTAGATAACTGCAATGTGGTAGCGTTTGAGTTGGTGGAAAATGTGTGGGAGGATGAAGATGGAGATTGCTGCAATGATAAGGTAGCCTGCAATGGCGATCCACATGGGGATTTGGTCTTTCAGGAAGAGTTGGGTGCGTCGCTGGTCGTCGAAGGAGAGGGAAGCGAGTTCCGGTGAGGAGTTTCGGCTAACGGGTATTTCGGATTCGGATTTTTTTCCTTTCATTTGGCGGTATAGACCATGGAATGTGTGGCCGAGGACTTTGAAGAAGTTGTAGAGACCGTCACCTAGGATCATTGCTATGCCGATGAACACCTGTGATTGTGAAATAGGTTATCAACTTATGTCTTAATTAAGGTTTATACATGAATCCTATATGCGAACGAAAAAAAAATCATAATATACATGTTTTCCGAAAAAATTAATAAAATGGACATCTATATTTAGTTGTTACTAAAATAGCCAAATCTAAAATGTGGCAATCAGAAAATACCAGTGTTTTCAAATCTGGACCGGACGGAGGTTGAGCCGGTCCGGGTCATGGTATCGGGCCGGAGGGACCAGTTTTTTATATATTTTTCAGATTTAACCTTATTAATTTTTATAATATTTACGATACCTTCCGGTTCTTATGTCCGGTCCGACCGGTCGGACCATTGAACCGGTAAGAAGACCGGTTCGACGTCCGGTCCGGTTCTGAAAACGTTGGAAAATACACATAAGATCCGCCAGCTAAGGGCTAAATATACATGTCCCTTACACTAATTTTCTAAGTCAATATGTCTATTTTGGTGATTTTTCTTACGCATAAAACACTAAAATTGACAACTTGAACAGTGAGTTTGACATAATAGCCTTACATTTTTCTTAATATTTTTTTTCTTTCCTTGTTTTAGTTAAGAAATTGTTTCAGCAACCAAAAGTTTCCACGTGACACACTTTGTCGCGCGAGCGCAACATATTTCATTCTTAATGGAGTAGATTTCTTTTTGGCACAACATATTCATTTCCTATGCAGTTTGACGGGGCCCCTAGCAAAGCAACATGGATTTGTTGCGCCAATTTAAAAAAATGGTAAAGAATCTGGCACAGGTGAATGGATTTGCTACACCAAGATTGAAATATGTTGCGTCATGACACATGCCAGGCACTTGTTAATGGAACTTTTTAACATTCAAGTTTTTTCAAACTTATCGGTCAAGATAGTCATTTTGGTGATTACTGTTTTATTAAAAAGGGACTTTACCCGGTAACCTTGTATGCCATGGAGGCTGCCCGGTCCAAGGTCTGCAGGGTACCAGTCACCCTTTTTTAGGTCAATGAGCGGCCACATCAAACCCCATGAAATTATTGCTCCGACTAACAAAGATATGTTGATCAGATAGGGACAGATCATGCCAACGCCCACGTAAGTCGCTGAGAAGTCAAAGTAAAACCTGGTTTGACATAAGTTAAAGAATCATATCAAGAAAGAACTTAAAGATTGTTAAGAAGTTGAGTGAGATATTAGATGGTCTGACTTGTGTTCATATGCTTTAAGGCCAAGTGAAGGGAAGCTTGAGAAACCACAGCCTTCTCCTGCAGTAAAGAACCATTGAAATAAACCCCATAGGAAGCTGAAAGTGAAGAATTTCCCAAGAGTTCTCACTTGTCTCCTACAATTGAGATAGCAAGAATTGTGAGATTATTGAACCCATATATCATATGGATATTTTTTAAGAAATGGGGCTTTTTTAAAACCAATAATAGAAGTGGCTTTTTGTGGTAGAGTTTGAATCATGGTTAGTTTCCATCTTAGATAATGACTTTACTCTCTTGAATTTCGCAATTCGTAAGCGTTTTTTGGTTTTTTGGCATTTTGTTGTTAAAGTCACTATCTTTAACCAATGACGTCTAATAATGTCGCTATCATGAGATGCGACATCAACAACTAAATGACAAAATACCTGAAACACCACTTATCACATATTGCTAAATTCAAGATATCATAGTCATTATCTAAAATAACAACTAATCCATTTTTTAAACTCAACAAATAAAATAACCCATTTTACAAGCTTTAACGAAAACATGGCTCATTTTCATCACATTTTAAAACAACCCATTTCTATAAAAAAAAAACAAAAAACAAAAAAAAGTTCCAATATACATATAAACAAGGGCGCAACTTTCCTGTGTCTCAGGGTGCTCCGGCTCTCACTGATTTTTCGCTCATAGTGTTAATTTTATTGAAAATTTCCGAGTTTTTTAGAGTAAAGTAGTGAATTTTTTAGAGTCCGATCCCCACTAATTTGGATTTTGAGAGTCCGACACACTGATTTGGATTTTGAGAGTCCGGCCCCACTGACTTTTCGTTCAAGCTCCGCCATTGCATATAAACCCTTAATTCTACACTCTCCTTTTATAAGACTTGGAAAAAACCTTTTTACAGTTGTTCGCATGACTTGTAAACTTCTTAAGAAAGGTAACATTTATATGTTCAAATGGCGGGTTAAGTTAGTTGGTCATAAGCCTTACTTAGCTAACTTGGCTCCTTGAGGAGTATGGAAGCTGTTGATAAGGTGTGCGGTCGCAGTACCACTGGGATAAATTAGTTTGAAGTCGATGATCATTATCTGCAAAGCGTATAATTCGTTATGACATACTGATTTATGCTAGATGTGCGTTCGTGTGAGCAATTAATGTAGTTTCCTCGTACTTTACCTTCCGAAGAGGTACAACCGAAAATAGTCCAAGGAAGCTAACAACAAACAGAAAACCAATCAACCAACCCAAAGAAGGGTTCTTTATATTCTCGGCCGCGTTATCTTCGTTTGACTGTTTGGCAATGACTTCACTCATGCCAAAGAGGTAACTACCAAACCCTCCTGTAAGTTATTCAGTTGTTACAATATCAATGCTAGATGATATTGAGTTTCGAAACAAATCATTTATAAACCTAGAGATCATTTTTTCAATGAACTTGAAGAAAAAGTTGATGAAACTAAACGTATGTTAGAAAAAATAATTTAACGCCTGACTCACACATCCATTAAATATACTCCTAAATTTACACCAAAGTTCATCATAGGACTAATTAGAGATGAACACCTTTACTACACACTCCTTAATACCGTTGGGCTACAAGCATGTTAGATAAAATTCCAAATTTATATACTTGTGATATTTATCTATATGTATTGTGTTGATAGTGTAAGTTAATATATGTCGAATGCAATTATCTAATGAATCTAGCATATTTGGTATATACCAACTTGCATTGAACGAAGAGATTGCAAGTTGGGAAATTGTAACGTCCAAAATAAGATATTCTATGACATGTAAGTTTTAAAATTCTTAGTATCTTATATCATGATGCAAAATCCACTGTTAGGAAGACGACATATATAAGGCAAAAGACGGTCAAGCACGACAAGGAAATTAACCTCGTACAGATTGTGGGGGGCCAAATCCATCGAAAAGCGACTGGCAACCGTTGGTTGGCAGTTTTAGAAAATCTGGCGTCAAACATGATGTAAAGTTATTTATTTCTTAATTATTAATTATTAATTATTAATATTAAGTATATTATTCAGATAATATAAATTTTTAATTCACATGTTTATAAACGGTTAAGCATATTAAAAGTAAAAATTAGTTCCCAAATATGGATTCTTAAAACAGTATAATTAAGACCTTTGAAATGGGTATTAGTTTAAATATTTATTTTTTAAACTAATGTAAATATAAATTTATTAGTTTTTATATTATTTCAAATATTATACACTTAATTGAAACAAAATAACGTGTGAACATAATTAGCTAAAAAAAAGAGAGATGCCATAAAGTGAGGCATAAATTAAAAGTAAAACTAAAATAAATCCAATGCATATATTATTTAAAAAAAATATTTCTATGGACTATGTATAACAATATAATGTAATTTTGCACTATACATTAATCCTAAATTTTGATATTGAGTAGTTAATGACATGTATTTGTAACTCTGAGCAATTTTAATGTAGTTGTAAAGGTTAAGTTGCATCATATGTAAATTAGAAATGTGTTATGAACGTTTGTAAATGACTTTCGTCTAAATTTGTTCGACCTTTTCTTAGTTACGTTAGTTACCTGTTTTCTTAGGCTAAAGGGTGTGGGGAGCATGAGTTGGGTCATTAATGCCACATAGGACCATCAATGGATTGCTACACCACCCCCTTGCTTCATCCACCATGGTTGGCATGGATTAAACCATGGCAACCATAAGCCTACTTTCCTTTTTCAATATTTCATTTTCCTTTTCCACAAAAGTAAACTAAAATAAGGAAATAGTGGTTTGGGTCATGACCACACCCTTAGGTTAATGGTTTTGAATGATGGATTAGAAGTGAGTGACATGGCGCCAATGTGAAGGATCATGGTGACCATGAGGGTCATGACCACACCCTATAGCCTTATAGTTTTTTTATAGTTACTTGGAAATCCCATATACGGTAGTTGTGTTAATATTTGCCGATTTGCCGTACATCAATTAATTTTCACACCCCAATTTCATATTTTCTCAATTTAGAAACTTAATTAATTAAGTAACAATCTATATCTATATCTATACTATATAATATAAAAGAAACTAACAAGTGGACACATGTCATTCATTGAAGGTATCTTATATTAATTAACTAAATATATAAAACAAGAAACTTATGTGTTTGTTTAAATTTTAAAAGGATTATCTTAGAATCTGTTTTTAAGTAAAATAAATTTACGTCATATCCATTTATATTAGATGTTTTTGTTACTTTTTTCAAGAGATAATTGCATCTAATAATAAAAGATGATTTTGCTTTTCATTTATTTTTTGTTATCTTTTTCAAGAGATAATTGCATTTAATAAAAAAATAATATATCATTATCACTATAAATAAAAATTAAGTTATGAATTATAATACACGAATACTAATACAAATAATTACCAAAGCAAAATTCTAAAAATTAATATATGTTTATTAAACATATTTTATACATTTTATAAAATCTATACTTCTTTCCTATATAATAAAATCTATTCTATACTATATAATAAAAAAACCATTTTGAGAACACTTGTTATTATATTAGGCCATGTTTTATAGATAAGTATTATTTTAGTTTAATCTTTTCTAATTAATTATAGATAATTTTCATACTAAATATTATTTAGTTTAATTTTTTATGGATAATTATTATTTAGTATAATCTCCTTCTCATTTATAATATTATTTATTTAACTAATAGAGTAAATTATGATTTTGGCCCTTGTGGTTATAGCACTTTTACTTTTTTAACCCAAAAAGAATTTTTAACATCTGAGCCTCCAACGTCTTTTTTTCTAATTTTTTGCCCCATAACGTCTTTTTTCTAACCCTTTTAGCCCCTAACATTTAATGGATGAGGTTAGTGTTAGGGGCTAAAACGGTTAGAAAAAAAGACGTTGGGGGCTCAGATGTTAAGAAATTACGAATAAAGTTTCATAAATTATCTTATTATTTATTTATATTAATTACTAGGTTAGAAATATCTTAATAATTAAAACAAATATATTGCATTTTCATAACGAGGGTGGGGGGAACGATTTTCTTCTTTATATTAATTACTATATTAGAAATTATATCTTAATAATTGAAACAAATATCGAGCATTTTCATAACGAGAGGGGAGGGAATGATTTACTTGCTTACCAAATAATTTATTTATTTAATATATTTAAAATACAAGATGAATAATAAGTACATTTATCATACTAATAAATTTATCTAAAAACAACCATCTTTTTAAGATGCAACTCAAGTCTATATGTTTAAATTTTAAAGTTATATAACTTAATAATTACCGATAATTTATACTTATCTAATTAATTTAAATATTATTTTGTAGCTATAAGTTTATCTAATTGGCTAATTGCTATATGCCTAATCTAAACATTTCAACAATATTTTTAGAACTAATAAATTAAGACCACTGTTATTTAAATAAAACTTGGGTTCACGTCGTGAGAAAGTCGATGATACAGTTTATCTTCTAATCGATGGTTAAATGTTTTTATATTTATAAACTTGACAAACATCACAAGTTTTGATCATACATAAAATAAAATTTTGTTCGGATATCAAAAAAGTGTCTTAAAATATCGTTTTATAATTGTTAAATCTTCGTTACTAACGATTTGATATTTTATTTTCTTAACCCGTGTAATACACGGGGTTATAACCTAGTATATGATATGATAAAATACACCACCTTATACGTATTATAGTTAGTTCCACAACCCAATTTCATATTTTCTCGTGATCTCCTTTGCGAAAAGTAAGCGAACAACAGCTGACGTGTCAAACAGAAGTGCGTAAAGTAAGAAAATTATAGAGAGAAAAGATACCGGAAAACGCAATCCCGGAGGTTGCAACGACGCACGTCTGAATGACCGTATTCTCCTGCCGCGTAAACGGCTGCTTCAACATACCTGTTACATTAATATTCACAAATCTATAGCAGTTTGTATAGTAATATAGGGATTGTACTGTCAAAACAGATATCGAACAATACCGGATTTATTCAAGAACTTGGTCCACGTCTTGACGAAAAAAAACCCTAGCAGTCCAGCAGAGACGTTAAGCGACGGAATAATTCCGGTGGTTAGGTTAAGCTTCATGACAATGAACGTGAACAAGATTCCCAGAATGAAACTAACGACGAACGCTCGAACAGTCAGCTGTTTCTGCCATGTGGGAACCTCTTTGCACTCGAAGATCCGCTCGATTGTTTCGATTTCTCCGGTGTCCGTCTTGTTTCCTTTGCCGTCGCTTTCGCTGGTCTGCATGTCGTCGTAAGCACGGCCTGATCCGGCGTCCCTGCGTGAAGAGGATCGATCCATGTGGTTGTTTGTGTGGTGATTTACATGCACGAAATGAGAGGAGAGTGAGAATGAGAAGAGATGAAGAAGAAGAAGAAGATGTGAGTGTTGAAATGGTTTGGGGGGTGATGTGAAGTGAGTGATTGATAGATGGAGTTGGAGATCTTTGCATTGTTTGTGGTATATTATGCATGGTTGTGTGTACACTTTTCTTTCTATATAGATCTTAATTAATAATGCAATATTGGATTAATCTAATTTAATGTAAAAATGGGTTAAGAATTGTTTATTGGTTTTCTTATTTTAGTTTTCTAAACTAGTTTAGATGTAAAGTATCACGAGAAAGAGGTATAGGAAGAGAAGTGAATGTGTTTATTTTATTTATAAGTGTGTATCATATATGAAATTAAAATGAGCAATATATGTAGGATGGAAACTATTCAAATTATAGCTCTAATTTAAACTTTTTACACTTTTAATGAAATTTGGACTTTATAAAAAGTTATAGAACATCAAAATGTTAACCATAAAACACACCCAAAATCCACAAATAACAAAATGAAGATTACTAAAACATCACATATGTGGGTCGTGTTTTGTGTTTTGGATAATAAGGCTCTGATTATTGAATGACAAGCATTATTGGAATTTTTTGCAATAATAGGTGGTTTGAACAAGAAAAGAGTGTTATTAGGTGCTCATGCATATTGTTTACACTTTTAGGTAAGTTGTAAGTTGATACAGCGACCTTCAATGAATTTTTCTGCAAAATCTGGCAAGTTCTGCAAAAGCTGCCAAAGATGTTGAAGGTTGCAGATTGATACAGCGACCTTCTGAAAGTCGCTGTTTGAACTTGCAATGTTATAGAAAGTCGCAGTTTCATCTTACAACCTTCATAAGATCGCTGTTTGAAACAGCAACCTTACCAAAGGTCGCTGTTTGAAACAGCAACCTTACCAAAGGTCGTTGTTTGAAACAGCAATCTTACCAAAGGTCGCTGTTTGAAACAGCAACCTTACCAAATATAATTATATAACTAATTTAAAAATAGAATATGGAACAACTTTATTAATTTACATGGATTTGCAAAATTAATAAAATATGAAGCCTTAAATAAACAAAAAATAGATTATGAATATAAATATGAATTAGATTTTGGAAGAAGAAACCGTTTATTTAAGGCTTGTTTTGCCAGGTCTAGCTACAACTAACAAACCGTTTTAAGGCTTAATCACAAATTTAGGAATTAGAGTTAGAATTTTATATTTTATATCTACATGATGATTGTGACTACTGACTCGTGTATCGTCCATATTGATTGTGTATCAATTGGTAATGGTAAATCTTTTTTTTTTCTTTACAAAGGCATGAGCTAGGCAATCTCGCCACATTTTTAACATAGAAGTCGTTGATTGACATTATATTTATGTATTGAAGATTGTATAGTGGCATGTGCCTCGTAAAATATTGACCAAATTTATTTTCAGTGTGGGGGTCGGGTCATGAGGTGTAAAAATATGTTTTTAACAATGACGATAAAAGGATCATATCTCCCCAACAATGAGTATAGGATCAACGAACATAGTCATTGATCAGTATTATCCTTTTGTAATCATTTTAGTAGAATAACATGAGTAGAACGTTTAGAAAAATAACATAATTCTAAAGCAGAAATCATTGACCACGTTATTTTCATGTAATTAAGGTTGAGTAACATTAGTAATGCAACTTTGATAATCTATTTTTTTGTTTATTTTAGGCTTGAATAAGCTTGTAGTATGAAACAACAACCTTCAATAAGCTTGTAGTATGAAACAGCAACCTTCAATAAGCTTGTAGTATGAAACAGCAACCTTCAATAAGGTTGTAAGATGAAACTGCGACTTTCTATAACATTGCAAGTTGATACAGCGACTTTCAGAAGGTCGCTGTATCAAACAGCAACCTTCAACATTTTGTGCAGCTTTTGCAGAAACTCTGATATTTGGCAGAAATACTTCATGAAAGTCGCTGTATGGAACCACAACCTACCTAAATGTGAAAACAAAATGTTTACCCACCTACTAACACTCTTTTGTGGTTCAAACCACCTATTTATGCAAAAAATTCAGCATTATTGTGTTTTGTGATGATTAGCATGTTGTGTTTTATATTCATAGTTCTACAATAGTATGTTTGAAGTTTTTATGAATTATTATGGTTTGAATATAGTGTTTTAGTAATCTTCTTATGTGGGTTTAGGTGTGTTTTATGGCTGAAATTATAGTGTTTTATGACTTTTTACACTTTTTAGGAAAGTTAAAGTTTGTAGCTAAACCTTACCCATATATATGTGTGTGTGTGACAAAGTCTATTTATACATTTGGTACAAGGATATTGACAACCATACTAACTAATTTTGTAATGCTACACCTTTGGTACAGTGGCGGACCTAGGATTTTTATCCATGGGGGTGCGAACCATTTTTAAAAATTTTAGGCCCCAAGGTATATAAGTAAAAAATCGGTTCGTATCGGGTCGGGTCAGGTCATGTAAAACAAAAGAACATCAAACTAAATTTATATAATCATCAAAAATATGTCAAACCATGTTACAAACATAATTAAAACGTCACCCTACGGGTTTTCATTTTTTGAAATCTATCCAAAACATGGCTCCATAACATATTGAGTGAATTGCAAGTTTTGTCCTTTATCTTTAGGCCATTTTGCAAGTTTTGTCCTTTATGTTTAAATTTGACGAGTTTTGTCCTTTATTTTTAAAAATCAAGCACGTTTTACCCTTTGGGCCTTAAAAATCAAGCACGTTTTGTCCTTTATGTTTAAAAATCAAGCACGTTTTGTCCTTTATGTTTAAAAAATCAAGCACGTTTTGTCCTTAAAAATCAAGCACGTTTTGCCCCAAAGGGTAAAACGTGCTTGATTTTCAAACATAAAGGACAAAACTCGTCAAATTTAAACATAAAGGACAAAACTTGCAAAATGGCCTAAATATAAAGGACAAAGCTTGCAATTCACTCTAACATATTACATAATATATCAACTATTCAACCCTAGAAATCATAATGTAAATAACCCTAAAAATCATCGAAACAACAAATACACCATAAAAAGAAAAAGCCAAACATTATTCACTAACAAATATAACCCATCAGATCTACTGTGTGATGTATGCGGCTATAAAAAAAAGGCAAAATATCATCACTAACAAATATGTAAGGGTTTTGGGCTTGTTTATTTTATTTTATTTTGAAATATTGTTGATTTTTTGGGTTTGTTTATTGAGCTAAGACTTAGTAGTGGGCTAGTTAAAGGTATTGGGTATTTGGGTTTAGTTATTTAGGTATTAAAAGTTATATAAGTTAGATGTATTTAAAAAAATAAGAGTTTACTAAAAAAATTAAAATATAAATTGATAACACTTTTTACCTAAGGGGTGCAGACGAAAAATTCCAAGAGGTGCGGACGGAAAATTCCAAGGGGTGCGGACGGGATTTTCGACGGAACTTAGCACTAAATTTTTTTTTCCCGGGGTGCGTCCGCCTACCTTGGCTTACTCTTAAATCCGCCCCTGCTTTGGTATCAACTTAATTGACTTAGTGATGTTGTTTCGTTATAAACATTGCTAAGAAAACCAAGTAGGACAAAATAATATCTAAGGGAAAAGGGTAGAATGAACATGAAATTAGAGCTTGTAGGTTTAAATTTGAGCTTGTAGGTTTAATAGTGGGTATAAATCAAGCAATAAGAGGATATGATGGTGAAATGTTAATATGATACATAATATCTAGTGTAAACATGGCCAATTACTAGTAAATACGCAACTTGAATGAAGGCGAATTTAGAATGCCATCAAGTGTTTGATGAAATGCCTTGTAATGTTAATTATGTGGATTTGTGATAACTATTTGTGACGTTAATGTTTAGAATATTAAAAAACCTTGTATGTGGTGACTTTGGAGTCACGTTGATTTTGTAATTATCTAATGGAATGAAATTCATGAATCTAAACAAGAATTCATTAAGTGTAGGAGTGAAGGAGGAAATATCAAGTGACCCGAAGCAACAAGAGACGCAAGGTCAAGGTAAGTTCTTTTAGCTTACAAGTTTGTTTGTTAGTTGTTAGTAGTGTTGATGTGCAAAAAGTAGTTTATTAATTATTAACTAAATTACCCTAATCTAGACACTAATTAAGTTAAACTCTACACTCTTTAAAACTCGACTAAACTACTAACCGGCAAATGAATCTATCGATTCTAGTAAAGCTAAGTAAGTCCGGAAATCGAACCCACGAGACTCTTTTGATTTCGTAAACTAGACTCACTAGACTTAATGACTGACACGACTAATTGTTATTATATTTTGAGAGGGGGTTTTCTAATACCCTACAATTGCAATTAATTAAATACTAACTAAAACAAACGAACTAAGGCACAACTTGGAACTTGGGTTTCACTCAGATAATGATAAAACGACAACCTAGGCTGGAATCATATATGCTATCAATTATCTTTTTACCGGGCATGAACTATTATGGAACTGGGTCGTTAAGTGTTAAACCTACTGAGAAATCGAACAGGACTCTCGACCCTTCTCAAGAAGACACCTATGGAACTTTAATAGTGTAACACCCCTAATTATTATTATTATTATTATTTTAGAAATCAAAAGTTTTCCCTTTTTAAGTTTAGACACATGAAACTTAAACTTAGGCATAATTTATTTTACCAACTAAGAAACATAGATAGTCAATAATTTTATACTAAAATGATTTTTTTTTCCTATGTATTAAATATGTTAAACAATGTGTGTTATATTTTCTATATTATTTTTACTTTTAGACTAATTACAATTTTTATTAGTTAAATTTATTTATTAATTGTAATAAATTTGGATATGCCACTGTTTTAATCAAGTTTAATTTATTTAGGATGTGACTTTTTCGTGATTTACTTTTAGAATATAATGTCATAAATGTTTTTATCCACATTTCGTCATGAAAGTTTTTATCTACATTTCTATGGTTTTACTCGAGTTAAATATACGACGTGACGTACCACCGCAACGCACGAAATATTTTAGTAGTTTGTATTTTAGTACACTAATTTCTTCAACACAAAAAAGCCCAACTAAAATCTCAGCCCACTATTTTAAAAAAAATTATCATCGGCCCAATCTATTTCACAATATGATCGGGCCACATAGAAATATTCAGTTGAAGTCTTTCAATTTTTAAGTCTCCAGCCCACTTAAAATTTGTATCAAACCTTAATAGTTAATATAAGAGGTAAATGCCTGGTCAGTTCCTATGGTTTGCAAATTTTCGAGGTGTCACGTCATGGTAACACGATGCAAGGAGAAAAGATGGTACACAACCACACGAATGTGAACTAGACGACTCCCCCTTGCACTACTAAGGGAGGAAGGGGCATAAAAGGGTAAGTACCCTAGCCCCGACTAACCATCACTCGCCATTTCAAATATTGCTTAAAGTACCCATTAACTAGTAAGTGGTGGTGACGCCTACCTATGCCCCAAACTCTTTTTTTAATTTAAATAAATTCAACGTTAAATTGTTTATTAATTTTTTATTTGCTCACCGCTTAAAGTTAATAAAAATACAATTAATAAAACCAAAAGAAAAATTAAAAAAAAAAACTTAGAAGTGTAAAGTTGAGGACTAAAATTAGTGTAAATAATATTTTTTAAGAGGTAAAAGTAGATTTTTCCACCCAAGAGGTAAAATTGAATAGCAGATATCGTCTCCTTTATTTGAATGACAGAGCCCACAAAATTCTAACCCTAAATTCCTTTGTCCATGGCGCAGGGGAGGGTTCTCAAGGCCCTTCAACGGTCAAAAGAACTGTTGAACGGTCTCTTTGACTCGCAAACAACAACCAGCAAACGGGTTCCTCTACCCGGACTTTCTATCCGCCAAGCCAACCCGTAGGGGTGGCGACGGGGTTCTGGCACGAGATCGAACCCGTGAGCCCCTTACCCGCGAGTGACCCGGCCACCCTAAGTCTAACTAACCCCTTAACCAGTTGACCTATCAATGTATGATGAGTACCTATTGATGCTATGCAGAAATGAATTCATCATGCACTTGAATTATTTAGCACCAAGTATTCAAAGCTCGAGAAAAAGTTCACTTGAATCTGGCTCATTATAAACGACCCAAACTTGTCATTAAATTAGCCCCAAGTTTTAACATTTATATTTATATTCTAAATAAAATATAGAGTTAATTGCCCGGATGGTCCCTGTGGTTTCATGTTTTTTCACGTTTAGTCCCCACCTTTTGAAAATAGCATATATGCTCCCTATGGTTTGTCATTTTGTTACTCGGATAGTCCCCCAACATTTACTCTGGGGACTATCCGAGTAACAAAATGACAAACCATAAGGAGCATACCTGCTATTTCCAAACTAACTGACATCTACTCAGTGACTATCCGAGTAACAAAATGACAAACCATAGGGAGCATACCTGCTATTTTCAAAAGGTGGGGACTAAACGTGAAAAAACGTGAAACCACAGGGACCATCCGAGCAATTAACTCTAAAATATATATTATCTTTTAAGCCCAACTATTCATAGTTCATCGAGCCAAACTGACCCAAAACCAAGTATAGGTAAAAAGAGTTTTTGAAATCAAGAGGAGGACCGTCTTGTTTACGTTCCGAGGCGAGCAATAGAAATCCACACTTATAATAATACTAGTGGGAAGGCCCGTGCGTTGCAGCGGGTGTCCCGACTAATATCAGATTCAATTATGTCTATTACAAACCACAACTGATATTCAATACATGAATTTATGTAAGTTTCGTATATTTTGTATTGTGTACCTCAACAACGGTATCAAAGGAAGATAAAAGAATTTGATCTTTTATACATCCATTTTCATCGTAAAATTCTAAATCTCTACTATATCAACTTACATTGAAAGTCAACTGAAGTCTACTAAGATAAAAAATAAACAGACAGATTTGACAAGATCCTCAAAATGTTTCAACACTTTAACACACTCTGAAACTCTCAAATTGATTCGAGAAATAAGGTTCAGATCTCAAGCACACTGATAACCATCGAATTGATATTGACCTCAACTACACATAGAATACTTCTGATTAAGCAAAAATAAAGCATAAAAACCCATATATGAAGTAAATATTAGAATATCATTAAACAGAAATATAAAGCAGTTCAACAAAAATGAATGTCACCCCCAAATGTCAACCAGAACATAAAAATAACCTACAAAAGTTGAAGAAAACCATAATCCGAATTGCAGATACTTTAAAAACATATTGTAGACAAAAAAACATATCACAGCCTCCTTCCTCTTCCCCCATTCTTTTGACGAGTGCTATCTGTTGGAATTGGTGTCACGTTGTGACAACCCTCATAATTTCATGTATCCGTACGATTCATTAATGTTAATTAAAGTGCTTGATGTCTGTGCTGACTTAACTGCTTTCTGATTACTGTGTCATACTTACATGTGCTTTTAACATACTAGTCTTGTGCAGAAAATTGACTAAATGGTCCTGTATGCTTTCCTAAGTGATGGGAATTAAAAGTGTTACAAAAAGATATATATAGGACACTATATGGAATAACTTAGCACTTTAACGGAACGGTATCTAACCAAACAACCGGACATTACCCGGAACACTAAAATATTGCAAGAAACATTGTTTTTATTTTTCTGAGCTAGTCTTGGTCCCCGAACACTTAAACACACTACATGATACATGTAACACACTAAACATTAGATTTTTACATCTAACACCCTACTAGTTACCATTTACCCACAACAAATTACACTTAACCCCCCCCCCCCCCACATTCTCTTATTCACGACTCAAGCATGGCCCCACTTTTAGATTTCTAAATCCCTTCTAAATCTTCCATAATCTTCTTAAAGATATGATGTGATGATGCTTGTACTTGTGGAGACACACTAACTTTTGGATAAAACTCTAAATCGGATATAAGAACACTAGAGCTCTTCACCATCTTCAACTCACAACATTCACTCCTTTCCTTCCCCCTCTCTCGGCCGACCTTACCCACACACACCACCATATTTTTGTTCCAAGTTCAAGCAATTCCAAGTGTACTACAAGGTGTAAGAAGGTGAATAACGAAGCTCGGTGTTCTCGGAACTTGAAGGACCTCTCTCGTTTGCTATTATCCTCAACTTTTTCATCTTGTTCTTCTCTAGCTTTAAGCTAGTAATAAGCTCCTTGTTGTAACACCCCGTGTTTTCGAATGTCAAAGTCAAAGTCAAAGTCAAATTCCAAGTCAACTTTGACTTTCTTTGACTGTAGATAGTCTATTTTCAGTTTTATTTGTATTATGTGGAGTAAGTGTTGTAATCAGAAAGAATCGAGGTAATCGAATGTTTTAACGCGAACTGATTTACGACTGTGAATGGTAGGAAGTAACAATGCGATAAAGTCAACTAATCTATAATCAAACCGATCTAACTATCATCGAACTCGAATCTCGAATTACGCGAACTTTGGGTGTTGTTATACGTGTGTGTGTGCCTTATGTGTTACCTGTGCGTGTTTATTTTATGCTGTGTGTGTGTTAATCAATCGAATCAATCGAAACTCGAATCGAAGTTCGAAACTCAAATCGAATACAATCGAAATTGAACTACGACAAATGGTAACGTTAGGATAAGGTGAATTATAGATGATTGTATATTAGATATAGTAGTTGGGACTGAAAGTAATTTGAATATGAAACTCTATCGCCTTCGCTCGAAACCGAAATATCAAAAATCGTCGCCCGAACCCTCGAACCAGGCTGTTGATCGATCAGGCTAACAGCCGATCGAACAGCCCAGCCGATCGAACGGGCTTTTCGATCGAGCAGGCTGTCCGATCGGGGAAGCCTGGCCGATCGGCCAGCCCTTTCCTCTTTTGGAGCCTATAAATAGGGCTGTCATTGTCACTCTTTACCACTTTTGGAAAGTTCTGACCGACCAGCTCGTGCTCCTCTTCTTTCCTCAGATTTCTTCCAATTACGGTAAGTTTCCAACATAAATCTTGTACTTTCTTAATCAAAACATGCTTCTACACCTTTCTATCTTTCGATTTTTGATTTCTAACCATGAAATCACCAAGATCTAGGCATTCTTGGGTGATGTCATCATAGTGTTCTTCAAGAACACCGTGTCCTGACTTCAATCCACCATGAATAGCTTGGATCTAACCGATTCCCACATAAACAAGCTAAGATCTACTGAAGATCTAAACATTCCATGAGGTGAAGGATTGAAAGAAGGAATTCCAACTTTCTTTCAACTCTTTTACCCTCAATGCCTTCAAACTGGTAGAAACGGAGCTTGAGCCAACTCACCAAATATTCTAGTGGATGAGTGGTTTAAGATTCGAATTCTATTTACGAGGTTCACCGATTTCGGGTTAAACATTAAACTACCGTTCCGAACCGTTCACTGGGTGGATTTGGGTGATTCCTGTTCGAACAGGTGAAACAAGTAAGAATGGAAGTTCCATGGTTCAGCTCGTTGTCAAACTACCTCGATATAACGTCAAATAATCAAAACAGCCAAGTGTTAGACGAAAGGCCGACCAGGTCAGAATGCTGGCCGAACGGCTAGGCTGTCCGAACGAACAGCCCAGCCGATCGGACATGCCAGTCGATCGACCGGGCCAGCCGATCGGCTAGCACAGGGTCCCACATTTCACAACTTCATGAAGTATGGTATTGAACGAAGTGATGCCCGATCGAGCATGTTGTTCGATTGGTAAACATTACTCTTCGGATCATGAGATACTATGCTTCAACACTTAATCGATTTTCAACTCATTCGACGCATTGGAGTGCCACCCGATCGAACATGCTATCAGAACGAACAGGTTGTTCGATCGAATATGTTGCTCGATCGAGTAACACCCTGCTGAGGACTACTACTAAAGTTCCTAACCGATCGGTTAAGCCAACCGATCGAACAGACCGTTCGATCGATCGACCTAAAAGGTAAGAACACTTCAGTGTTCTCAAATGCTACAACGAAAACCTCAAAAGTTCAAACCATCATACACAAACACATCCTACTCAGAAGGAAGAAACAATCCACTCGAACAGTCCAACCGATCGAGCCTACCGGCCGATCGAGCAGGCTATCCGAACGAATTGTCCAGCCGAACGAACAACCCACTCGATCGAATCTGTCGTTCGATCGACCAGGTTGTTCGACCCACTTACACTTGTTTCCATTCTACGTGTATTCATCGTTATACTATCGAATTGTTCAGGCTAACCCTACTCTCAAGCGCTCCCTTCAATCCATCAATCAACCCCTGTGAGTATACTCGATCCCTTTTCGCTTTTAGCACTTTTGGGTGTTACATACGTTACTTATCAAAACCCACTATCCAACACACTACTCAATTGTTTGAACACTAACCAAATTGCATGTATTACGTTACTAAATGAATGCTCGTTGATTGTGTTTACACGTGGAATACTGTCTACCTGCCTTAACGACGTAGTACTATAGTTTGGACTCAGTACCCGTTCACACGGGGGTTGTTAAAGACAATTATTTGCATGGATTACGGTGGTAATCATGTATTGCGAACTGTCTCGGACAGTCAACCCGCAGTCATTGGTATTGATAGGTCCATGTCGATAATTAACATGCTTCGTTTTCCTCTGTGTACGTGTCGGTTATGCGTAAACTATTTCGAACTCTATATGCTATTATTAAACTTGTATGCTCACCTTTACATTATATGTATTGACTTTAGTTTAACGTATGTGACAGACAATTAGGATGCTTACCTGCTAGGAAGGCGAGCTAGGAATAAGCGTCTAGAGCATAGTTGTCTGTAGATCTTGCAGATCGAGTCTCTAGAAGCATTTTGAACAATATTCATTTTATTTAAATCTGAGTTGTCGGAACAGAATTTCTTGTTTTGATGTTATCTGTAATAATGTATTTGTTTATTCGGGATACGGTATGGGACGTATCATTAACTGGATTATATAAATAGTTGTTATGGAAACTTCTGGACAATCTGTTTCGCTCAGTGCCATGCCCCGATGATTCCGCCATCGGTTGGGGTGTGACAGATTGGTACCAGAGCCATAACTATAGGGAATTAGACTAGACACGACCTAGTCCGGGTCGCTGTCTTAGAGACCTAGACAATAGTTAGGAACCAACAGACTAAGCTTATATGCCTTATTATTCTTACTTTGCACTACACTGCTATCGCCTAATCATCTGACACCGAACAAGTAATTTGGTCTAGATTAGGTGTGAAAGCCTCGAACTCTCGACTAAATTATTTGTTCAGTCTGCAATTTATTCACAATTGGGAGGAGATTATTCATCGAGAATAGGTGTGAAACCGCAAACTCTCGACATAATTATCTGCTCAATTCCTCAAATTTTACTAAAACAAGGAAGAAATTGCTAAGCCAGGGGTGGAACCCGAACCTTGGCAACTTTTTCCAACTTTTACTCATCTCACCAAAGCCTCGACGGACTCCAACGACCTGAACTCACAAGTATGACCAAGGGAATATGTGTTGAATACCCAAGAGTCGAGGCAGAAACGCGATCCCGAAAGTCGGAAAGTGACGACAAGTCTATCGTGAATAGTCGAATCGCTTTGGGTAGTCAATGTCTAGTAGCCGCAGATAGTCCATTTCCTCGATTTTATGTGTTTCGATTCTGAGCCCGCAACTGCCGACTCTGATGCTTCGTCGATATTTTTATGTGTTTTATGCGTATTTGCCTGTTTTTATGTTTAACTTTGATGATTCGTTCGATTTTTGCTATCACCTCGATCGACACACACGACTCGCATTGCCCTGCTATCTCAAAACGGTAACAAGTCACTGCAATTCTAGACGATACTATGTTAGGATATACACTATACTATGCTGTACTCGGCATGTTATACAAATATGTGCTACTATTCGATATACTATACGCGATCGCTATGTACGAACGACATGCGAGCCTTGAATAATAGGTTTCTGTATTATGACTGCATCCGTGATTAAGTGACTACATGCTTATGTGCCTCTGTGATTATGTGTCTCTGTGCTCTATGTGCCAATGTGCTTCCGTGATTACGTGAATTTGTGGTTGTGTGCCCACGTGTGTATGTGATGCGTGATTCGACATGTTTCTAAGCTTTAGTAAGTAGTAGACGTGTGAGGTGAGATTCGATTTGTTGTGTCTGAGACATACGACGATGTCTGTTGCAGACCATGTCGTCATCTGGACACCGAACCCCACTCACTCGCCAATAGAAGAGAGATAGACGTCTCGCTACTATCATCGCCAAGAGCGTGGCAAAAGCTGTGAGTGATGTCTTTGAAAATGCCAGCAAGTCATCTGAAGAGTCGCGAATCGACGCTCCTAAGGATGCCAGCAAGACTGGTTTCAGTTTCAAGCAGTTTAAAGCATGCGGACCCAAGGAATTCACCGGAGAAGATGGCCCTACCGCCATGTTTCAACGGTTCGATTCAGTTGAAGTCACTTTGCGCCAAAGCGGTTGTCCTGAGAATCTCTGCACCCTCAATGCTACAGGCGTCTTCCAGTCCCGATCTCTAGACTGGTGGACGGCCGAACGAAACAAGCGCGGAAATGATGCAGCTTATGAGCTGACTTGGGAGGAGTTAAAGGCAATTATGATGGACGAATTTTGCCCTCCCCATGAACGCCAAAAGCTGGAGGACGAGTTTTGGAACATCAAGCAGAAGGATGGAGACAACGCTGCTTTAACTGCACGCTTTAAACAGCTCAGCATCATCTGTCCCGATCAGGTCAAGACGTCAGACATGGCCATCAAGAAGTACATTCGATCTCTACCCGATTGTGTTGCCGATTTCGTTCATGCCGCCAAGGCAGCATCGATTGAAGAGACCTACCTGCTTGCCGCTGAGATCAATGACAAGTGAGTAAAGTCTGGTTTTTGGGATAAGCATACCAAGTCTCTGCACCAAGCACCGCCACCTCAACCGTCGACACCACCACTGCTCAACCCTCCAAGTCATCAAGAAGAAAGAAGAAACACAACAACAACAGCTCCAGCAACAAGAACTGTGCTGTGACAACAACTGCTGCCCCTCTGCAAGCCGTACCGGCTCAGCAACAGCCTCACCATCGACAAGCTCCAGTGATCAATGCGCCGCCAGCTAAGCGCGCTTACACAGGTCCCCACCCGCTCTGCCCGACATGCTCATACCATCATCCGGTGGGAATCGCCTGTCGTTTCTGCGCTCACTGCAATCTTTACGGGCATTTCACGGCAAACTGCCGCTATGGTCCCCGTCAAGCCCCAGTCCAAGTCGCCGCTCATCAAGCTCTACTTCCAGCCCCTCAAGGCCAACCAGCAGCTCAAGCGCCCGCGGTGAATGCTCGAGTCTGCTTTGCATGTGGTGACCCTAACCACTTTGCAAACATGTGCCCGAACCGGGTAGTGAAACAAGAACCCTAGCAGCAGCAGCAGCAACAACAGCAGCCTCAGCAGCAACAGCCAGCAGCCCGTGCCAGAACCTTTAATATCAATGCTCGTCAAGCCCAGGCTGAAAACAACGTGGTTAATGGTACGTTCCTTGTGAATGGTATTTATGCATCATGTTTGTTTGATACTGGAGCCGATAATTGCTTTGTGTCGTTTGAATTCGAGAAGCTCCTTAGTCGTAAGCGTTCTTATCTTCCCTCGTCATTCGAAGTCGAAGTTGCTACTGGAAGAACCGTCGCTGTAAACTCTGTTCTCCGTGATTGTACCCTCGAGCTCAACAATCACCTCTTTCCAATCGACCTCATTCCGATGCAACTTGGAAGTTTTGACGTCATAGTAGGCATGGACTTTCTTCGCGAAAACCATGCTGAAGTTGTGTGCTTCGAGAAGATGATTCGATTCTCGCTCGCGAATGGTGATTTATTGTGTGTGTACGGTGAAACAGCTTCGAAAGGTCTTAAACTTATGTCATGCGTCCAAGCTAGCAAGTATCTCCGCAAGGAATACATCGCTTTCTTGGCCAACATTATAGTAGCGGAGAAGGAAAAGAAAAAGAAGGCCGAAGTCAAAGACGTCCCAGTGGTTCGTGAATTTCCTCAGGTGTTCCCTGATGATCTTCTCGGACTACCGCCAAGTCGTGATATCGACTTTCGTATCGAACTTATTCCTGGAGCTAACCCTGTTGCCAAAGCCCCTTATCGACTCGCACCATCCGAAATGAGGGAACTCTCAAACCAACTCCAGGAGCTACTTGAAAAAGGCTTTATTCGCCCGAGCACCTCTCCTTGGGGCGCACCAGTCCTTTTCGTCAAAAAGAAGGATGGGTCGTTCAGGATGTGCATCGACTATCGGGAATTGAATAAGCTGACCATCAAGAACCGTTACCCTTTGCCTCGAATCGACGATTTATTTGATCAGCTGCAAGGTGCCAAGTGTTTCTCGAAGATCGATCTACGTTCAGGCTATCATCAGTTGCGCATACAAGAGGAAGATGTACCCAAAACAGCCTTTCGCACTCGATACGGCCACTATGAGTTCGTTGTTATGCCTTTTCGTCTAACCAACGCACCCGCGGTTTTTATGGATCTGATGAATCGCGTGTGTAAGCCTTATCTCGACCGTTTCGTCATCGTGTTCATCGACGATGTCCTGATTAATTCCAAGTCGAAAGCCGAACACGCGCAACATCTACGTTTGGTTCTCGAGTTACTCTAGGGGAATCAACTCTACGCCAAGTTCTCCAAGTGTGAATTCTGGTTGGAGGAGGTTCAATTTCTGGGTCACATCGTGAATAGTCAGGGTATTCATGTCGATCCCGCGAAGATTGAAGCAGTTAAAAGCTGGATTACGCCAAAGAACCCGTCTGAAGTCCGATCATTTCTTGGATTAGCGGGTTACTACCGATGATTTATCGAAGGATTCTCTAAGATCGCTGTGCCGCTTACCGCTCTTACCCATAAAGACAGGTCTTTTGTTTGGGGAACTGAACAAGAGTCTGCTTTTCAAACCCTTAAGCGCAAGCTCTGCAATGCTCCCATTCTCACGTTGCTGGACGGAAACGACGATTTCATTGTCTACTGTGATGCTTCTAACCTTGGTCTTGGCTGTGTCCTCTTGCAACGAGACAAGGTTATAGCTTACGCATCTCGTCAGCTCAAAATCCACGAGAAGAACTATACAACCCACGATCTCGAGCTAGGCGCAGTTGTTTTTGCCTTGAAGATTTGGCGATACTACCTGTATGGCACCAAGTGTACAATCTTCACCGATCACAGGAGTTTACAACACATCTTTAATCAGAAAGAACTTAACATGCGTCAATGCCGATGGGTAGAACTTCTTAACGATTACGACTGCGAGATTCGTTATCACCCAGGCAAGGCAAATGTTGTTGCCGACGCACTCAGCAGACGGAGTTATTTGCTCAGTATTCGCAATACCCAAGCCCAACACAACCTCGAAGTTCTCATCCGCGAAGCCCACCATGCTTGCTTTAACGAACGCACTTTGAAGAAGGAGAGAATCTACCATGATGGAGCTCAGCTTGTAAGCAAAGCCGATGGGATATTCTACTATCTAGACCGAATTTGGATCCCTAAGCGGACCGATTTGCGAAAGATTATCATGAACGAAGCCCACAAGTCCCGATACTCTATTCATCCCGGTGCCGACAAAATGTACCGGGACCTTCGTTATAAGTACTGGTGGCCGGGTATGAAATGGGATATCGCTCTCTACGTTGGAAGTTGCCTGACCTGTGCAAGAGTTAAGGCTGAACATCAACGACCATCTGGCTTACTCGAACAACCTCCAATTCCCATATGGAAGTGGGAGAGTAGAGCTATGGATTTCATAACCAAACTTCCACCCACGCCATCAGGTCACGACAACATTTAGGTTATAGTAGATCGTCTGACCAAATCAGTCCACTTTCTGCCAATACGGGAAGACTACAAGGTAGAACGACTAGCCCAAATCTACACCGACGAGATCATTCGTAATCATGGTATGCCTCGTGACATCATTTCAGACTGTGACGCTCGGTTTACTTCGCGACTGTGGGAAACGTTTCAAGCGCCCCTTGGTACGTCGCTTAATTTGAGTACTGCATTCCATCCTCAAACTGACGGACAGACTGAAAGAACGATCCATACTCTTGAAGACATGCTCCGCGCGTGTGTTATAGATTTCGGTGGTAGTTGGAACAAACATCTGCCGCTAGTCGAATTCTCGTACAACAACAGCTATCATGCCAGCATACAAATGGCACCATTCGAGGCTTTATATGGAAGAAGATGTCGATCGCCTATTGTGTGGCACGAGATCGGTCATTCGCAGTTAACCGGTCCCGAGTTACTACAAGAAACGACTGACAAAATCCTCCAGATTCGCGACAACTTGGCAAAGGCCAGGGATAGACAGAAAAGTTACGCCGATAGAAGACGCAAGCCCCTCGAATTTGACATTGGCGACTACGTACTCCTAAAGGTATCACCTTGGAAGGGGGTAGTCAGATTCGGCAAGAAAGAGAAACTAGCGCCTCGATACGTTGGACCTTTTAAGATTCTGGAAAGGATCGGAAAAGTCGCCTACAAACTCGAACTACCGGAGGAACTTAGTAATGTCCACCCGACTTTCCATGTGTCAAACCTTAGAAAATGCCTAGCTGACCATGATTTGATTGTACCTCTCAACGACCTTCAGGTCAACGAAACGCTACACTTCGTGGAAAAGCCTGTCGAAATCCTGGATCGCCAAACCAAGCAACTCAGACGCTCACGCATCCCTATCGTGAAAGTCCGATGGGAAGGAAAACGAGGCGCGGAGTTCACTTGGGAACTCGAAAGCGACATGAAGGCCAAGTACCCGCAATTGTTTAAATGAAGATCTGAAGCGTCAAATTGGTAATACACGGTGCTGTACAGCTTCGAGCCAAATTTCGGGACGAAATTCCCTAAACAAGGGGAGGCTGTAACACCCCGTGTTTTCGACTGTCAAAGTCAAAGTCAAAGTCCAAGTCAACTTTGACTTTCTTTGGCTGTAGATAGTCTATTTTCAGTTTTATTTGTATTATGTGGAGTAAGTGTTGTAATAAAAAAGAATCGAGGTAATCGAATGTTTTAACGCGAACCGATTTACGACTGTGAATGGTAGGAAGTAACAATGCGATAAAGTCAACTAATCTATAATCAAACCGATCTAACTATCATCGAACTCGAATCTCGAATTACGCGAACTGCGGGTGTTGTTATACGTGTGTGTGTGTGCCTTATGTGTTACCTGTGCGTGTTTATTTTATGCTGTGTGTGTGTTAATCAATCGAATCAATCGAAACTCGAATCGAAGCTCGAAACTCAAATCGAATACAATCGAAATCGAACTACGACAAATGGTAACGTTAGGATAAGGTGAATTATAGATGATTGTATGTTAGATATAGTAGTTGGGACTGAAAGTAATTTGAATAGGAAACTCTATCGCCTTCGCTCGAAACCGAAATATCGAAAATCGTCGCTCGAACCCTCGAACCAGGCTGTTGATCGATCAGGCTAACAGCCGATCGAACAGCCCAGCGGATCGAACGGGTTGTTCGATCGAGCAGGCTGTCCGATCGGGGAAGCCTGGCCGTTCGGCCAGCCCTTTCCTCTTTTGGAGCCTATAAATAGGGCTGTCATTGTCACTCTTTACCACTTTTGGAAAGTTCTGACCGACCAGCTCGTGCTCCTATTCTTTCCTCAGATTTCTTCCGATTTCGGTAAGTTTCCAACCTAAATCTTGTACTTTCTTAATCAAAACATGCTTCTACACCTTTCTATCTTTCGATTTTTGATTTCTATCTGTGAAATCACCAAGATCTAGGCATTCTTGGGTGATGTCATCATAGTGTTCTTCAAGAACACCGTGTCCTGACTTCAATCCACCATGAATAGCTTGGATCTAACCGATTCCCACATAAACAAGCTAAGATCTACCGAAGATCTAAACATTCCATGAGGTGAAGGATTGAAAGAAGGAATTCCAACTTTCTTTCAACTCTTTTACCCTCAATGCCTTCAAACCGGTAGAAACGGAGCTTGAGCCAACTCACCAAATATTCTAGTGGATGAGTGGTTCAAGATTCGAATTCTATTTACGAGGTTCACCGATTTCGGGTTAAACCTTAAACTACCATGCCGAACCGTTCACTGGCCGGATTTGGGTGATTCCTGTCCGAACAGGTGAAACAAGTAAGAATGGAAGTTCCATGGTTCAGCTCGTTGTCAAACTACCTTGATATAACGTCAAATAATCAAAACAGCCAAGTGTTAGACGAAAGGCCGACCAGGTCAGAATGCTGGCCGAACGGCTAGGCTGTCCGAACGAACAGCCCAGCCATCGGACATGCCAGTCGATCGACCGGGCCAGCCGATCGGCTAGCACAGGGTCCCACATTTCACAACTTCATGAAGTATGGTATTGAACGAAGTGATGCCCGATCGAACATGTTGTTCTATTGGTAAACATTACTCTTCGGATCATGAGATACTATGCTTCAACACTTACTCGATTTTCAACTCGTTCGACGCATTGGAGTGCCACCCGATCGAACATGCTATCAGAACGAACAGGCTGTTCGATCGAATATGTTGCTCGATCGAGTGACACCCTGCTGAGGACTACTACTGAAGTTCCTAACCGATCGGTTAAGCCGACCGATCGAACAGACCATTCGATCGATCGACCTAAAAGGTAAGAACACTTCAGTGTTCTCAAATGCTACAACGAAAACCTCAAAAGTTCAAACCATCATACATAAACACATCCTACTCAGAAGGAAGACACAATCCACTCGAACAGTCCAACCGATCGAGCCTACCGGCCGATCGAGCAGGCTGTCCGAACGAATTGTCCAGCCGAACGAACAACCCACTCGATCGAATCTGCCGTTCGATCGACCAGGTTGTTCGACCCACTTACACTTGTTTCCATTCTACGTGTATTCATCGTTATACTATCGAACTGTTCAGGCTAACCCTACTCTCAAGCGCTCCCTTCAATCCATCAATCAACCGCTGTGAGTATACTCGATCCCTTTTTGCTTTTAGCACTTTTGGGTGTTACATACGTTACTTATCAAAAACCACTATCCAACACACTACTCAATTGTTTGAACGCTAACCGAATTGCATGTATTACGTGACTAAATGAATGCTCGTTGATTGTGTTTAAACGTGGAATACTGTCTACCTGCCTTAACGACGTAGTACTATAGTTTGGACCCAGCACCCGTTCACACGGGGGTTGTTAAGGACAATTACTTGCATGGATTACCGTAGTAATCATGTATTGCGAACTGTCTCGGACACTCAACCCGCAGTCACTGGTATTGATAGGTCCATGTCGATAATTAACATGCTTCGTTTTCCTCTGTGTACGTGCTGGTTATGCGTAAACTATTTTGAACTCTATATGCTATTATTAAACTTGTATGCTCACCTTTACATTATATGTATTGACTTTATTTTAACGTATGTGACAGGCAATTAGGATGCTTACCTGCTAGGAAGGCGAGCTAGGAATAAGCGTCTAGAGCATAGTTGTCTGTAGATCTTGTAGATCGAGTCTCTAGAAGCATTTTGAACAATATTCATTTTATTTAAATCTGGGTTGTCGGAATAGAATTTCTTGTTTGGATGTTATCTGTAATAATGTATTTGTTTATTCGGGATACGGTATGGGACGTATCATTAACTGGATTATATAAATAGTTGTTATGGAAACTTCTGGACAATATGTTTCGCTCAGTGCCATGCCCCGATGATTCCGCCATCGGTTGGGGTGTGACACTTGTTAATCCTTATATACTTCATATTTTTAGTGGTTAATAGTTATATCTTGATGTAAGCATATGAACACTAAAGATCATAAACATAAAACTTGCACATAAGCTTTACATAAGATTAAATAATGCTAGAATGATGTTATTTTGAGCATGTATGATGTTACTTGGTGATTACTAGTAATATGATGATTGATCATCATATGGAACTTGTTAAAGCATGATTAAAAACATGGTTTAACAAGTTAGAGGTGATTATGTGCTTGTATGAAATAATCATCTTCTAGTCTACACATGAACTTGAAAGAAAAATGATTTTTCTTGAAAAATAATAAACCAACTGAACTAGTGATCTTGTAGATCTAAAACTTGTGAACGATTTTCAAAGAGAACCAAGTTTAAAAGGATGATTTTTAGAAGAACATGGTTTTTATTAAACCAACAGTATTTTAAATAACAACATAAGTGTAGAAATACTTTTAACACAAGAAGATGTTATAAGTAAACAGTTTTGTAAATTATATTTACAAGTTGTGAACATCTAAAAATCCCGAGAATGAGATTTTAACAAAAGTAAACACACTTTGGAGGGTAACTAAACCCACTAAACGCCATACCAAGTTACTACGCGTTTTTATGAAACATCAAGTTCATGTTGGTTTGAAAATAGAATAGTTTGCTCTTGTTAAATTGTTGTTGATTGTTGAATGATTTTTGGAAAAGAAAATGATATGCTTAATAGCATGGACACCTCCATTTACAAAGGAAACTCTGGCGAAATTTTCTAAAAATTCCAACACTTAGAAATTATTCTTCTAAACAAGTGTTTACAAATATGTTTTAACTTTGTCTTTTAAAATAAACTTCGCCATGAGTTTTATTACAAAAATACAAAGTATCGGAGATTGATTTTTACAAGTAAAATGAATAAATATATATTTAGAATATATATTTAATATTAGGAAACTTGTGTGGATACTTGTTTATTTTGTGAGATAGTTATATTATTTAAGGGTAAAATAATGTAACTTAACAATATAACTTGACATTTGAATTGTGTGGTATGTGATAGAAGTAATGAGTAAATAAAGCGTACGTAGGATACGTGTTATGCATGAGAAACTGATTGTTATCCGTACCTTATCAGGACGTGCTTGATTTCTGATTATTAGAGTAACTAATCTAACCGAGCAAACCAAGGTGAGTTCACACACTTTCTAAGGCATGGGATTCCCGGTGGTTGGGAATGGGTTAAAGAATTAAAACGGAACCTACATATCCTCCTTGGGTAGGATATGTACCGCCATCCTCCATGGGTAGGATGCCAACATTAATCCTGCGTATTCTCCTTGGGTAGAATACGTACGTTCGTCCTCCTTGGGTAGGACAACAACCTTAAAACTTACTAGACAAAACTCTATCATTAAGTCCCTCATTTTATATCGACTTAATCGCCGAGGCCAATGGCGAGCGGGTCATTAGTTAATAGTGCTATTAGGTTTAACAAACCTCACACCGTGCCAGTCGGACGGGCGTGTACTAATGGACTATGGCAAACTGTCAATGATGATAGACACTGACGTAGGGCACAACTATTGTTCGTCAGTTGTCGATATGGTAACGGTCTAGTGGTTCACATGGGGAAGCCCCCACTAATCATGGATATGGTTTGGGTAATAAAGAAGGAACTAGTTAATCATATTTTCAACTATGGGGTAACCCCTACGGCAAGTAAGCCAGCAAAAAGACAAACCATGCTTTCGGAAACAACTTAAAACTAAACAACCGACCGTGAACTCACTCAACTTTGTTGTTGACTCGTTGTTACATGCCTTACAGGTCGTTAGATGCTTATGGAGCTCGCACGAGGAGGAGGTCGTTGTGGGATAAGGACTGTTATGTCCCGTGCTAAACATTTAATCCTTGTGAACTTATTAAACTTACGTTTTGGACTTTAAACTTATGAACTATGGAACTTATGTTTTGGACTTACGTTTTATGCTTTCGCTGTTAACTTAAAGTCGGTTACTTTCTTTTGGTCACCAATTGTATTGTGGTTGGTTTATTTACTTAATTACGTCGTTCAATATGATTGGTGGCTCGATCCTAGGTCATGTCACATCTCCAAGCGGTGATACTCCGCATGGTGGATTTTGGGAGTGTGACACACGTCCTCTGTCATCATCAAAAGATACAACTTACTTATCAGCTACTTCTTAAACATAAATAAAAGTTTTTCAAAGAGCAAAAACAACAAATACAAAAATTCATATATAAAAAAATAAAGTATATAAGTGTTGGTGCATTACGTCTATTGACTTCGTCTTGTATCATGTAATAGAATAGGATAGGTTAGAATAAACAGTGCACGAGGTTCGAGATTCGATGTTTAGGTGTTAAGGAAGTGATTTCGCTCATATGTACATGTCATATAAGAGAAATCAGAAACATCAGATTTCGCTCATATGGCATGGTCATATAAGCGAAACCTGGTCAAGTATAAATAGGTGCACTGTTCATTCATTTGGCACGGATTCAGAAATTGTAACGAAGTGCTGCCAAATTGCTCTCAGGTTGTAATCTCTGTAAAATCAATATAAGAGGCATTATAATTAGTTTGAGCGTCCGTTTCATTGATTCCGCCTTTGAATCGGATAAACGACTCTTCTGATTGACTCATTCGGGTTCAACAACGGTCCTACAAGTGGTATCAGAGCACATGAGGAAAAGTTTAGCTCAATTGGATCATTTTTCTGACTTCTACACCTTCTTTCATCATTTCAGAAAGTTTTACCGGACAAAACCTGATCAAAATTTCACAGATAATAGATAATTGGTCATAGATAAACCCTTGAAAGTTTCACATCCAAATTCGGACTAAAAATGACCAAAATTGGACTTCGAGTAGATTTCTCTTTTACGGACATTATGTGATTTCGCTTCAATGATCATCTAATTTCGCTTTTGAGACACCTGATTTCGCTCCAGTGGACATATTTCTTGGGATTTCGCTCCAAGATACATGTGATTTCGCTAATACGTGAACCTGATTTCGCTTTTGTGAACCAAAACCCTAATTTCGCTCCAATGACATCTAGGGTTCCTTGAGATTTCGCTCATAAGTCCAATCAGATTTCGCTCATAAGTCCAATCAGATTTCGCTCATAAGTCCAATATGATTTCGCTCATAAGTCCAATCAGATTTCACTCATAAGACCTACAAGTGATTTTGCTTTTAAAGACTGTCTAGTATTTCGCTCATAGCTGCAATTCATATTTCACTCGAAAGTGAACTTTTTCGCGTCAATATCATTTCACGACAACCAAGTGTCAGTATATTTCAGATTATTGGATATTGTTTAAACTGATTGAGTTTGTTTGATTGCTCTCAGGTGATTGAAGATGTCAAGCAACGGTGAAGAGTTCTACAACACATTCTACAACGCGTTCACTTCCGAATCGACAGATAGAAGATCTGAGATGAGAGAAATTTCGGAGAACTTGAAATTTGAGAACATGTATGGAAGCCAACAAAAACCACCGAAGCTTATAAAGGTTGAAGATTTTAACTGGTGGAAAAACAGATTTGAGGGTTGGGTAAGAGCTTTCGCTCCTGAAAGTTGGTTGAAACTGAAAAATGAATATATAGCACCAGTGAAAGAAGGAGGAGAGTTAATAAATGAAAAAGATTTCACAGAAAAAGATATAAAAATGTTGTGGCTGAATATAAAATGATTACTTTGATCAAACAGTCAGTGAGAGAAGATATTATCTCGTTACTTGAACACGAAAAAACTTCAAAGAGTTTGTGGGAAGCATTAGAGAGAAAATGTGTAGGAAGTAATGAAATTGTTAAAAACAAAAAGAAATTGTTGCGTAAAGAATTTGATCTTTTTAGTTGCATGAAAAATGAATCTGTTTGTAAAATGATCGAGAGATTTGGACATCTGAAAATGGAGCTGGCCAGACATGAAATCACATATAATGAAGAGGAGCTAGTGGATAAATTGTTTGATTCATTGCCAAATGATCAAGATTGGCAATACTTCGCTCTAATGTTGAAAAATACAATCAAGCCTGAAGATTTGAACGTGGATTTGCTGATTGAAAGGCTTGAAAGCCATGAGTTGGAGATAAAAAGATCTAAAGTCAACAATCTAGCCTATCAGCAGAATGTAGAGCTTTACTACCGAGGAAATGCACCACAGGCTGGGTCTCCAAAAACAACATTTTCCGTAGAAAGTTCAAGATCAGTAAACAATGAAAGTCTTCACAGTGGTTTTCACAGTGGATCTTCTTCAACAACTTCTGATCAATCTGCTTCAAAGAATTTATTCCAGTGTAATATCGCAGTAGATTTGAAAAATGGGTAGAATTTCAGCGAAGAGTCAGCAAAACAACAGATGGTTTTCTTGGCATCTGTACTTGAATCGTATGAAAGCCTCGTTGCGGGGAAGATAGGAAACACCAACTTGACAAAAGAAGATTATGATCAATTAGACCCCGAGGAGATGGAACTAATGGATATAAGATGGTGCATGGCCAGTGCGGTTCGTCGAGCACAGCGGTTCATGGAGATCACGGGGAGAAAGTCAATTGGTGGACCATCTAGCAAACTGGGATTTGACAAATCTAAGGTGACATGCTTCAAATGCAAACAAAAAGGTCACTTTAAGCGCGAGTGCAGAAATGCGTATGCTGATGATGATTCTGAAAACCCGTTCAAATAAGATTATTACAAGAAAGCGATTTACCATTAGAATAAGTCAGAACCGCCAAGATTGAAACAGCCTGAAGAAAGATCAAGGGCTCTTGCAGTTATATATGACGATGAAGGTTACGACTGGAGTCAAGTTTGCCCTGAAGAAGATGCTGTTGGATATGCATTTGTTGCCAATGACGATCATGATGCTTGGTGGAGAAGAGACAATGCGAGATGGGAGATTGGCAAGTTGTATGAACCATTTCAGGAAGCACAAAGAGCCAAGAGATGGAATGAAGAACTAGAGTGTTACATGGATCCACAGGGTAATCTAGTGGTTGATCCATCAAAAGTGGATTTTGATGTTGTAACCAATGTGTTTCCAAGTGAGGGCACTTTCAACACAAGAAGGCTTTCTGATAAAAGCTATTTGCCGAATTTGATGAACAAGTTAAAAGAAGTTTTTGAAGCAAGTCTACCAAAGGTGGTAGAAATGAAGAAGAGAAAAGAAGAAGAATTGAAGAAGATGATTGAAGAAGTGAAGAATGTTGCAAAGCTTGCTGCTGGAGAGGAACAGAGAGCTGAAGAAGTTCAGAAAGAAGAAAAAGAGGAAGATCAGAAAGCTGAGACAGAAGAACCGGTGCTGAATGAGACTGAGGTAAGAAAATCTTCTGATCTATCAAACATTGAAATGGTTGATGAAAAAGAGAACAAGTGCAGGAATTGCATAGAAATATGCAAAGCCTGTACTGAAAAAGATGAAATAATAAAAACAAAAGAAATTGAAACAAACAAATTTGAAAATGTTTTGAAATGTAAAATTGAAACAGAAGAAATTTTGAAATTAAAAATTGAAAAACTAACACAGAAATGTCAAGGTCTTGAAAAGAATAATGAGGTTTATCGACAATTGTGTGCAGCAAAATGTGTCGATTGTGTTGAAAAAGAAACGAAGTTTTTTGATTTACAAAAACAGTATGATTCTTTAAAGTGGTCGAGTCAGAGAGTACAAGAAGCTTATGATACTTTGAAAAGCCAAATCAAAAGTTTTGATCAAAGACTGTCTGAAACTTTAACAACCAAAGAAATGTATGAGAGCCAGTTTAGAGATAAGAAAATTGAATTAAACAAATGTGTTGATGAAATTGCTAATCTTAAACAAGTCTTAGCTGAAAAAGAAAAGGTTGTAACCAAACTTCAAAGTTATCATAACTCTTCGTACATTCTCGAACGCATTTTCAACATCACACCAGATGACAAAGATACTGACAGTTGTAAAAAGGGTATTGGTTCAGAATTTCATCAGGTACCACCACCTTTGAGAAACAATTATACTTTTTACGATGAGGAAAATGTGGCAAAGGGTTTGAACATAGCTGGCCAGTTACCTGAAAGTATCGATGTGACTTACTCCAAATCTGATGATGCTAATGATTCAGAGGTGATAAGTAAGGTTGTTGAAAGCGTTTTGAAAGATGAGTCTACAAAAGGTAAGTCTGAATCACAGGATGAAGATGAAGGTAATTTTCATGATGGTTATTTGAAAAACACAAAATCCAAGAAAAATTTGGATGATGATTCAAAGGGATTGGTCTATACCATGATTGGATCGGACAAATTATTCTTAGATGTTGTATTCCCGATTCAGAATGTGATTTCAGAGAAGGTCGATAAAGTTTTCAAAATGGTTGAGATTGAGAAGTCTGAAATTTCAAAGTTTGCTGGTAAAGGTCATAAATCTTTTTATAACAAACCTGGTTTTAAAAAGAAAAACATGAAGGCTGGTTTGGGTTATAAAAAGAAATAGAATCGAAAACAAAATGAAAAACAGGATTTGCAACAAAAATTGAATTTTGTTCAAGGAAAAAGTTTGAAAGAAGAGGAAAAACTCAAATTTGGACAACAGTCTAATGAGGAGTATGAGGCTATGAAAAAGAAACAACAATAGGCCAAGGATGTTTCAAAGAAAGTGTGTTTTAAATGTGATCATATTGGACATGTTGCACGAAAGTGTCCAAATCCAAAGCCTGTTGATGTTGGAAAACAGAAATCTGAGAATGTGAAACCAAGGTCAACCAGATTTGATTCGAAACAAACTTAGAGGTACAATACAAACAAGTTTGCTTCAAATCAAACTTGGAAATCAAACTTGCACAAGTTCGATTCAAGACAGACCTGGAATTCTCACACACCCAGGTTCAGAACAACACAAAGTTGGAAAACATCAGTTGATATGACAAAACCTCAACAGTTTTGGAAACCAATTGTTGTTCAGAAAAAAGTGTTAAAAAAGAATCACATTTTTATAAACGAGGAACACCGACGGGTCAAACATGGTCTATTAAGAAAAATGACAATTCGGTAAAAGATGAAAAGGTTGAGATTAAAATTGATAATGTTTTTGAGAAAAATGAAAGAAACTATCCAGTTTTACCTGGAAAAATTCATGTTCAACTACCTGAGTCTAAACAGGCTTGGGTTGCGTTGTTCAAATGATTAAATTGTTGAATGTGCAGGTGCTCAATGAAGCTGAAGATTGTGAAAAAGGAAGTTGGAGCAGCCTGGCACAGGAAGAGGTTGCAAGACCCTGGTTTGGTTGAACAGGGAGTTTAGTTTGATTGTTTTCTGTACATAAATAAACAATATTTTTAAAACCCTAAAAACATGAAAAATTAAAAACCAAAACTATGCTTCTAGTTTGGTAAAATTTGAGAAACCAAAAATATGTTTGTTTTTAGTTTTGTTTGAATAAATGATTGATTGAATATGCCGAAACCCTCACGGCTGAACAAACATGATTAGTTTCATCAGATTGAAAAACGGTTTTCAAACTGTAAAAATCAATGTGTTGTAAATCATGGGGGTAAATACTGCTTTTTGTGCAAATGATTCATCGTTAGCAGAACATGGATGGCGAGACAAAGCTATCAGTATCGTGTTGTCAAATTTTTTAATGATTTTGCATTTTCGGGGGAGAAAAATTTGTCAGAAAATACAAAAACATTAGAAAATTTGAAAAAGCCAAAAACATGATAAAATTCAAAAATTGAGTTTTGCGTAAAAAGAGGAAATGATAGTACATCAGTAGACAGTTACAGTATGCTAAAGAATTGTAAAGAATTAAAAAGCGTTAAATAGTCTCACTGATGATATGTCGATAGGTTTTTATACATTTAGTAAACTTTTTCGGGATATAAACCTAAATTTAAACACTTACTTATTTCGTGGGGAACACTACTTGGATATATAGGTAACCCCTGAAATCTCGTTTGAAAGGTCCCTTATTCTGAGATACTAGGTCTTTATACTCAGTGATATTTGGGGTATTATTCCAGGACTTCTGCTGAATGGAAGTTCTGACCTAGTCCCCGAATAATACTTTCCGCATTACTTGAAATATAGCAACCACCCTCAGCATAAAAAACGATGAAACATTGCAAAATGCTAATCGTGTGCTGTTGTAACTAAAAGATCCTCTTAAGGGGACACACCGAAAAGTCGAAGCCGTCATCTCTCTGCGTATACGGAAGTATCGACCTGAGCTCTCACGGCCCTCGCATTTAACCCCTGACAGATATCATTTGTGGTATACTCACCTGTAAGACTGAATAATTGGGATTCTGGATACGGGAGTATATTCAAGAGGTGGGATACATGAATGAGTTTAAGTCTTAAAACATCTAAATCGTATCCTGAATCAGTTGAAGTTTGTATGAAAATTTAAGTGGATCAGTATATCGACAGTCTAAGTGAATTGTTTAATTCTTCAAGTGAAATTAAGCTCAACGGTACTTGTAACTTGTCAAAATCTGATATGATCTTCTGTCGCATACTTAAACAAAAATATTGTCTGTAAATATGTTTGTACATATTTCTTTACTGTTTTATATTTTCAGAAAATACAAAAAGATTTTGATTTCTGCTTTATTTTCGACAACCGATATCTGAGATGCTGAGTTTCAAAATCTTAGTAAGCTGATTGTGTTTCTGGGAATAAAACAAGTTCATTAATTTGAAACTTGAAATTTTCATAAAAAATCAAAAACAGTTTGTGATATCTGCAAGGTCATTAATTTGGACTTGGATGATTAACTGTGGGGGATTTGGATGCTTATATTGTTATAGAGCTAGTTTCAGATACGATTCGATGAAACTGCCAAATTCATGAAAAGTAATTTTGAGGAGTTTGATTTGTCAGATTACGATATCTGGAAGTTTAAAATGTTGTTACTTATCAAATGTATGAGTGATTGCAGGAAAAGTCCAGACTACGATCCCGAGAGCAGAGTCTAAGGGGGAGTCTGAAGACAAGCTAGAAGTGAGGAAGAGCTTGTAGCTGGAAAGCTAGGTGTCGATCCCTAAAAGCACGGAAGCTTGACGAAAGGGGGAGCCTGCTGATGATAAAGCTGTTGATGATAGAGCCAGTGATGAGATCCTGGTATAACATTCAAAAGCGTAAAGCTGATCAAAGAGAAAGAGTGATGGATGCTTACAATGTTACAATCTGAACGAGAAGGCAGAATGATCAAGACTGAAGAGGTGTCATGACAGAGACTAGTCACTGAAGACTTCGTCAATATCCGAGGGGGAGTCTGTTGGTGCATTACGTCTATTGACTTCGTCTTGTATCATGTAATAGAATATGATAGGTTAGAATAACTAGTGCACGAGGTTCAAGATTCGATGTTTAGGTGTTAAGGAAGTGATTTCGCTCATAAGTACATGTCATATAAGCGAAATTAGAAACATCAGATTTTGCTCATATGGCATGGTCATATAAGCGAAACCTGGTCAAGTATAAATAGGTGCACTGTTTATTCATTTGGCACGGATTCAGAAATTGTAACGAAGTGCTGGCAAATTGCTCTCAGGTTGTAATCTCTGTAAAATCAATACAAGAGGCATTATAATAAGTTTGAGCATCCGTTTCATTGATTCCGCCTTTGAATCGGATAAACGACTCTTCTGATTGACTCATTCGGGTTCAACAACGGTCCTACAATAAGCATACCAATGTGACCAATCTTCATGCCAGAACGGGCAAGAGCTCTGAGGGCAAACCGTGCACTTGGACCGGGTGTCTTTATCTTGTTACTCCCAGTTGCCCATAGTTTTACGTGGAGGGCATTGATTCCAAGCTCTAGTTGTTACAACGGAAATTTGTTAGTTGTAATGTATCAAAAAAAAAAAAAAAAAAAACTGTTATGATTACCATATAGCAAGACACTAAAAGAAACAAGTAAAAACCTTGCATCTTGTTGAAACATCTTGTGCAGCAAACATAACTGCTTATGGAGACAACTCATCTCTATCAGCCTTTATCTTCATTCCACCTAATGAAAAAAATAAAAGGATAGTAGATAAATATTAAGATAAAAAAACTATAAACCAATCACTAAATAGCATTTGAATTACAGTAAATATCTTGTGGAAAAAATTAAAACTACATGTTGAGAAAGAGGCTAGACAAATAAACTTAATCCATGTTCTCTTTGCAATGGATCAGAAAAACAATATGCATGTAATTATATCTATCGGTATGAACAAAATAAAACATTGCTCGCAAAAAAGTTGAACATACAACACATGTTCCTAGCGGAATATATATTATATACACATGAGTGTTTGTAGCATTTACTTAAGAGTTTTAACTTCAATATCAGTTACGGCTTTTGGTTTGTACATAGATTAGTGCAAGGCTGAACCCTTCAAATACTAATAGTTAATTTCCTCATCAATTCAATAAATGATGGCCTTGATGATCATTACTTATTAATACCCATAACTTTTTGAATTATTTTTACTTAAAAAGGTGCCAAAATCCCTAAAATGCCCCTAAAGTGTCTTAAATTTTTGAGTGAATTTCAAGTTTTGTCCTTAATCTTTAGGCCACTTTGCAAGTTTTGTCCTTTATGTTTAAATTTGACGAGTTTTGTCCTTTATGTTTAAAAATCAAGCACGTTTTACCCTTTATGTTTAAAAATCAAACACGTTTTGTCCTTTATGTTTAAAAAATCAAGCACGTTTTGTCCTTAAAAATCAAGCATAAAGGACAAAACGTGCTTGATTTTTAAACATAAAGGACAAAACTCGTCAAATTTAAACATAAAGGACAAAACTTGCAAAATGGCCTAAAGATAAAGGACAAAACTTGAAATTCACTCTAAATTTTTTTTGGACAATGTGCAAGTTTACCCTCTCTAAAATAGTTTGGTTCTCTTATACATGTTGTTTCAAAATATGTACACAATGTAAAATTACTATAAGGGTAGAAAACCTATTTATAGTTCATATAAATCTATTTATTATATTTATACATATACTATTAAATCATGAAAATCTCAAATGTTGCATGTCTAACATTTAATTTAATCAATTAATTTCTTTAATTATTATAAAATTTTTATTTAATTCCTTAATTTAATTCAATTAATGGAAGACATAAGTGGACATGGATTCCATGGATGAAATGTCTAGATTGCCCTAAAAGTGTCTTAAAATTTTGAAGAATGTCTAAGTTTCCCCATCTAAAATGGCTTGCTTCATTTGTACATAGTGCTACAAGATTTGTACTTAGGCAAAATTACGAAATGGGTAGAAAACCCAGTTTTCTTAATACAGTATTATAGATATAGATAATATAGAGTAAACTTTCACTTTGCTCCATGTGGTTTGGTCATTTTAACGGTTTTATCTCAATCCTTTAAAAATAGAGATTGAGACAAAACCATTAAAACGACCATTATAAGACCACCCGTAGTGGGACGGTATTTTTAAAAAAAATTCAAAAAAAACGCCCCACCCCCATTACATAGGGCGTTGTGGGGCGGTATGTTTGAAAAAAATTAGTTCAGCGTTTTTAAAACAACGCCAACATTGCATGCAACCATGTTTGACTGGCCAATCCCATGCTGACTAGTAGTTTCTTTTTTTTTTTAATTCTAAAATTTACACACACACAAATAATGCCCCACTACGTCACTTTTAAAATAATGTCTCATGCTGATTAGACTGTCACGTATTAAATAATACCCTGGGAGCATTATTTTGTTTAACCAGTGCACATGATGAAGTTTAATAGCATATATACTTTTCAACAAACCGAATCCCAAAAACATTTAATAACCCACTTTCGTCAATTCAACCCCGTTATTCTCCCCCAAATTCACATACGCTCCGTTTACCAATACAAACCCACTCCTCTCATGGCTTCCCCCACCACCACCGTCCTCTTCTCCCTCATCGTCGCCATCTCCGCCATCTCCGCCACCGCCAGACCCTGTAAAACCATCTTCTTCATCACCTCCACCTACCTCCCTACTAACCCCCAATTCCAAAACCCTAACCCTAACTCCCCCCGCCTAACCTTCTTCATCACCGAAATCCACCAATTCCACCGCACCAGATCATCCTTCTCCTCCCACCACGATGTCGTTTCTTCCAAACCCTACTTCCCCCCATCCAATTCCTCTATTCGTGACCGTACCATGGATATTATGAGCATCGTTGGTGCTCTACTCTTTGGTGTAGGCTGTGGTGCGCTTACTGCCGGAACTATGTACTTGATCTGGGCTTTGTTCTCTAACCGCTGTTTGGATATTGATTCTGATGATTCTGATTGTGAGGTTGAAGATGACGTCAGCCCTAGCAAGAACGGTTATGTTGCGGTTCCGACGGTTGGTAAAGAAGTCCCTCCGTCTGCTGATGAAGTTGATGCCATGAAATAAGTAATAATTGAAGCTGTTGGTAAACTGTTGATTCTTGTTTTCTCTTACTATGTGTATCTGTTATAAATTTGAAGTTTTATTGTGATTTTCTTGATGTTATGCTATATGTGTGTGATTGTAAGGATGATGTGTTTCTATGAAAATTGACTTTTAATGATATCTGCATTGGTTTATGGTGTTACGCAGAAGTTAGAATTCTGTTTGGTTCACATGGATGATTATTGGATTCTATAGTAGAATTCATTAGCTGTTTGTTTACCTCTTATTGGTTCAGCACTTAATGGTTCAGACTGTTTGTTTCACGAGCAGATGTCTGAATGGTTCAGACATTTGCCTCTGAATGGTTAAGATTTATACAGAGTCTAAATGGTTAAGACCTCTAATCTGAATTGGTCAGACATTTGCCTCTGAACGGTTAAGCATTATACAAGCTATTAATGATTCAGACCTCTTACTGGTTCAGCACTTAATCATTCAGATGTTGCCAAACAGCCTCTTATTTTTCTTCTTTTTTAGTTGCTTGCGATATTTATTAAAGTTGTCGTTTGCATACGCTCTTGGGTTTGTTTATTTGTTAGTTCTTTTATCATACAAAGAAGATTATGCCAACAATGTTAATGGTCTTGAACAGCATTGTTATGATACTTAAGTTTGTTACGGTGTGGGCAATTGTTTATGGTATCTGTGATGTTAGGCAGAAGTTAAAGAGTTCTGTTTGGTTTTCTTTTAAATGATATTTGAGTCGGGTGGTTGGTTTTTTTTATAGCAGAGATCAGTGTTTATCGGGAATCTGATGAATTAGATCAATGCTCTCTGTGCTCTGTGTCTTCCAGTTCTGTATGCTGTTTTGAGTATGTGTAAATAGGAGTTAATCTGTTCTTTTTGTGTGTTTCTTTCGGTTTGTCACTCGCTATGTTTTTTGAAGTCGTTTTTTTGCATATGCACCTTGTTTTTGTTGTTCTTTTATTGTACAAAGGGGATTCTGCTAACAAATGTTGATGGTTTAGTCTTTAGAACAGTTGTGGTTAGTTAAAGAATATGTTTAAACTAAAGTATTATTGACATGCATGTGTTTTGGTACCGATGGCTCTAATACGATCGAAGCAGGGTTCAGTTTTTTTATACCAACATTTGGGGTCACATGAGATTGTTTCATCAACTAAGGTCAATCATGCTGTTATGTTATTTCTGGACAATTGATGTTGTTAGAGGGTTGTTCTAACTTCTAAGGCTATAGGGTGTGGCCATGACCCTCCACATAGGCGTCATTTCATCCACCTCTATTCCACCATCTAAAATCACTACCTTAACGGTGTGGTCATAACCCAAACCACTATCTCCTTTATTTTTTTAATTTTTTTTGTCTTAGAATCATCAAATGGGAGGGCCATGGTTGCTGTGGTTTAATCCACGCGAACCATCGTGATTTAATGAGGGGTGGTGTAGCGCATGAATATGGATGCACATCTAATCTAATTACTATACTAACAACCACTCTGGTTATTTAGTCATGTATTTCTTTTGTTGTGTGGGTATATAATATGCATGTATCCCATGTTTGTAAAAGTTTTAAGGGTAGTAGATTGAAATGTCTATATTTTGTATATTTAAATGTCTGTCTGTGTTGTAAAGTTTGAACGTGGGGTATGGTGGGGTGTGGGTTGAGGGCATGGTGCGACATGTGGAGTATGGGGCACCCAAGACCAAAAGCCAATTTCAAAGGGGTATGGTGGGGCGTGGCTGGGGTGGCGTGGCTAGTGCTCTTGGCCAATGCGGTTTCACCGTGTCATGTGGGTAGCCCCGCCCAACGCCCGGGCTGAATCCCCCGCCAATGGTGCCACGCCAAAACCCAAGCCCACCCGAGGTGGTGACTTGGGCGTTTCTCTCCAACTCACGCCCCAACCCCGCCCCATACCTCATAGTCTTAGCTTCAACCATCTCTCTTGTGGGTTTTGGTATCTCATTAGACATATAGACCGACTACAACAACAACAACAACAACCATACCCAGTAAATATAGACCGACTGTAGTGGGTTAATGCCCACGTACACTTCAGCAATCTTTGGGCACTAAGACCTTCCTCATTGGTGACCTATGTGGTTGGGTTGTCACTTTTAATAAATAAAAAAAAGAAAAAATCCTAATTTCTTCGCAACCTGGTCGATCCCACAATCTTAGGTTGTTACCCAACCTCCACATTTTTTTGACACATGTCTCTAGTTAATTGGTTGCTTTTGTTATTTTTTCCTTTTTTCTTTCAAACAATTAGTTTTAAATAAATTAGATTATTTACAATAACTTATAATATTTAAGTATTTTTAATAAAATCAAAAAGTACAATCTTGTTCAGATTTTTTTTTGTGAGCATTTAGATATAAATTTTATTAAAAACTGATTTTTTACAAAAAAAAAGTTTTTTTTTTAATATAAATTCAACATTATCTTATTTGACATATCTTATTTTCCGTTGAAGAATAATTATGTAGTTCGTATCGTTTGTAATTGTATTATTAGATTTCGTGTTCCGATTGTAACTTCATTTATCTATTAATTTAAGTATTTTGATGCATATAATGTTTTTAATCATTTTTTATATTTAAAATAATATAGTTTAAAAAAATAAACATTTTATTACTTATAATAAATTTTATATAATAATTTAAAATCTAAATAATAATATATTTAGTAAAAAATAGTTTAGGTTGGGTTGTTAATGGGTGTGAAATATTGGGATAGGTTGGGTTGGTTAGGTGGAAGAGAGAGAAATTAGTTTTTTATTAAAAGTTGGGTTGGGTTGGGTTGGGTTAGGTTGTGAGTGTGGATAGTTTAAATGCTGTCACGTGGGGTGCTTGAAGGGAGATTAGAGATGATATGTTTGCTCAGTAGTAATGCATTTGGTTTTTGGAGTGAATTGACATTTGATTTTAGCGTTAACTTGTTTAAAGTGACTATTTTACTTCTATGTTAAAAGTAAATTAACAAAGTTTTTTTTTTGAACGACAAATTTGGATCACTAACGGACCACTGGAGTATCATCGTGCCACCAGCGGAATCACCCGATCATATCCACCTCTACTAGGCTTAACGTCTATACACCAATTCATGAGGAAATCCAATAAATATGGGAAAAACCCCATTGTGATAATCGAGCCCAAGACCTATTGGTCCCAATGCCTTGTCCCACTCCTCAAGATGTGACTAGACTGTAAAGCCAAAAAAACTAAATTATCAAGTGGTGGAAGGTTTGCATTTCTCTTGAGAGATGAATGTTCAACTCTCACTTGGTGCAGAGTGATAGGAGACCCAGGGAAACCTGAGTTTGATCCTTGAGCCAAACGAGTTTTACCGGTAATTTCACCGCCGTGCCTACGGGCGGGTGGGTTATCGGGTTTTCCCCGAAATTGGTGGTGGACTCGGGTTACTCTCAGAGTATTTCGTTTGGTTCAGTGGATGCCTCGAGAGTGCTCGTGGTTGATTCTGTTGGCCGTTAAAAAAAAAAACAATTAAAAAGAAAAAGAAATTCCCACGCATTGTCCACTCTATCGAAAATCAGTTGAAATACCCTCCACCCAATGGATAACCTCATGTGACCCCCCTAACTTTGGGTGACAACTGACAACTTAGTTCTTTGGTTAATTTAGTGTTAGGATATGTAGTTTATTAATTTTGCACTGCTATGTTTTTATCAATCCGGTAGAAAATATTATATACTGATCCCAAAATTGAGTTTGATTTTTGTATGTTTTTATCAACCAGGTAGAAAATATTACAACAAGATCCCAAAATTGAGCTTGATTTTTGTAGGAACACTATGATACAACCTAACAGAAAATATTCCTTTTAGGCCATCCGTAGTCATAAAGCCCCTTGTGGGGCGTTATGCGACACGTGTCGTGCCACGTCACACGGGGGCTTTATGGGGCGTTATATCACTAGAGCCCGTAGTCATAAAGCCCCTACCCATCATTACCTATTTAATAATTTTCAGTTTTATTAATTAATATAAAAAAGCTTGCTTGTTTCTGATTGGTCCAATCCTTTTAAAACCCTCCCCATACCGCGCTATAAATATCGCGCTCTCCCCCCAAATTCAATTCATACCGCCCCAAGTATTGTGTTCCGGGCGTTTTTTGGGCGCCATGCTTGGCCAAAGCGCCCCATTACACAAGGGCTTATTGTTACGTTTAACCTCTCAACCTGCTTATATTTGGAAGAATTCAATTAGTGATTTTAATTAGCCATAATATAATTTCAGGGTAGGATTATATAAAAAGGTTATTTTGTTTAACTAGGATGAGAAGAAATTTTAAGCTTTCATTTTTCAAATAAATGGTTAAGATGAAAATATAGTAAAAAACAGAAGTGTAAGGTTATCTTTGGAAAATCTCATTTATTGACTTTCTTTCCACATATGCAAGACACATGCATATTCCATCTATATTTTTTAAACGTTCATAATTTTTTTATACGACATTATTTTTTTCATAAATCGAGCGTCTTTTTATCTTTAATTTGAGTACCCTATTGCTATATAAAATATGACAACTAAACAAATCAAAAAAATTGTGTTGTATTTCTATCTTGAATAGCCTTTTTTATGCTGGATTTTTTTGTGCTATTTTATACTAGATTTTTTTGTACTGGATATTTTGTGCTAGATTTTTTTTTGTACTGGATTTTATGTTGTATTTTTTTGAAAACAAAAAGGGTGTCACATGTCATCTTCATATTTCTACTGACCAAAATGTTCTTCCTTCCTACTTATAAGAAATGCCACATGTCATCATTACAATCCTTTTTAGGGTATTCAGGCAAAGCCCACTTTTTAGTGGATCCTTTCCCTATAATTTCATGCCATTAAATTTAGAATACTAGTTGCGGATGAAGAAATGTGATAGGAAAACCACTTGTGTTGTCATGAAAATTCAGGAGGGAAGAGAGAGAGAAAATAATTTGATGAATTTTGGTAGGGGAAACCCCACCGTCGTCTTTGGACTGCTTGAATTTTTTAGTTTTAGTACGCAGTGATCAGGTTGCATTCGCATCTTAGCTAAAAAAACAAGACCGTAAGCTTCATCACCAAATTTACTGATCAAATCGTGCTGCTGCAATCATTCATTATGATTGGAAGTATTTGGGGTTGCTACCACTTACATTATTATTACCTTTGTTATTCATCAAAATCCAGCAAAAAGAAACCGAATGGGACTTGGGGTTGTATTAACGGAAGGAGGGGAATGTCTAGGTTGTGTTGCTACAACAAATACAAGACCAAGGATAGTGGTTAGTCTAGTCAGGCAGAAGGGTTCAAGGGTTCCACTTTGCCTAACGCAGGTCGTGGGGTCCCCCCCACGTTTGCAAGACGTGGAGAGAGGTTCACTAGTATTGTTGTTGTTCTCCTTGAATTCTGAACTGATAAGAATCCAGCCCAGAACGTGATCGTTGGAGAAGATGTATTATTTGAAGTGAAGAAGAGAAGCAAGCATGATGCTAGTTCTCGAGAGGGGGAAAAAGAATCAGAGAGTTGGAATGATCTCTGCTGATCTTGGAGTGTTTTGCATGGTGGCATGACCTGCATTTTATAGGGGGAGGTGTTTCTCAAAGGAGAAACTTGTGACTAGTGAATCTGTGCTTGCAGTGAGGGACTTACCCTTTTGGGGGTTGAAGGCTTCGGACCTGCGGATAAAAGAGAGTTCCATGTGCACATGCTTTCTTTTGCGGCTGTGGGAGAGTTTTACAAGTAATCAGTGAGGTGACTGATTACTGTGCATGTTCTTTTTGCTGTTCACCATAGTTTCCGGGTTATGAACCATTTAACCATTTAACCCTTTAAGCTATTACGTGTTTTAGTCATTTTGTGAGATCTGGGCTACCCCCGTCATCAGCCCCCAAGTCAGAGGCTTTTGGGGTGGAAGCTCAAATGCTTCTGACTTTTAAACGTGTTTTTTTATTGCTTCAAGGCTTCAAGGCCTGAAAGGTTCATAGGCGGTTTAAATTCTGGTTTTAAATTCTGATGTGACAGTTGCTTTGATCGACTGAACGGTTTTTCAGGGAGCAGTTTCATTGAGCCTTGTGTACAATAATAACCGTTCTTTCCTCATTAATTCTGCTTTTTTACTTTACTATTTACAAGAACTTCTATCTTTTCTCTTCCAAGTTTCACTGAATCATTCCCCTTCGTCCAGGTTAGTGTTCACTTCTTTCTTCTTTTCTTTTAATCGTTTCTTATGGGTGCAAAGAAAGATTTATCGGTCAGTTTTTCTTGTCTCACCCAAGAAGATGTGGAAGCTTTTTGTTTAGAGTGGGGTATAGGTTTAAAGTTTGAACCTGTTGCACCAGGTTGCGATAAATCCATCGATCAGTGTCCTTCCGGTTCGATTGCTATGTACTGTCGACACTTCGAGTTTTCGAACCTTCGTCACCCGTTTTCTAACTTTGTGTTGAATGTGTTAGAGTATTATCGTGTGTCTTTTGGCTAAATCCATCCTCAGGGTTTGGTTAGGGTTTTACATTACGAGGTTTTGTGCTGGTCCCTAGGGTTTGATCCGTCTCTTTCGTCATTTCGTCGATTCTTACGTTTGGCGAAGAATGGCGACTGGTTTACATTTAAAACTACTAAAATTGATACCTGCTTAGTTTCTTCCATGGTTACCACTCTCGGTGCCTAGAAAGATCGTTTTTTCTGGGTCTCAGAATCGATTGTTCCCTTTAAGATGGTTTGGAGACAACCAGAGGATGTTCTCAACGAGCCTGAACCTTCCGAATCTGAACTGAATAGTTGTTTTCTTGATGCTATCCAAAAGTGTCCCTCGAGGGTTTGACCATTCCCTGAGCATTTGCTGGTGCTGTTGGGTATCAGTAAATTATTGGATAAATCAAACCGGGATCCCGTACTTTTGAGGGATGCTCACGGTATGCACTTTTGTTTGTTTTGCCTTTTTATGTTTTTTCTAATTATTTTCTTATTCTTGGCTTTCGTTGATGTTTGCAGTTATGTCTGTGTTAGACTTTGTTAAAAGTGATGACACATCCGACGTTGTTTTCACGGATGTTGAGGTTGCAGAGGGTGAGGTTGCAGTTGCTAGAGGTTCTGAGCAAAGGTTCGAAGGTTCTGGTTACATAAGCGTTCCAAATGTCAAAGGTTTCACAAAGGTCACTGTTCCCAAGGTTTCTACGCGTCGGTCGAACCGCCGTTTGTTAAAAGGTGCTGATCAGCCCTCTGGTTCAGAGGCCATTGATATCAGTGATGACATTGAGATGTCCGTTGAGCAGGGTTCTGAAGGTGGTATAGAGAAGGAGAAGGAGAAAGAGTTGGTAGTTGCTGGAAAGAAGAAGAAGTTGGGGGTAAAAAAGGTTGCGGTGCTTGCTATCCAGGGTTCCTCAGGCAGAAGTGTTGAAAGCTTGGAAGAGTCCAATGCTGATGAAGTTTATGTTCCTAACTGGGGTGTCACAGCCCCCGACCCCACCCTGGGAGCGGGAGCCGCGAGCCAGTCAGATGGTATCGGTGTTTATTAATTTGGCAGCAGAAATTTTCATCAGGACCGTAGTTAGGAAATATTTTTATCAGACTTAAACACGAAAATATGTAAAATAGAATACTAGGATAAAACCCAAGTTTTACTGATAATACATTTATAATAGACAAGTGGGTCAAAACCCGATTTTCATTTTAGTACATTTATAGGGAGTAACCCTAATTATTGAAAACAATTCTTCTTTTTAATTAGGTAACTTTTATGGCCACTTTTCTAAGCCTTCAGTGCTCTCCAGCTGGCTTTTATTGGCTTCACACTAAGTTACCTGAAACACTTGTTTAAAACATTTTATCAGCAAGAAATACTGGTGAGTGAATCCCAGTTTAATCAAAACAGGTTTTATCATTTTACAACATTGAGGGCGATCTCGCAATTACATTTGTTTATATTTTTCTACCTTAATTACCACCCACGATACTGTCAATCTATGACTGGTGGTCATGTTACTACTCACAGTGTAGTAACAAATTTTGTATACAAAACCCCAACATACCGACGATAATTGTAGAATACAAATACTTAATCACTATTAATTATAAAGTAAAAACAATTGACGTTTTGTAAAAATAGTTTACAAAAAGAAGGATTAACTCGCATTGCCAATTTAGGTATTTTCTTGTGACTTCCTGGTCGTAATCTATTAAATTAAACAATGCACACGCGTTAATATAGTAACCCAAATTTACATTAGATATACCCTCCCCGAGACAGAACTCCAACGACTGAGTCAGGCAGAGCCTTGACATGCTTTACGGAGCACTAGATCAATCGGGCAACGTATCTAATACGTAACCGGGGGTTATAATACTTACAACGAGGCAGAGCATCGCTAATTAGGGGGTATAATGCCCGAGTATTACTTTAGCTTTAGAGAAATTGAGAAAGAAAATCAGATTTTGAATGAGTTGAAATGAGAGCCGAAGCCCTCTATTTATAGGGCTGTTCGGCAGCTTTCTCGCGGCCCATGATGGAAACAAGAGGGCCGTCGCGCCCCGCTAGAGACCATGTGTCTCGTGTAGGTGTGCTGAGTCACGTACTAGCTTTGCCGGGTGTCATTCCACGTGGCACGCTGTGGTTTCGCCGTTTGTTACTCGGTCGCGCCCCGCGACAGACTGTTATTTTTGTTTTTATTTGTTATTTATTAATATAGGTGTTATTCGAGTCCGTTTTTCACATACGGGGTGTATTTTAGGACATTTTGGGGTGTCTAAAATATTTTAAGGAGGGTTGTTATATGGGGTGTGAAAGTTGGGGACAGTTTCAAGGATCCTGCCGTTTGTGCAGATGTATTAACCAACTTTGCTCCTCCATCCGTTAGGGATTCTATTGCTGAAATGGAGGGTGATACTATGCTTTCAAGATTGATATTGAGTTCTTGCAACCTTTCTGCCCTGTTGGCTGAGGGTATTACCCGTTTTCGTAAAGGGATGCAGGAGTATGAAGAATTCATGAAGAAGAAGGATAGAATGAAGACTTCCATCGCTTCCAAGAAGAAAGAGATTGATGGTTTTGCCAAAAAGGAAGAGTCTTGGGTGAAGAAGATGCACGAGGTTACCTCAAGGCATGAGGTGGAGGTTGAGGGTTTGAAGAAAGAGTTGGAAGTTCTGAAAGCTCGAGAGAAAACCTCTTTGGAGGAGCAGGAGAGGTTGGAAGCTTCCGAGGTTTGGCTAATCAGCGACAATAGGTGGTTTATTGAACATGGCTTTCAGCAAGTGGTCACCTTCCTTCTTCATTCTTCTGAATTTAACCAGGTTTTGGGTGGCGTGTATACTAAGTTGTTGGCTCATGGAAGGCATCAAGGCCTTGTTGCCGGGTACAAAGCCTGCAAGGCTGGTGACCCACAAGACAAATCTCCCATCTTCCAACCACAGGCTCTTAAAGTCTTTCAAGATTGTGTTCGAGACATGGAGCATATGACTTGGCCTTTTGTGGGTGAGGTTTCTGAGTGTTTTGACAAGCCACTTTCTGTTTTACAGGATTTGAAACCTCGTGGTCTGAATGAGGTTGTTTGCAAGAAAGTGCTGGAGTCCTAGTCTAAAAAACGCTCATGCTCTGGAGATAGTGAAAAAACCATGTCTGCTGGTTGTGAAGCCTCGAAGGAAGGAAGCCTTGAAGCCTCTGAAGCGGTCGGTGAGGGTTGAAAGAAGAAAAAAGCAAAGAAGTCGAAGGGTGATGAAGCTGGGGTGTCAAAGCCTTCTAGTGCTGGTGATGCAATTTAAACTTTCTGAATTCCATTCGTAGCTATCTTAGCAAATTTGAACAATATTACTTTATGTATGAACGATTAAGCTTTTGGTGGAAACCCTTAAGGTTTCTCTGGATATGTTAGCCTTAAGTGGCTACTTGAACAATATTTTAGGTTTAATGGTCTCTAAGGTCTTCTATGTCATGTTTGTTAAACTTTACGTGTTTGGTGTTTTGTGCTGTCTTTGCAACTGTGCTGATGGTTTTGGTGTGGGAACTGTTTCAAGTTTCTTCGTTGGTTAAAGTCTTAAAGGCTTAGCTTGAACAGTTGTCAAGTTTAAGTTTTTGAAGGTCATGTTCGTTGCCCTTGAATCTTTCAAATCATGTGTTATGTTGTTCTATTGTTCCTTCTGTTTTTTGGTTAACTCATTTGTTGTCTTTGTTTTGCGCTTATGCATCTTTTGTTTTCTTTATTTCAAAGGGTTTAGTGCTGCAGCCACTTAGCCCTGAAATATTTTCAAACAAAAGGCATATTGTCTATCCTATTGAAACACATACTTTGCATTGTTTGAGTATTCGTAAATCATTGTTATGATTTAAGGAACATTTGGTGTAGGCTGCTCAAACCCGTCTATGAGACAAGTTTGTTGAAAATTTTTTTAAGTCTCATGGAGTTGTATTGATACAGGAACTCACCCCTTATATAGGTTCATTCAACCCTTGAACCTATTGAGCGATGTGGCCTGGGAGCTCATCCCCTAACATGGCCCTTGCCATGGAGTTTTTTGCTAAGTTCTCAACCTGATAGTAGGATAGAAAGGCAAATTTGATAAAAAGCTTCATTATTCATTCAAGAGGTTTAACTGGTTACAAAAGGGGAACAGAACAACTCTTGTAATACCTTTCAAACAATCTTTTTGTCAGACATGGAACCATTTAAGGTTTTTACCGTTCCAGTGACGAGGAAGCTTTTTGCCCTCTGCGTCTGCCAGTTTGTAGGATCCACCTTTGTGAGCTTCCAAGATTGTGTATGGCCCTTCCCATTTTGGGCCAAGTTTACCTTGGTTTTCTTTTTTACTGGCTTCGTTATTTCGTAGTACAAGGTATCCAGGCTTAAAGTGTTCATGTTTCACTCTGGTGTTGTAATAAGCTTCCATCTTTTGTTTTTACTTGGCTTCTTGTATAGCGGCTTGATCACGGATTTCCTGGAGGAGTTGCAAGTTCAACATGGTCTCTTTGTTGTTTGATTCGAGGTCCATGTTGAATGTTCTTTGAGTTACAACTCCTATTTCTGCTGAAATCACAGCTTCTGATTCGAACACCAAGCTATAAGGTGTTCTTTTGTGGCTTGTTTTTTCCGTTGTTTGTATTGCCCATAGAACGTTTGGTAATTCTTCAAGCCAATTGTTTTCATGTCTCCCCAATCGAGTCTTTATTCCTTCTACGATACTTCGATTTGTTCTTTCAACTTGGCCATTGGATTGTGGGTATGCAACTGAGCTGAACACTTGAGTTATTGGAAAATTCCTTGCACCAGGTGCTAAAAGGCTTATCAGCAAATTGTTTCCCATTATCCGTGACCAATACTACCGGCAGCCCGAAGCGACAAATGATGTTTTCCCACACAAAGTTAATGACTTGTTTGCCTGAGATTTTTGCAAGTGGATTGACTTCAGGCCACTTGGTAAAGTAATCTACTGCCACCAATAAGAATTTTACCCCGCCCTTGGCCGGTGGGAATGGACCAACAATATCCATTCCCCATTTGTGGAATGGCCAGGCCGAAGAGATGGGAACGAGATTATGTTTGGGGCTTTTGGGCACTGGTGCATGTATCTGACAAGCTTCACATTTTCTTAACTGCTCGGCAGTGTCTCGATGCATGGAAGGCCAGAAGTACCCGAGATTCATCAGTTTCGCAACCACCGATCTTGGTCCGAAATAAGCTCCACATATCCCCTCGTGAACCTCTTTGATCATATATTGGCTTTGTTCCGGGCTAACACATCTCAGTAGTGGTGCAAGGTAACCTTTCTTGTAAAGGATGTCTCCGTGCAACACATACTGCCTGGATTTGATTTGAACCCTTTCAGCCTCCGCCTGGTCAACGGGTAATTCACCGTTTTTGAGGAATTTTTCAATAGGAGTCATCCAATTGGGGCCTTCTTCAGTGATCACATCTTGAACCTCTAGCTCTTGAATTGAGGGAGTTTTCAACACTTCAACTAATACTTTCTTGGTAAGATGAGCAAATGTAAGAGAGGCAAGTTTGCTTAAGGCATCGGCTCTCTTGTTTTGAGATCTTGGGACTTATTTGATGGTACGTGCTTGGAATGTGTTCATCAATTCCTTAGAATTTTCTCGATATTTCTTCATGTTGGGCTCTTTTGCTACCTAGTTGTCGTTGACTTGACGTGAAACAAGCAATGAGTCTGTGAAGACTTGAAGCTTTTGAACCTTCATTTCTTTGGCTATCTTCAAACCAGCTATCAGTGCTTCGTATTCGGCTTCATTGTTAGTGGTCTGAAATTCAAGACGAAGAGCATATGTAAATTCTAACCCTTCAGGGTTGATTAAAATGAGCCCAGCTCCTGACCCTTCAACGCTTGAAGCCCCATCGGTAAAAAGCTTCCAGGCTTCAGGGTCAGAAGGTTAAGCGGTAGTTGTATTAACTTCCATGGTGACTTGCTTTGGGACTTCTACAATAAAGTCAGCCAAGACTTGGGCTTTGACAGATTTTCTTGTAACATAGGTGATTTTGTGTTCACCTAGTTCCGCAGCCCATTTGGCTAATCGTCCTGAATTTTATGGTTTTTCAAGCACACTTTTGATAGGTTGGTCGGTTACCACTTGTATTGGGTGTGCTTGAAAGTATCTTTGAAGCCTTCTAGCCGTTTGGACTAGGGCTAGAGTAAGTTTTTACAAAGGAGGATACTTGATCTCTGCTAGTTTTAAAGTTTTACTGAAGAAGTAGACGGGTACCTGAACTTTGTTACGTTCGATGGTTAAGACCTAGCTTATTGCTTCTTCAGCAACCGAGAGGTAGACAGAGATCAGTTCTCCTGTTTCTGGAGTCGCGATATCCGGGAGTGAAGCAAAGTGCTACTTCATCTGGTTGAAAGCTTCTTCTGCTTCCTCAGTCCACTTGAAAACTTTTTTGTTGGCACACCCTTTAAGTGTTTTGAAAAAGGGTAGGGACTTTTCGGCGAGCTTTGAGGTAAAACGCTTCAAGGCTGCAAGCTTTCCATTCAAACTCTCCACTTCTTTTTTGCTTTGTGGAGATTTGGTTTCAAGAACGGCTTTGACCTTGTTGGGTTGGCTTTTATACTTTGTTTCCCCACAATGTGCCCTAGAAACTTGCCTTCTTCAAACCCAAATGAGCACTTCACAGGGTTGAGTTTCATGTTAATTTTTCTCAAGTTTAGGAAGGTTTCTTGTATGTCGTCAAGCATTTGGTATTCTGTTTTGCTTTTGACCACCATGTTGTCAACATATACTTCCATGTTTTTGCCAATTTGACTAGTAAATGCTTTGTCAATCAGGCGTTGATAGGTTGCACCCGCATTTTTCAAGCCAAAAGGCATCTTTTGGTAGCAAAATATACCTTTGTCGGTATGGAAGGCCGTATTTTCTTCATCTTCCTTTTTCATTTGAATTTGGTGGTAGCCTTTATAGGCATCAAGAAAGCACTTGAACGGGAACCCTGTAAGTGAGTCCACTTCGAGGTCGATCTCGGGCAAAGGATAACAATCTTTCAGGCATGCCTTGTTCAAGTCTTTGAAATCGATACACATTCTCCAAGACTTGTCGTGTTTTCGAACCATAACTGGGTTGGCAACCCAGGATTGATATTTGACTTCCCGAAGGATCCCAGGTAGAACAAGCTTTTCAACTTCTTGGCATGCTACCAGGCTTCTCTCGGGAGCTAGGCTTCGCTTCTTTTGGGCGACAGGCTTGACATCGGGTAGTATTTTCAGCTCATGTTCAGCAATGCTTCGAGGGATACCCGTCATGTCTTTCGGGCACCAATCGAAGATATGACTATAGTGGTATGAGAGGGTTTCTTTGGAAAGGCTTGTATTAACTCTTATCCTTTGTTCGGGATAGTTGGGGTTTATGATCAGCCCTTGCTCGTCATCTTCATTTTTTGAGCTTTCCCCTTCAACCATGTAAGCCTCTTGGGTAGGTTGAAGGGTTGCTATCCCTCTCTCGGTGGGGAACTTTACGGTGCTTTGACCGACTGAAACAGCCATACCGAACGCACACTGCCCTGGCCTTCCTATGATAACATCATAGTTGGAGGGAATGTTGAGAACCACAAAGGTGAGTGGTTTGTTTCTTTCCATCTTGCCTTCACTAGAGCAGACATCAAGGGTTAGTTGGCCCAAAGGCTTGAGGGGTATATCGGCGATACCTTTTATAGAGGTCCCGGATGGTTGAAGCTTTGAACGTTCTTCGTTGCTTAGATGATTGAAGAACTTCTCGAACATGATCTTGGTAGCTGCCCCTGTGTCAATGTAAGCTTTGCTCATTCTTATCATTCCCACAGTTGCTTCAACCACCAAAGGGTTCAAGAGTAGGTCCCCTTCTGGCGGTAGGAAGCAGACACATTGAAGCTCCCAAGCCTCCAAGCGTGGCCGTTTGTGGGAAGCTTTTTCATCAAAATCCACCATGTTTACTTCTTTGCTTTTTTCCTTCAGTTATATTGTCCCTTACCCCTTTCACCAAATGGGCTAGTTTTCCAGACTTGACGGCTTCCTCAATTCTCTTCTTGAGTTGAAAGCAATCGTTGGTATGGTGGCCTTTTTCTTCATGGAACTCATAAAATTGAGTGGAGTTTTCGTTTCTTTTGCTTTTTGGTAAAGGTCGAGGAGGTCGGAAGCTTTGATTTACTTCTTCAGTAGCAAGGATCTCTTGTGGGGTTTTTGTTAGAGCTGTGAAGTTCACGGTCTTCTCCCCCTTGGAGGGTTCCGACCTTTAGGCGTTCATTGCTTTGAGCTTTTGGGACGTCTATCATAGGAATTAAAATTCCCTTTCTTTCTAGTGGGGCTGTTGGCTCGCCAACTAGGTCCCCTTTCCCTTTGCTCCTTAATGTTAGCAGCTTCCTTCCCTCGAATGTGTGCTTCAGCCCTTTTGAGAGCTTCTTCAAGGGTTTTGGGTAGGCTCTTGTTGAAGTCTCTTGTGAGGTACTTGGAGATGATGGCGTTCATGAAGCCTGCCACCCTCATTTTTTCGTCAGCACCCACGTATGTTAACCCTTCTTTCTTGTACCTTTCGATGAATTCTCGGAGGCTTTCATCATCTCTCTGCTTTATTTGGAAGCTTACCGTGGCATCATTAACGTACCTCCTTGCTGCAAAAAGTTGGCCAAGAACCCTTTTGTAACGCCCAGCGTCCCTAAACTTTGGACACATGGCAAGATCAGTCCCTGAACTCCTATTAATTTTTAGTTTTAGCCCCTGCAGTTATGTGATGTTGACACTTTAAAACTTTGGCATGTATCTTATTGATATTAATGCTTGATACTATGATGCTTGATTCTTTATTCTAGAAGCTTGATTCTTGACACTTAAACTATGAAACTTGATACTTAATCCAGATACTTGACTCTTAATGCTTAATCTACACTTGATTCTTGATAATTAAACTAGATACTTGTTTCTTTATGATACTTGATACTTGGACTCTTGATTCTTGATGCTTGAGGAATGATGATTCTTGACTCTTGAAACTTAAATTGGTGTTTGACTCCTTAGACTCGTGAAACTTGATTCTTGGTTGAATGAGAGACTAGAGCCTTATCACTGGCGGAATCTATGAAAATTTGAGACTTTAGTACTTATGATGTAATCTAATTAATAAGATACTTTCCCCCAAACCATATGCAACGCAATGCTTAACCTAACGCTCAAAGCGAATCAAAATCAGGAACGCGGAAAGAATGGACTGGACAGAGTGGCCATCCGATCGGATGACCACCCGAACGAATGACCACTCGAACGACCAACCACCCTATCCATCTTGCACCACCTTAACTCCCTTCCTCACGATAAATAGGCATGTCACATCACCATTTTGAGTGATGTGACAGCTCTGTTCGACCAGGCACACACACTCTTCATTTTCTTCCTATTCTTGCTGATTTCGGTACGTTTTAGACTAGATTCTTGTACTTTCTTGATCTACACACCATTCTCTATGAGATTCTCACTTGAAATCACACTTTTCACCATGAAAACTCTCGGATTTGAGTTCTTGAGGGTGATGTCATCATGGAGGTTTGTACAAACTGACATGGGATGTCATTCTAAGCAAAATCTAGCTCAGATCTAAGATGATTCATGCGTTTTACACTAGATCTAACCTAAATCTAAGCTAAATCTAGATTTTTTCCTATAAAACTTGTGTATCTTCATCTTTTCTCAAACTTTTACTTTATTCGATGGAGATCGGGTCTAAATCAACTGTAGATCCGATGAATGGTCTAAAGTTGGTATTGAGATGGGTTTTTACTGGTAAAAGACGAGCATGGCAACGGATTCCGACATAAGCCCATTAGAAACAAACGACTGATCGAACAGGGGTGATTCCCACTCAATCGGAATTTTGGGTGCTAAAGGGGTTTTACCGTTGTCTCGATACGTGTCGTGCCGTCACCGTTAATCTAGAAACTTAGAATTTTCAACAAAATTGGTAACCAAGAACAAGGGTCGCCCGATCGAGTGGCAATCCGATCGGACAGCCATCCGATCAGACAACCACTCTATCAGGTGACACTCGTTCTAAAATCCTATAAACACTTGGTAAACAATCAAATTTGGGAGCCTCGATCGAATGACAACCCGATCGGACAGCCGTCCGACCGAGCAACCATCCGATTGAGAGGACCAAGGGTGCAAGCCATTCGGGTCGAATGGCAATCCGATCGGATTACCATCCGATCGGACAACTATCCTTTACACTTATGTTTCCACACAAGTGGCAACCCGATCAGATGGCCATCCGATCGGGCAGCCCATTGGCTCTTCACCTATGAGTCACTCGACCGGCTGACCATCCGATCGAACAACCATCCGATCCAAGTGACTAGTTTAACACTCTATCCAACCTCGTTATTCTGCCCGACTCTTACCCTAACGTAATCTAATCAGGCTAATCCTAAAAGAGCTCCCTTTGATCCAATAGCAGTTGTACTGTTAAGCAATCACTGTGAGTATACTCAATCCCCTTTTCCTTTAAACTTTTGGGGTGTAACATGTATTCTATGAAACTTAAACTTGAATCTTTGAAACTTATACTCTATCCTATGTGAAACTTATGATTCTTGATTCTTGACTCTTTGTGCTATGTGACGTTTAATCCAGAGTGTGTAGTTCCGCCTTAACAATAGTAGCGCTATAGGAGTAATGCACCTCTCCGTTAGTCTTTAGGGTATTGTTAGGAGGAGACATATAACCTCCCGTTAAACTTTGGCAAGGCACTTAACGCATTGGAAACTTGGGCTATCACCGCGTGGACTGCGACACTAGCACGGCTGAAACTATTTTATTGTTTACACTACGGATACGAGTTGTTTTAATCTGTTATTCTATTAACAAACTTGTCTACTCGCCAATACTTTTGTATTGATATTTTAATACAAGTTGCAGGCTGATAGGATGCTTGGAATGCATGGAATTCAGCTAGGAGTTGCTTAGAAACGTCGCCTAGTTAATAATAGTCTCTTGAACAATTTGAACAATTTATGATTTGGTTTGTAATATGATACTTGTGATGACACTGATAGACAATTGCATGAAATCGATTAATCTTTATTGAAATAATAGTGTTATGGAATTCTCATGAGCAATCTGAACGCTTAGTGCTCGCACCCTGATGTTTCCGCCATAGGTTGGGGTGTGACAGATTGGTATCAAAACCATAACTATAAGGAATTAGGATAAGTAGGAATACTTGCCCTAGTCTATAGTGCTAGGAACTTGATTCTTATTTGTTGTTCAAGACTTGTGTACTCTACAGTATCTGCTTCCTAACAGCATATATTCCTATTAAACTTACATGTCTTTCCTAAGGCGGACACAATACACACTTTATACTTTGAAAACACTGTTATACAGTGTTTACATTTTGCACGAGATTCGCCACAGGATAGGAGTGACATCCGCACCTTGATGGGAAATCTCCATATTATTCTAGTAGGCCTTGTTTGCGGATAAGTGCCCACAACATTTAGGGTACGACGTTGTCAAGTTAGAGGTGAAACTCAGATCTTGATAACTAGACCCACTCTTTGATGTGTTATGTCTCGCCAAAGTCTCGTGACTTCCGATCAATTGAGTACGTGAAATGACTAAAAGGACGAATAATGTAGGCCTAACATCGACGACGTATTGGTCTAGTAAGTCAAGATACGATATCTCAATTCGAAAGGGGTTCGAATCACTTTGGTTAGTCGCCGTTCCTCTACCAAGAACAATCCTATGTTTTATAAGCCTATCTTGCTTTTTATGTTATCTCGATTTCTTGAATGTAGTTGTATTTTTGCGGTTTTAAACTTGATTCTTCGTTTGTTTTGAAATGCTTTTACACAAAATTTGCACGTTGTCCGCAACTTAAAACATTAATTCTAATCTCATATCGAACTAAATTTATGAAGCCTTATTCTATGTGTAATCTATGTGGTAATCTTGAGTGACTATTGTGATATGATGCGATGTTGTGGGTATGAAACACCAATATGACTTGGAAGTACGAGACAGAAGTGGCATGTCCGAAGCATGGTGGATACGCCGCTGGTACTTCCTATATATAAGTGCTTCCGGCATGTTACCAACTTTCGTGCCAAGTGCCATGCGAGGTTGGTGTTTGCAGACCAGTGGGGATAGTCTATGTAATCTATGGGAAGCTTATGCGATCAATGAAAGGTCTATGAAATCTATGGGGAATCTATGTAATCTGTGTAGACTCTAAAGCTATGCATGCAATCTATAAGAGACCTACGGATGAACTATGATCTATGTTAATCTACTGAGTTAATCTATGATAATCTATTTAAGTTAATCTATGGCAATCTATTGAGTGAATCTATGGGTGAATCTATGCTAATCTACGGAGTTAAACTATGATGACCTGAGAAATCTATTTGAGTAATCTATGTGAAACTATTTAAGCAATCTATGATGATGATGATGATGATGATGACGAGTAAATGGTTATGTTCAGAAATTGCGACACGTAACATGACACCAAGTACGAGGCAAGGCGATGTGTCCGAAGCGTGGTGGATACGCCGCTGGTACTTCCTATATATAAGCGTTTTTGGCATGTTGACCAAACTTTGTACAACGTGCCATGTGAAGGTCGTGAGTGTTGTGGTGATTCAATCTAGATTCTTTAACCTATCGTGTGTGTAATCTATATTGTGAGACCTCGTGAATCTAGACTCATACGATCCTCTTGTTGGATCTTTAGGATGTCTTCTCGAAAGCTATCTGACACTCTCAGGAAATCCAGGGAGAAGTCTTAGAAAAAGATGATGTCATTCATGGCCGACCAGATTGCTCGAGTCGTGCCAAAGAACGTCTCTGAGCTCCAAGGATCAAACACTCCTCCATCCTCTGTGGACTCCAAGGCTGAGAAACAGAAGCCTACAAAGTTCAACTACAAACATTTTATTTCTTGCAACCCTAAGTCTTTCACGGGTAGTGATGGGGTGACTGCTATGCTCGAGTGGTTCGACAGCATCGAAGTTACTTTCATTAACAGCAAGTGCCCAGATCATCTGAAAACTAGGAGTGCAACTGGAATGTTTCAGGGCAGAGCGTTGGAGCGGTGGTCAAACGAGAGAAACGTTTGATCTAATGAAGAAGCCTATGCTCTTCCATGGGCTGAGGTGCGGGAGATGATGATGCTTGAATTCTGCCCTCCCCATGAACAGTTGTAGCTTGAAGAAGAATTTTGGCATCTGAAGCAAGTTGGTGATGACAACCTGGCGTATACTACTCGTTTTAAGCAGCTGAGTCTCATTGTTCCTCACTTGGTTTCGAATCCTAAGTGGATGATAACCAAGTACATCAACGGCCTACCGTCTGCAATGCGTGATTCTATCGAAGCAGCTCAGTTGGAAACTATCGAAGAAGTCTATCGTTTGGCAGCAAGTTTGAACAACAATCGTGTGCGTGATAAGCAGTTTGCTACCCCCGCACCTTCAAAATCTGCTAACCAAGTGACCCAGCAAACTAGTGGCAGCAACAACAAGAAAAGGAAGTCTCAGGGTTCGGGATGTAATGCTATTGTCCCTGCTCCTAACCCTGCTGCTAAACCTGCTCCTACTCCTCCTGCTGCTAACCCTGCTGCTCCCGAAGCTAAGAAACAATACACTGGGTCTCACCCGAAGTGTACCACTTGCAACTATCATCATCCGGCAAACTCTACATGTCGTTTGTGCACCAACTGCAACCGCTATGGTCACACGAACCCGTATTGCCGTCCAGTTCAACAAGTCCCGGTCCAAGCAGCTCAAGCAGCTCTACCAGCTCCTCCACAGAATCAAGGGCCAGCCAATGCCGTTCGTGCATGCTTTCAGTGCGGGGATACTACTCATCTTCGCAATCGCTGCCCCCAACTAAACCAAGATCAACAGGCCGCCGCTCGTGGACGAGCGTTTAATCTCAATGCTAACCAGGCTCGCAAAAACAATAACGTGGTAAATGGTATGTTTCTCGTTAATAATCTCTATGCTTCGATCCTATTTGATACTGGTGCCGGTAAGAGTTTTGTGTCCGTAGAATTTGAGTCTTTGATAAACTGTACACACTCCAAGTTACCTGAGTCGTTCTCTGTTGAGGTCGCCAATGGTAAGTCGATTCTTGTTAATTCTATCGTGCGTGATTGTTCCCTGACTCTTAACGATCACGTATATGCTATTGATCTCATACCTATGCGTTTGGGTAGCTTTGACGTTATTATCGGTATGGATTGGTTGCGTAAGAATCATGCCGAGATCGTTTGTCACGAGAAACTTGTTCGTCTTCCTCTTCCCTCTGGTGACACTTTGATCGTCTATGGAGACCGATCTTCAAAAGGACTGAGATTGATGTCATGCACACAAGCGAGCAGAAGCTTACGAAAACAGAACCCTGCCTTCTTGGCCCACGTAGTGGAACAATAAGGCTGGGGAAGAACATAAGCGACGTTCTAGTGGTGTGTGATTTCACTGATGTCTCTCCTGAAGATCTTCCTGGTCTTCCTCCTCCCAGATCTGTTGACTTTCGTATTGATCTCGTACCTGGTGCGACTCCTGTTGCCAAGGCTCCTTACCGTCCTGCACCTTATGAGATGCAAGAATTATCTAGTCAACTTCAGGAGTTACTCGATAAGGGTTTTATTCGTCCAAGTACCTCCCCGTGGGGTGCTCCCGTGTTATTCGTCAAGAAGAAGGATGGTTCCTTCCGTATGTGCATCGACTATCGTGAACTGAATAAGCTTACAGTGAAGAATCATTATCCGCTTCCTCGTATCAATGACCTGTTTGATCAACTACAAGGCACGTCCTGTTTCTCTAAGATTGACCTACGTTCTAGATATCATCAACTGCGTGTCCTCGAAGATGATATTCCTAAAACGGTGTTTCGTACTCGATATGGACACTACGAGTTCGTAGTCATGCCTTTTGGCTTGACCAACGCACCTGCAGTGTTCATGGACCTTATGAATCGTGTTTGTAAACCTTATTTGGATCGTTTTGTGATAGTCTTATTGATGATATTCTTATTTATTCTAAGTCAAAAGCTGATCATGCTCGTCATTTACGTCTTATGCTTGAACTTTTACGTGGGGAACGTCTGTATGCGAAATTTTCTAAGTGTGAGTTCTGGATTGATGAAGTGCAATTTCTTGGTCATATTGTTAGTAGACAGGGTATTTATGTTGACCCTTCTAAGATTGAGGCAGTGAAGAATTGGTGTACGCCTAAATCCGTGTCTGAGATTCGTTCTTTCCTAGGATTGGCGGGTTATTACCGCCGGTTCATCGCGGATTTCTCCAAAATCGCTGTTCCTCTTACTACTCTAACCCAAAAGGAGAAACCTTTTGTTTGGGGTCCCGAACAAGAGGAGTCCTTCCTGACTCTTAAGAATCTTTTGTGTAATGCTCCTGTTTTGACTCTACCTGATGGTAACGACGACTTTGTGGTTTATTGTGATGCCTCAAACCGTGGTTTGGGCTATGTGCTCATGCAGCGGAACAAGGTCATTGGATACGCCTCTCGTCAACTCAAGGTGCATGAGAAGAACTACACTACTCACAATCTGGAGCTTGGTGCGGTTATTTTTGCATTAAAGATCTGGCGGCACTACCTGTATGGTACGAAGTGTGTGGTTTTCACCGACCACAAGAGTCTTCAACATATCTTTGACCAAAAAGAACTGAACATGCGACAGAGGCGTTTGGTGGAATTACTTAACGACTACGACTGCGAAATTCGCTATCACCCTGGAAAGGTGAACGTAGTGGCCGACGCACTTAGTCATAAGACTCATGTCAAGGCTATTCGTTTATCTAGTGATCTGCATGCTTGTATTCGCGAAGCTCAGTATTCGTCTGCCAATGAAGGATGTCTAACTGTCGAAGTTCATGGCGCTAATGTGAATCAGCTCGAAACTAAATCTGATGGTCTTCAGTACTATCTAAGTCGCATCTGGGTGCCAGATCGCGATAATCTCCGTGAGCTCATTATGACCGAGGCTCACAAATCCCGTTACTCTATACATCCGGGTGCTGATAAGATGTACCAGGATCTGCGTACGACTTATTGGTGGCCTGGTATGAAGAGGGACATTGCTATATATGTGTCTAAGTGCCTTACCTGCTCGAAGGTAAAAGCTGAACACCAGCGTCCTTCTGGACTTTTGGAACAACCTAAAATCCCTGTCTGGAAATGGGATAGCATTGCTATGGACTTTATTACCAAACTACCCCGTACCTCTAAAGGTCACGATAGCATCTGGGTGATTATTGATCGTTTGACCAAATCTGCTCACTTTCTTCCTATTGGTGAGGATTACAAAGTGGAGAAACTTGTTCGAGTCTATACCGATGAGATTATAAGCCGTCATGGCGTACCTTTAGACATAATCTCTGACCATGATGGTCGTTTTACTTCATGTCTTTGGCAAACATTTCAGTCCGCTATGGGTTCGCACTTGAATTTTAGCACAACCTTTCATCCTCAAACGGATGGACAGACCGAGCGTACTATTCAAACCCTAGAGGATATGCTCCGTTCTTGTGTCATCGACTTTGGTGGTAACTGGGATGTACATTTACCATTGATAGAATTCTCGTACAACAATAGCTACCATTCCAGTATTCAGATGGCTCCTTTCGAAGCTTTATATGGGCGAAAATGCCGATCTCCTCTCAGCTGGCACGAGGTTGGGAAAAACCAGTTCACTGGCCTTGAGATTGTTCAAGAGACAACGGATAAGATTCTTCGGATCCGTGATAACTTGATTAAGGGTAGGAGCACACAATAGAGCTATGCTGATAATAGGCGGAAGCCTCTGGAATTTGCTGTTGGTGACCGAGTTCTTCTCAAAGTATCTCCCTGGAAGGGAGTAGTTCGTTTTGGGAAGAAGGGAAAGCTTGCTCCTCGCTTTGTGGGTCCTTTCGTGGTACTTGAAAGAATTGGCAAGGTAGCATACAAACTCGACCTGCCACAGGAACTAAATAACGTGCATCCAGTGTTCCACGTATCGAATTTACGTAAATGCCTAGCCGACGAGGGACTGCAGGTTCCTCTTGAAGACTTGCAAATAAACGAAGCTGTTCAGTTCGTTGAGAAATCGGTCGAAATCATGTATCAAACTGTCAAGCGTCTGAGGCGCAACAAAATTCCCATTGTTAAGGTTCGATGGGAAGGAAAGTGTGGTGCCGAATTCACTTGGGAGCTGAAAAGTGATATGAAGGCCAAGTATCCGCAGCTCTTCAAGCAGTCTTCATCTAAGATTTCGGGGACGAAATCTCCTAAAGGAGGGGAGAATGTAACGCCCAACATCCCTAAACTTTGGACACTTGGCAAGATCAGACCCTGAACTCCTATTAATTTTTAGTTTTAGCCCCTGCAATTATGTGATGTTGACACTTTGAAACTTTGGCATGAATCTTATTGATATGAATGCTTGATTCTATGATGCTTGATTCTTTATTCTAGAAGCTTGATTCTTGACACTTAAACTATGAGACTTGATACTTAATCCAGATACTTGACTCTTGATGCTTAATCTACACTTGATTCTTGATAATTAAACTAGATACTTGATTCTTGATTCTTTATGATACTTGATACTTGGACTCTTGATTCTTGATGCTTGAGGAACGATGATTCTTGACTCTTGAAACTTAAATTGGTGTTTGACTCCTTAGACTCGTGAAACTTGATTCTTGGTTGAACGAGAGACTGGAGCCTTGTCATTGGCGGAATCTATGAAACTTTGAGACTTTATACTTATGATGTAATCTAATTAATAAGATACTTTTCCCCAAACCATACGCAACGCAACGCTTGACCTAACGCTCAAAACGAATCAAAATCAGGAACGCAGAAAGAATGGATTGGCCAGAGTGGCCATCCGATCGGACTGCCATCCGATCGGATGACCACCCGAACGAATGACCACTCGAACGACCAGCCACCCTATCCATCTTGCACCGCCTTAACTCCCTTCCTCACTATAAATAGGCCTGTCACATCACCATTTTGAGTGATGTGACAGCTCTGTTCGACCAGGCACACACACTCTTCATTTTCTTCCTATTCTTGCTGATTTCGGTACGTTTTAGACTAGATTCTTGTACTTTCTTGATCTACACACCATTCTCTATGAGATTCTCACTTGAAATCACACTTTTCACCATGAAAACTCTCGGATTTGAGTTCTAGAGGGTGATGTCATCATGGAGGTTTGTACAAACTGACATGTGATGTCATTCTAAGCAAGATCCAGAGTGTGTAGTTCCGCCTTAACAATAGTAGCGCTATAGGAGTAATGCACCTCCCCATTAGTCTTTGGGGTATTGTTAGGAGGAGACATATAACCTCCCGTTAAACTTTGGGAAAGGCACTTAACGCATTGGAAACTTGGGCTATCACTGCGTGGACTGCGACACTAGCACGGCTGTAACTATTTTATTGTTTACACTACGGATACGAGTTGTTTTAATCTATTATTCTATTAACAAACTTGTATACTCGCCAATACTTTTGTATTGATATTTTAATACATGTTGCAGGCTGATAGGATGCTTGGAATGCATGGAATTCAGCTAGGAGTTGCTTAGAAACGTCGCCTAGTTAATAATAGTCTCTTGAACAATTTGAACAATTTATGATTTGGTTTGTAATATGATACTTGTGATGACATTGATAGACAATTGCATGAAATCGATTAATCTTTATTGAAATAACAGTGTTATGGAATTCTCATGAGCAATCTGAACGCTTAGTGCTCGCACCCCGATGTTTCCGCCATCGGTTGGGGTGTAACACCTTTGCTTAGGTCATCGAAGCTTCGAATGCTTCTAGCAGGTAGGTTGTTGAACCATATCCTGGCTGACCCGACAAGGGTTTGCGTGAACATGAGGCAGCATTCAGCGTTAGACCATTTTTCGATTCTAGCAGCACCGGTAAAGATTTGGAGGTGATCTTCTGGATCCTTGGTTCCGTCATATGTTTTTATGTGAGATGGCATCTTAATCTTTGTTTGGAAGCCATAATTGGCGATTTGTTGGGAGAAACAAGAAAGGTTGCTAGGCTTATAGGGTTTAGCAAGGTCTTCCTCTACCCTTGCGTTATGACTCGTTGTTCCTTTGTGGGTACTTAACACTTGGTTGATGAGTTGGGACCAAGGAAAATGTGCCATCATTTGAGCCATCATCTATTGTACTAGGTTAAAGCCTTGAAGGCTTTCAGCGGCAGTTGTGTGGTTTGCTCCCATGGGAGTGCTCATGGCTGCAATCCGAGCCAAAGGCAAGATTGCCAAGGCTTGTTCCCATGTAGTGGCAACAGGAGGGGGAACACTTGAAGCTGGTGACTGCCATAGTTGTTCAAGAGTGGTTTCGTGTCCAAGGGGAGTGCCGGTTATAGCAGGTTGTGAATTAAATAATGGGAAAGCCGTTGGACTTGGTCTCACATAAGCATGAGGGGTTGGGTTGAACGGTTGGCTTGTCACACTCGGACCAGCTTCAAAGTGAGAAGTACTTGGCCGTGAACTGGTGAAAGGAGGCGGTGGTGGACCGGGTGATAGTGAGGGTTCAGGCTCGTCATAATCTAGCCTTATTGTCACTCCTTTTTCTCTTTCTTGGCTCACGTGTTGTTTGAGAAGAGATCTCAGTTGTAGGAAATGTCGAGCTACTCCCTCCGGTGTCAAATCGACACGTTCCGAAGTGTTCATGACACCGACTTTAGGAGAAGGAACCCCTGATCGGGATGGGTTGGTGTTTGAAAATATGTAAACTCCGGGAACATGGTTCCCGTTGGAGTATCTCCCGGGGCGGAGAGGGGTGTAGACGTAGCCGGTGACATTTGGCTAGCATTGGGTGTTGGAGTTCGTGACACTTGATTAACTTCACCGGGGGATTCATTTTCCGACATGATGATTTTGGAGAAAATGGAGCTACACTACTGGTCTTTTAAGAAAAATAAGCGGCGTAGCCCTACGGTGGGCGCCAACGTGTTGCTAAAACAAATACAAGACCAAGGATAGTGGTTAGTCTGGTCAGGCAGAAGGGTTCAAGGGTTCCACTTTGCCTAACGCAGGTCGTGGGGTCCCCCCATGTTTGCAAGACTTGGAGAGAGGTTCACTAGTATTGTTGTTGTTCTCCTTGAATTCTGAACTGATAAGAATCCAGCCCAGAACGTGATCGTTGGAGAAGATGTATAATTTGAAGTGAAGAAGAGAAGCAAGCATGAAGCTAGTTCTCGAGAGGGGGAAAAGACTCAGAGAGTTGGAATGATCTCTGTTGTTCCTGGAGTGTTTTGCATGGTGGCATGGCCTGCATTTTATAGGGGAAGGTGTTTCTCAAAGGAGAAACCCGTGGCTAGTGAATCTATGCTTGCAGTGAGGGACTTACCCTTTTGGGGGTTGAAGGCTTCGGACCTGCGGATAAAAGAGAGTTCTCTGTGCACATGCTTTCTTTTGCGGCTGTGGGAGAGTTTTACAAGTAATCAGTGAGGAGACTGATTACTGTACATGTTCTTTTTGCTGTTCACCATAGTTTCCGGGTTATGAACCTTTTAACCATTTAACCCTTTAAGCTATTACGTGTTTTAGTCATTTTGTGAGATCTGGGCTATCCCCGTCATCAGGTTGTATAGGTGATTTAGTGAGGTTTGGATCGGAGATGCGGTCGGGGGAGATAGAACCGAGGGTTGGGGGTTGTGTGAACTTGACGAATAAAGAGAAATGAAAAGGACGATGAAAAGAGGAGGGTAGTTAGAGTTGTAAATTTATTTAATTTAGTGAAAATGATCAAACGCATTATACTTTAGCAAACAAGTTAAGACTATATACGGAATTCCTTTACCACTTAGGGAAGAACACCTTTACCACATACATTGATACCGCTACTAGGGCTGTAAACGAGCCGAATCAAGCCGAGCTAGACCCAGCTCAAGCTCGGCTCGAACACGATTCGAGCTGGCTCGGCTCGAGCTCGAATTTCTAATCGAGCTGAGATTTGAGGCTCGAGCTCGACTCGATTAGAATTCGAGCTAGCTCGGCTCGGCTCGATCTAGCTCGAACTAACAAAGAACTGCAAAATTTATTACTTAAAAAGCCCTTAAAAATAAATTTCTTTATAGACCAAGGGCCATAATTGCCATTTAATTTAACCATATGGTTAAATATGCAAGTGTAAATAGTTAATTAATTTTGTACATTGTCTTTACCTTTTTTTATAGGGGAGATACTCACTTAGTTTTTGTTTTCTAAGCGATGTGGGACAAATAAAATGAAGGATGTAAACCTTATCGAGCCAGCTCACGACCCGAGCCAGGCCAAGCTCGAGCTCGACTCGTTTACAAACCGAGCCGAGCCGAGCTGGCTCGTTTACAATCGAGCCAATTTCGAGCCGAGCTTTCTTCGAGCATTTTTCGAACGAACTACGAGCCATGAGTTTTTTAACACCCCTAACCGCTACACTACAAGCCATGCGGAAACACTGCCTATAAGTGCTTAGACGGTTTTGCGGTTGTCTATTTATAATTGGTTTCTTTATTGAAAGTGACGACAATTTTATAAAAGGATGACTTTGATAACAACATAAAAATATATATTGATTTAATTGTAATAATAAAACATTCTACATAATCTTAAAGGACAAAGTCGGTGGGTTTACCACCGGCTTTGCCTCCTTGCCCCTCCTATTTTTATGATATTTCAATTTTAGCCCCTTAACTTTATAACTTTTAAAATTTCATAAAATGGAGAATTTAGTCCCTAAATCTTCTACTTTAAATTTTCAAAATCACAACCTAATCTTTCAAATTTTGTCAGCACCAACCCTCTACTTTGGTTTTCCACCATCGCCCCCTTAGCTCTTACATAGTTACGCACCAACCATCTTTTTTTACATTTCCAACAACACCACCTCATCTTTTACACATTTCCACCACCACCCCTATACTTTTACACTTTTTCTTTTTTAGACTTTGCTTTTTTACCCCTTGCACTATTACTCCATTTTTACACCCGCCCAACTTTAAAAAAAACTGCAATTGTAACCCATAGGCTACATCTCCTACTTTCGCAGATGCCAATGCGTTGTGTTTTACGAAATGTCTTAGGCATTGTGTTTTACACTTTGTGTCTACCTTTGTGTTTTACACTTTTTTTTGTAATTGTCTTTTACGTACTGCGTTATACGAATCGTGTTTTTGTCTTACTATATATTTCCACCCGTCAAAAGACAAAGTCGGTGGAAACTCCACCGGCTTTCCATCCCCATCCCCCATACTTTCACGATGTTGCAATTTTAGCCCCTTGACTTTGGTACCTTCAAAGTTTCATTAGATGACAAATTTAGTCCCTAAACTATTACTCCATTTTACAAATAGTTTGGTTTTATCACCCCAACTTTGTTGTAGTTTCCTTTTCAGCTCCAACTTTGTTATAGTTTCCTTCTTACCTAAAAAAATTATCAAATTTTATCTTTACCCTTTCTTAGCCCTAAAGTTTAGAAAATGCAATTTTTAACCACTTAACTTTTTATGAACTTTGTAAAAGGCAGTTTGACCCCTCGAGAGTTTTTGGCTTGACGATATAAATTCGAGTTAGTCAGGTCGCGTATAATACATTGTGATTGTACGATATAAATTCGATTTATGTTACGCTTTAATACAATCGCAATGCAACTATAGGATACATTGACTTCAATCGGATACGTCAAAACGTGCGTTTTCATATGATTAACACATCACATAACGCTTGGACGAATCCGTTTGATATTTGCGAAGTACCCGCACCGCAACTTATTACTAGTTTATCTAATTGTAAAAATATCTTTTTTTATATTCCCCACTATATCAGATGCTTATGTTATATACACGTATTTACGTCATTCTCACGGGTTTATTTTTTTAATTCTCTAAATATTTATGATGATATATTGAAATATGATTTCCTATGCAACATATTAGGAATCCATATAAGTTCTAAAGAACTGAACCGTACACCTTAATGATATATTAATTCCTATACAACACATTAGGAATGATATTATCATATTATAAATTTGTAACATGTTGGTGGTTTAGTGAGTTGTACTTTAAGGTTAGGGAGTTTTTCAAAAAAAATTAAGTTTTCACTTTTAATACAAATATTTTCAATTTTTGCATTTTAACATCTTTGGTTTTATTTTTTTTACTTTTAACACAAATTTTTCTATCTTTTGCAATTTAACCCCAACATATTTTTATTTTCAACTTTGATACCCGTATTTTTCATCTTTTGCAAATTTTTCGTTTTACGTTTCCTTCTAATTTGCGAGTGAACACGTCGCAACGTGCGTGTGGGTTTCGACATTTTTTTGTCTATTTTTCCCGTTTGACAGGATGGTCACAACGCGTCCATTTTTCCATGTTTGCCAGGTTCGTCGCAATGCGCGTGGTCTTAGATCGACTTAGTTATTCTTTTATATTTTAACGTTTCAGTCTAATTTTTTTCGCATTATCATGCCGCAATGGGTATGCCTGATTCAACGATTTTAAATATGCTTTTCGTTCGGTGTTCTTTTTTCCTTTTTGTTTATTTTGTTTTTACGAGCTTTTTCGGTGTTGTTGGTCGTTGGTAGTTATGTAGCGATAGTGCTACTTGACACGGTTTATGCTCCCGCCGCAGCGCGGGAGCACTTAATACTAGTTAGCTCTAAAAATCAGTTAAGCTAATGTATCTTATTGAGATACTATATATTATGTAACTTCATGAATTTTTAAGCATCATTACACCTTAAGCTAATTGATGTGGTACACCTTAAGCTAATTGATGTGTAAATTAATATTGGTAAAGATATTTTCTGGTTGGGTTATGTGTGTAAATTTATATTTAATATTATACCGTTTAAAATTCAATAAAAACATTGAAAGTATTTTTTTACGTTTTATTTATGTTAGAAATTGGTTATAAAATATTTTATATAACTTCATTTTGTAAAAATTTCTATATTTTTTTAAATTGATATATATTGATAAACGAATTGAAATGAATAGTGATTTTATTTAAGTAATAAAAATGTAAGGGTGCGTTCAGTGGTGAACCTCAAAAAAGTAGGAAACTGAGAAACAATACATTTAACATTTTAAATATATCATAAAAAATTCAATATAACGTGTAAAATTTCTTTTTTTCTAATTTTTTCTTAAAGCTTTTGCATATAAATACATGTAGAAGTTTTTTTAATTAAAAAATCAAAAATAAAAAAATATGCTTAAAAACATTTAAGAAGAAGGTATTGTTTTTTTTTTAATCAAAAATGATTTTTTATTAGAATGGCTTCTACACATATTTATATGCAAAAAAACTCTGATTTTTTTAATTGTTAGAATGGCTTCTACACATCTTTATATGCAAAAGCTCTATTTTTTTTTCGAAAATGCAATATTTTAGATGTCGAATTGACTTTCTATGATATATTTAACATGTTAAATACATGTCCCCTAATTCTCCACCTTTTAAGGTTTATCGTTGAACATCACGCTAAAAATGTATATAAATTAACAATTATAATACAATTAGCTTTTATCAACACGTATGTAAACGAACCGAACATTCAATGAACAGTTCGTGAACCGTTCAGAGGGAAGTTCGTTTATGTTCGTTCGTTTATTAAACGAACGAACATGAACAAGAATTTCGTTCAATTAGTTAAAGGAACGAACATTAACAGAGGTCCCATTCGTTCATTTGTATTCGTGAACATTCAGTAAGGCGTTCGTGAACATTCATTCATTTGCGTTCGTTTATGTTCATTTGTTTGTGTTTTAATTAAATATTTTCGTACTTTCATATATTTTATCTATACTTTTATATTATTTAATTTTTACTTATTTTATTACCCTAACAATTAAACTAGGAAACCCTATTTCAATTCCACCTTGTTTATGCACCATTCTCCTTTCATTTCTCACTATTAACATCGACGAAGACCTCCATTCCACAATTAAGGCTTAAAGTTCCAGTGCTACTCTTCGGGCTATCCATCTTTAGCCTTCGACGCGTTTGCCAATTTTATTTGTGTTCATGAATTGTTCATGAACACGTTCATTTCCTTAATGAACACACACGGACATAAAAACTCGTTCGAAAAGTGTTAATGATCCGTTCGTGAACACATTCATTTCCTTAACGAAGGAACACGAACAAAGCCTTGTTCGTATTCGTTCGATTCGTTTACAACCCTCGTATAACCGTATTTTTCACTTACGTTTTTTTCTTTTTTCGTATGCTGCTGTTTCTATACACAAACAAAGCAAGCACTTATTTGTCTTTAACATATCACGGTACTAAGGTGTTTTTCATATAACAACCCTCCTAAAATATTTCCGACACCCCTAATTTATTTAGAATGTCCCTATACGTCTTAAAATACACCCCATATACGTAAATTGACCCTAAATACCTTTATTTTTACAAAAAAATAAAATAAAATAAAATAAAAATCAAATTATATAGTCTCTCGCGGGTCGCGAAGACTTGCTCTTCATCTTACGCGGGCCGCGGGCGAGAGGACAAGTGGCGGCACCCGGAGCTGCCACGTGACAACACGTGTCGCAGCTAGAGCGGTGACCGGGCCAAGCTAGGGCCTACCCGGCCTACGTCGCGGGCCGCGAAGGATTTACCTTCGGCTTACGCGGGGCGCGAGGACCCTCTGTTCCAGCCCTATAAATGAGATCGATCGGCCTTCAGTTTACGTCGTTCAAATCTCAAATCTTTCTCTCAATTTCTGCGTAGGAATCATAATACCCGGGCATTAAATAACGAAGTTCTGCCTCGTTGTAAGTATCATAACCCCCGGTTATGTATTAGATACGCTGCCCGATTGATCTAGTGCTCCGTAACGGCGGTCGAGGTTCTGCCCGACGTAGTCGTTGGAGTTATGTCTCGGGGAGGGTATAACTAATATAAATATTGGGTTATTATACTAACACGTGTGCATTGTTTAATTAATAGATTATAACCAGGAAAATCACAGGAAAAACCTTAAAGTTGCAATATGAGTAATCTTCGTTTTGTAAACCTTTTTGCAAGCTGTTTTTACAAAGCCTTGAATATTTTACAATGTGATTAGCAGTGACTGAGTCTTTGTCATTCTTCAATTAGTGCCGGTATGTTGGGGTTTTGTATATAAAATGTGGAACACGTTACCATCGGACAACGAGATAGCTAATGTGTAATATGACCCACAGTCAGGATTGACAGTACTGAATGAGTAATTGTGTAGATATAAACACTGTAATCGCTCTCAATACTATAAATTGATAAAACTCTTCTTGATTAAATTGGGATTCACTCACCAGTATTTTCCACTGACAAAATGTTTTTAATCGCGTTTCAGGTAACAAAATGTGAAAGCCAAATAGAATCCAGTTGGACAGCACGGAAGGGTTGGAAAAGTGGCTATAAAAGTTACCTAAATAAAGAAGATGTTTTATTTCAATAAAATAGGGTTTATCCCTATAAATCAGTTTGTAATGAAAACTTGGGTTTTATCCCAATATATTTATTAATCTAAAATGTGGTATTTTACTCTGATAAAAATATTTCCTAACTACGGTCCTGACGTAATTTCCGCTGCCAAAATTGATAAACACCGATACCACTGATACTGGCTCGCGGCCGCCCGTTCCCGGGTGATTAGGGGACGGGGTTGCGACATTTCATTAGTAGCATCTTGTAGCGACTCAAAGGAGGGACCAATAATGTTTTCATCCGTATCTTTTTCTTTTCACGAAATTATCATTTCTATATCTTTTTTTTAAATAGAACCTTAATTTCACAAAATAAGGATAAAGTATTACTATAATTATAGTTGATATACATGTATAATATATATATGCCCATTACATTATAGTCTAGCGGTATCTTGAGGTTGGAATAAGGCTTTGAGACCATTAGGTCCTGGATTCGATTCCCATAATGATCCAAATTTGCCGTTCAATATATATATATATATATATATATAGGGTAGAGATCCTAAGAGAAGTCTACCCTATTTGAGACACTTGAGAAACATTCTGGACCACACATTTCCCTAAGCTTTTTGTAATATACACATATGTATAGTTTTAAAATTGTATATTGTATATTGTATTGTATATATATAATAAATGAAAATATAGGTGTTGATGTGTCATCATAATAAAGCTTCTCAATGTTGGTTTTGGCTCCAAAATCATGGGTCTGCTTTTTTTTTATAAGTGAAGCCCCAATTCGCAGAATCCGGCCCATATCACATTCCAGATCTTATAAAAGGCTTCTAATTTATTCACCTTTTGCAATCTAGGGGTTTTTTCTCTGCCAACTGCCTACGAACAAATGAAACCCTTCCACTTGAAGCTTCTACAATCTAAATGATTCACCATCATCAAACCCTAGCTGCATCATCTTCTCCCTTTGTAATCCATAACACGGGCATGTTTATATTATCTTCCCCCTTAGGGTTTTAAAAAAATCGTTGCTTCATTTGTTTAGATTTGTTCATCGTTTAGGCTTTTAAAAACTTAATTTGTGTTTAAAAACATATTTTGCACGCTTCACCTACATATTTTGCACGTATTCACCTATCTTTCAAGGCCGTGTAGCGCATTTGAGAGTCGCGAGGGATAGCGAGTAGTATAAGCGAAGGGTACGAGGTTCATTAGTCTGTTTGCGGTTAGTTAGCGTTTTAGATTGCGAGAGTGGTGTGATCCTGAGCTTCATATTACAGTGGGAAGCGATAAAGCGTAAAATCTCCAAAATCGAAACACATAAACACATAAATTCGATGACGCGTGAAATCGGCGATTGTAGGCTAGAAAAATAAATTGAGTATCCTGGGTGTTACCATACATGTTGGTGGTTTAGTGAGTTGTATTTTAAGGTTAGGGAGTTTTCAGTAAAAAAAAAATTGAGTTTTCACTTTTAATACAAATGTTTTCAATTTTTGCATTTTAACATCTTTGGTTTTATTTTTTTTACTTTTAACACAAATTTTTCTATTTAACCCCCAACATATTTTTATTTTCAACTTTGATCCCCATATTTTTCATCTTTTGCAAATTTTTTGTTTTACGTTTCCTTCTAATTTGCGAGTGAACACGTCGCAACGTGCGTGTGGGTTTCGACATTTTTTCGTCTATTTTTCCCGTTTGACAGGATTGTCACAACGCGTCTATTTTTCCATGTTTGACAGGTTCGTCGCAATACGCGTGATCTTAGATCGACTTAGTTATTCTTTTATATTTTTACGTTTCAGTCTAATTTTTTTTTTTTTTGCATTATCATGCCGCAACGCGCATGCCTGATTCAACGATTTTAAATATGCTTTTCGTTCGGTGTTCTTTTTTCCTTTTTTTATTTTGTTTTTACGAGCTTTTTCGGTGTTGTTGATCGTTGGTAGTTGTGTAGCGATAGTGCTACTTGGCACGGTTTATGCCCCCACTGCAATGCGGGACACTTAATACTAGTTAGTTCTAAAAATCAGTTAAGGTAGTGTATCTTATTGAGATACTATATGTTATGTAACTTCATGAATTTTTAAGCATCATTACACCTTAAGCTAATTGATGTGTAAATTAATATTGGTAAAGATATTTTCCGGTTGGGTTATGTGTGTAAATTTATATTTAATATTATTCCATTTAAAATTCAATAAAAACATTAAAAGTAATTTTTTTTACGTTTTATTATGTTAGAAATTGGTTATAAAATATTTTATATAACTTCATTTCGTAATAATTTCTATGTTTTTTTTAAATTGATATATATATATATATATTAATAAACGAATTGAAATGAATAGTGATTTTATTTAAGTAATAAAATGTAAGGGTGCGTTCAGTGGTGAACCTCAGAAAAGTAGGAAACTGAGAAACAATAAATTTAACATTTTAAATATATCATAAAAAATTCAATATAACATGTAAAAAGTCTTTTTTTTAAAATTTTTTTAAAGCTTTTGCATATAAATACATATAGAAGTTTTTTTAATTAAAAAAACAAAAATAAAAAAATATGCTTAAAAACATTTAAGAAGAAGGTATTGTTTTTTTTTTTTTTTATCAAAAATGATTTTTTTAACTAAAATGGCTTCTACACATCTTTATATGCAAAAAAAACTCTGACTTTTTTTTTAATTATTAGAATGGCTTCTACACATCTTTATATGCAAAAGCTCTAAATTTTTTTTTTTGAAAAAAGCAATATTTTACATGTTGAATTGACTTTCTATGATATATTTAAGATGTTAAATACATGTCCCCCAATTCTCAACCTTTTAAGGTTCATCGTTGAACCTTATGCTAAAAATGTATATAAATTAACAATTATAATACAATTAGCTTTTATTAACACTATGTAAACGAACCGAACATTCAATGAACAGTTCGTGAACCGTTCAGAGGGAAGTTCGTTTATGTTTGTTCGTTTATTAAACGAACGAACATGAACAAGAATTTTGTTCGATTAGTTAAAGGAACGAACATGAATAGAGGTCCCATTCGTTCATTTGTATTCGTGAACATTCAGTAAGGTGTTCGTGAACATGCATTCATTTGCGTTCGTTGGTGTTCGTTTGTTTGTGTTTTAATTAAATATTTTCATACTTTCATATATTTTATCTATACTTTTTATATTATTTAATTTTTACTTATTTTATTACCCTAACAATTAAACTAGGAAACCCTATTTCCACCTTGTTTATGCATCATTCTCCTTTCATTTCTCACTATTAACATCGACGAAGACCTCCATTCCACAATTAAGGCTTCAAGTTCCAATGCTACTCTCCGGGCTATCCATCTTTAGCCTTCGACGCGTTTGCCAATTTTATTTGTGTTCATGAATTGTTCATGAACACGTTCATTTCCTTAATGAACACACAGACATAAAAACTCGTTCGAAAAGTGTTAATGATCCGTTCGTGAACACATTCATTTCCTTAACGAACGAACACGAACAAAGCCTTGTTCGTATTCGTTCGATTCGTTTACAACCCTCGTATAACCGTATTTTTCACTTACGTTTTTTCTTTTTTCGTATGCTGCCGTTTCTATACACAAACAAAGCAAGCACTTATTTGTCTTTAACATATCGCGGTACTAAGGTGTTTTTCATTAGTAGCGTCTTGTAGCGACTCAAAGGAGGGACCAATAATGTTTTCATCCTTATCTTTTTCTTTTCACGAAATTATCATTTCTATATCTTTTTTTTAAATAGAACCTTAATTTCAGAAAATAAGGATAAAGTATTACTATAATTATAGTTGATATACATGTATAGTATATTTATGCCCATTACATTATAGTCTAGCGGTATCTTGAGGTTGGAATAAGGCTTTGAGACCATTAGGTCCTGGATTCGATTCCTATAATGATCCAAATTTGCCGTTCAATATATATATGTATATATATATATATATATATAGAGTAAGGTTAACATACAAAAAGCCTTATCATACATCACGTAGGAGACAATGGTAACCGTTGGATCAGGGGTATAATCACGCATGGGACCACATAATCACGCATGGGACCACATAATCACGCATAGGACTATAATCACGCACGTTCTATGATAATAACGCACGTTATATTTTTTGTCATGTATGTTAATGTAGGTTAAGCCTTGAAGTACATTATACTTTCCCTATATATATATATATATATATATATATATATATATATATATAGGGTAGAGATCATAAGAGAAGTCTACCCTATTTGAGACACTTTAGAAACATTCTGGACCACACATTTCCCTAAGCTTTTTGTAATATACACATATGTATAGTTTTAAAATTGTATATTGTATATTGTATATTGTATATATATAATAAATGAAAATATAGGTGTTGATGTGTCATCATATTAAAGCTTCTCAATTTTGGTTTTGGCTCCAAAACCATGGGTCTGCTTTTTTTATAAGTGAAGCCCCAATTCGTAGAATCAGGCCCATATCACATTCCAGATCTTATAAAATGCTTCTAATTTATTCACCTTTTGCAATCTAGGGTTTTTTTCTCTGCCAACTGCCTACGAACAAATGAAACCCTTCCACTTGAAGCTTCTACAATCTAAATGATTCACCATCATCAAACCCTAGCCGCATCATCTTCTCCCTTTGTAATCCATAACACGGGCATGTTTATATTATCTTCCCCCTTAGGGTTTAAAAAAATCGTTGCTTCATTTGTTTAGATTTGTTCATCGTTTAGGCTTTTAAAACTTAATTTTGTTTAAAAACATATTTTGCACGCATTCACCTACATATTTTGCACGTATTCACCTATCTTTCAAGGCCGTGTAGCGTGTTTGAGAGTCGCGAGGGATAGCGAGTAGTATAAGTGAATGGTACAAGATTCATTAGTCTGTTTGCGGTTAGTTAGCGTTTTAGATTGCGAGAGTGGTGTGATCCTAAGCTTCATATTACAGCGGGAAGCGAAAAGCGATAAAGCGTAAAATATCCAAAATCGAAACACATAAACACATAAATTCGATGACGCGTGAAATCGGTGATCGTAGGCTAGAAAAATAAATTGAGTGTCATGGGTGTTAGACATTGACTGCCCAAAGTGATTCAATTATTCCCAACGAGTTCGAATACGCGCTTTGGCCTAATAGACTGTGATCTCACCGAAACACGGCGAACGACACTCATCCTTCCAGTTACTACGTGACTCGTGTTGTCAGAACAGTCGAGATTTTGGTGAGATTTGTAGGATCAAAGTAAGGAGCGGAACGTGTTATTAAGATGCGGGTTGCACCCCCAACTTAACAACTTCGTTCCCGAGTGTGGTTAGGTAACCACGAGATAGAGATGAAGATTCTCGTCGAGATATGGATGTCACTCCTAACTCAACGAAGATTCTCGTGCTGAGAGTAAAATGCGCGGGGACAGTGATCTTATCGAGAGTTCTTGGTTTTCACACCTAATCTCGACACAATCACTCGTTTGTGTTATACGAGTGTTTTCCAAATTGTGTGCATTGTGTTAGCCTTACGAAAGGCAAAGTAGTTTTCAACCTTAGGAAAGGTGCCTTCGTACGAAGCTGTAATGAGTGGGTTCGTACGAAGGGGCAACATAGCAGGTTCGAACGAGAGTTTAGCAACATGTGGGTTCGTACGAAGCCCCTACTGGATTCGTACGAAGCTGGTCTGTTGGTACTTAGACTATAGACTAGGTCAATTCTATACGACTTGGCCTAATTCCCTATAGTTATGGCTCTGATACCAATCTGTCACACCCCAACCGATGGCGGAAACATCAGGGCGCGACACTAGGCGAACCAGATTGCTCAAGAGAATCCATAACAACTATTAAATGACAATATTTAAAAGGTTCATTGTCCCATACCAATAAACAAATACTTCCAACCCATCGCTTGGTAGCCCTCTCTCACTTCACCATCACTCCAACACCATCATCCACTACATTGTTAAACTTTAGAGTGTGTGTAGTAGTCTCGGGATCCAAGATTGTTGTAAGAGTTCTTATCAATCAAAGGCCATGTTTGGCTAATCTCTTACATCACTTGGTGAAGGAAAATTTGTATGTATTACTTTTGATTTCCAAGCTTTGGTTACTTTTTATTTGGGTTTGTATTAATGACTTTAATAACTAGTTTTTTATATTGAAAATGAACTTTACTCTATCATTTCTTCATGTTTTGTTGATTCACTCATTTGTGTCTTTATGGTCTATATAAAGCGCGTTAACTGCCTGGAAGGGGGTTAGAAGGGTGGTTTGGGTAAAGTTTTTGCCTCGTTCAATGTATAGATCATGCGAAGACTTGATTCAAGCTTATTAGGATTTCTCTTGAGGCAGATAACATCAAATCAGGGGAAGTAAGAATGACTTGAATCCCTTATAAATAAACTACTATTAAAACTTTAACCCAGCCTTGCAGGACTGTATCATTGCTGACTCAGACCAATATGGCCGAGGGTAGTGCTGCCTCCAAAAGAGGGACATGCCACATTTTGCATTAATAACTTCCTTAATTATCTTTCAATAATCCGGCTTTGCGGATCTGTATCCCTTCTGAATCAGACCAATATGGTTGAGGGTAGCGTTGGCTCCAAAAGAGGGACATGCCACAATAACTAAGATAATCTCTTAAAAAGCCTAAAGTGCGAAAATCATCAAAGGATACATAAAAGAAGAGTCGGAACCAAGTGATTCTATCTTGTTCATTGTTTTTACTCACATTTTATTTTTATTTTTAAACTTACTAACATCTTTTCTCCAATTTTTGGTTAGATTAGACATCGACGGTATTCTGGTATTAAAAGCTCTTGTGTTTTTGGATGACCTCGGTATCTTACCATCACTATGCTATGCCAACGAGGGGTGCACTTACCCTAACTTTTTTGTAGAGAGTGATTGTATTGTATCATATTCTATAAATTTAAAGCTTGATAACGAGTAAAAAGTGCTAAAAATATACTAAAAATTATACCACACTCATATCACATCATGTATACACTTTCATATAACCAATTACATGCATACGTCTCCTATACATACATCACACATATAAGTTCACATTACTTACGCCCACTATGATTACATACATACATACATACATACATACATACATACATACATACATACATACATGCATGCATGCATGCATGCATGCATACATACATACATACATACATACATACATACATACATACATACATACATACATACATACATACATACATACATACATACATACATACATACATACATACATACATACATACATACATACATACATACATACATACATACATACATACATACATACATACATACATACATACATACATACATACATACATACATACATACATACATACATACATACATACATACATACATACATACATACATACATACATACATACATACATACATACATACATACATACATACATACATACATACATACATACATACATACATACATACATACATACATACATACATACATACATACATACATACATACATACATACATACATACATACATGCATGCATGCATACATACATACATACATAAATACAAGTCATGTTCACTTATTCACAATCGATTACCATACTTATTCATGCATACAACTATCCACCTATAATATACCTATGAGCAAGTTCTATCCCTTCATGCGTGTAATACATACTGACACCTTTGTTCAACAAGTTTTAAATCACACATTTACATATAACCCACGTATACATGCTCACATTCATTATTCTTTTCCCATTCGTACTCGCCTACTAGTTCTATCCTTACCCGCACCTTGATACATGATTGAAAACCGGTGTTTAATCGTTTATAAAGTTTACACTTTTACATGAACTTGAGTTCCAAAATTTCCTACTTTGATAAGATTGGTGTTTCACATGTCTAAGAAGCATAAGAAGCTTCTCGGGAACTTTACGGATCATCGGGACGAAACTGGGATCAATCGAATATGCGAAACGAAGAAAACAGAGAAATCAGGATTAGGCATCGGGTCGGCGACGCCCTCCAGAAAGCTGCGTCAATAGAAAAGTGCATAGACAGCAGGGTAACGCATTAGCGTCAAGAAGACCATAGGCAACGCGTCGGCGACGCCTAGATTGGTGTCAGTGATACCTAGATTGGCCGTCGGCGACGCCCTCTCCATGTTCTTGACGCTGAAAATTGTGTTTTGACTTATTTGATCAAACCAAGAGATTTCAACCATTACTAATCTACATATCACCAAATACAAACTTACTTGTTATGTTCTACCATTACTTACCCATCCTATCATGATTTCCATCTTTTTTTGTAAATCAAAACTCATTACATAATAATAAATTTAGTTTGGGAAATCACTTACCTTAAGCGTCCATATTCGTATTCGTTCCCTTACCTCCTTTTGATCCGTTAGCCTTCCGTGTTTGAGTCCATCTCAACATGACTCCTATCATTTCATGTTTTCACTTTCACATTATGGTTAGTATACACGCTCATTCATACATAACTTGACATTCATAAACCAAATACAACAGATATAAGACATAGGTTGATAGTCACTTTGTTTCACATCCACGCAACACAATGATCATCATACACAACACATAGATGATCTAAAACACATCACATGATTTATCTATTCTCACAATTGTGTCCAAAAGCTTAAGCATGGTACTCATTCATTGTTGACTTTCAAAAGTCAACTGTCTAGCCTACACGCTTTCAACTTACGAACATGTATCCATTTTAATTTAGTTGATCATACTAATGATACCTTATGCAATTCATACCCATGTTGTAGGTCACACACAACATAATCAATTCCTTCCATACTAGTCATCTCATAATTCTACAACTAGCAACATCATTCAAGATTAACTTATTTAACATTACCCATGGTTCTAACATTATCCTTACTAGTAAATCCACATGTCATACAATGACACCAGTTTCGCCTCTTGATCCCAACTACACAATCAACTAAGCGCATAAGGTGTATCATATCTTCAAGCATAGAGTACAAGCTCCTAATGCACACTTCTACCACATCATACTAACAAATCAAATTTCCACATGAAGTTTATCTAAAACACACTTCTCATCTTAGTTTGCTAATAAATACATCATTATCACTTTCTACATATTTACCCACAACTTGCATACAATTTCACATATTATTGTCATTAAACAGTTCATCAAAAATTTGGTGTGTGTATTGCTATCTAAGCATAATGTACAACCCATTCATGCTTAATTACCTAACTCATGCCATCAACATCCATTTTCTTACTAAACAACGAGTATCAATCATACAAAAACATCAAACATAATAAAATCTCTAGTTTTTCCAACTCATTCATATTAAACCATAAACCATCAAAACCCCAAAGTTCTTGAACATGGATTCTCACATTAAAAATCCTAATTGGGATGATTAAATCATTATTGACACTAGATAAATGGATTTAAATACGAATCAACCATCATGTACTTCTAACCCAACTAGGGGTACTTTATCAAAACCCATCAAGAGCTCTAACTAAGGAACTTCAAGAAATGCTTTTTGTACTTACTCGATGCATATAAGGAGATTAACCTTCATAAATTCATAGATCCTCCATGCAGTTTCACCCTCTTCCTTTTCCTTCTTTATAACAGAGTATAATCAAAAATTTTACTCAACAAACCCTAACCTACAAAAAACCATTGCTACATCTCAAACAATATCCTTCAAACTCAAATACAAAACAATATACACATGTGTACATAGCCGTAGTTACAACCCATTACAAAAAAATCCTGTATACTATCGCGATGATAATAATGCCTAAAAACAGAGTAAAATCAAGGTTCTTATTCACTTAACCCTAACATACAAAATGTATTGCTATCTCGGAACAAAGGATGCTAAAAACACACAATCGGACCACAATTTTATGATTAAAACAACTATTACAACTTTTAATAAATCATTAAAAAGAGGATGAACGTAACCCTAGCTTGCGATTATATAGAATCAAACGGAATAGAAAGTAAACACAATCGGAAACGAATGTACACAATTAAGATTCTTACCTATGCTTGGATTCCGGTAAATGAAGTCGCCGATATGCAACACCTTGTGTACCGATGATGGCAGCAATCAGTCGTCGGTGGGTTTTAAAGGGGAGTACTATGATTGATATAATCTCCAAAAAACTGAAATGTGCAATGATTAGGGAACCAAATATTTCAAAAGATTCTATAAGACTCTTCAGTTTTCTCGGTTCCCAAAATTGCTATTGAAAGAAAATTACAATAATAACTTTCTGCGAATTATTTATTAGTCAGATATTACCACATAATTACAAAATTGCCATTACTAATAAATCTCATCATCTAGGAAATCAAAGGTCAAGATCTATTCACTTTGTTCAATTGTTCACTCTAGAACCCTACCATATATATATATATATATATATATGGGCAAGATTTAGAGAAAACACCCTAAAGTGTGAAAACAGTGAGAACGGTTCTCATCTGTCCGATCAAAACAATCTATGGATTAGATTGGCACGGTGGCGTTTTCGTAAATAACATCAACTTTCTAAAGTGGGCGCGTTTCATTAAGGGTAAAATGGGTCTTTTTACTGCTATAATACAAAACGCCAAACTCATGAGAAAAACGCCATAAAAATTCCAATCCTTAAACTACAAGCCATACAGATCAAATCCCTTCCAAATGAAACGCCAAACATTATCGATGAAAACGCCATTAATTGAATAATAAACAAGACCTAATAAACATATGATTGAAAATGCCATAATGTAAACGCCAAATATCCCAAACGACAATTAACATTAATAATGAAAACGCCAAATATCAGCTCTTACTATTTGTTAACAAGTAATGAAAATGCCAAATATTGGATATATAAAGAACGTCATTGAAACATAAACGCATTGTCAAATATTACTTTGAAAACAAAACGACATTAAAACAAGCACAAAGAACAAAATGCCATATCTGTTACATATGTGTTGCATGATTTGCTAGAACACATATGAAAACGTCATCAAATATTACTTTGTAGAACGGAATCCACGTTAGACGCCATAGATCTCGAAAGCTTGGAAAGGAGGTAACTACTAATACGAAATTTTTGGAGTTTTATTTGAAACGAAATTATAACGCGATTAATGGAGGGGAACGTGGAGAATGACAATCGTACCCGTGGATATCAATTAGACGCCAATCACATGCATCCCTCTTTTTCTTGGCCAATCCCCTTTTTTTGGTTGGTTTTTTTTTAATTTAATTCTTTACACCCCCTTTTAACATAATACTCATATCCCCACTACACCCATTTTAGAAAAACGCCCAATATTGTCCCTTACTGACTGGACTGCCACATGGCGAAAAACGTCCAAGGATGGGGGCATTATTGATAAAATCACTACGTATGATCTTACACTTACTTAGTATAGAATTTCCTTCTTGTCGGTTTTTATTACAAAATACTAACATATTTTCTCGGTTATTGTATAGAACTAGGTGTTGCCTCACCCGCGTTGCAGGGCGATGGCCGAATAATTCTTAACCAATTAAAAAAACAGTATCATAGTTTTGCTAGAAAGGAAAAGAAAAAAGAGTGTTAGGCAGCTCCTTGACACGATTTTTAGCTGGGAGCAAAATCATATTTTTATTTTTACTTGGGGGAAAAATCAAATTTGTTTCCCGAGGGTAAAATCCTAATTTTTTTCTAGGGGAAAACCATATTTTTATTTTGCACCGTGGGCAAAAAACGTAATTTTGAATTAAGGATGATATCGTAATTTTGAACCGAGGGGAAAATCGTAAATTTTAGCTGGGGGCAAAATCATAATTTTATTTTGAACCGGGGGCAAAGACGTAATTTTAAACTGGGGGAAAAACCGTAATTCTAAAGTGGGTATAAAATAATAAACTGGTGTAAAATCGTAATTTTGAGCCGGGGAGAAAACAAAATTTTATTTTAAACTGGGGCGAAAACGTAATTTTGGCTGAGGGTAAAAGCGTAATTTTTTTACCGAGGGCGAAATCGTATTTTCGGTTTAGCTGGGTGTAAAGTCATATTTTTATTTTTAACCGGGGGAAAATCATAATTTTGAACCGAGGGTAAAATTGTAATTTTGAGGTAGGGAAAACCATAATTTTATTTTTAGCTGGGGGCAAAAAAGTAATTTTAAACTGACGGTGAAATCGTAATTTTGAAGCGAGGTAAAAATCGTAATTTTGAACCGGGGGCAAAAGCATAATTTTATTTTGAACTGGGGGCGAAGACGTAATTTTAAACTGGGGGCAAAAATGTAATTTTAAAGTGGGTATAAAATAAAAAGCTGAGGGTAAAATCGTAATTTTGAGCTGCTGGCAAAAGGGTTATTATATTTTTTAGTTGGGAGAAAAACGTAATTTTAAACTGAGGGCAAAACCGTAATTTTAAAATGGATATAAAATAATAAAATGGTTAGTTCAATAAAGGAAAGACAACCGCCCATTTCGACCAATGGCAAAAAAACACTATTCCCTGCCATTGTCTTTGTATATGTTGAATAATAATTTCCTTCTTATTGGTTTTTATTACAAAATACTATAATATTTTCTCGGTTATTTCATACTTGTCATTGTAATGTAAATGATGAAAATATAACACTTCTGTTAAGCTTAATGAATAAATTGATACAAAGCAAAATGCAATAGTTGATATAAAACATGAAGTGGGCTTCTTAACGTCTTTTCACACATCATCATCACTAAATTCCACCAATAGCAATGTAGGGTTTGAGAAGTGTAGATGTAGTCAGCGTTACTTCTATCTCGTAGGGATAGAGAGGCTGCTTCCAGTGAGATCCCCAACTCGATTGTAGTTTTGTATCAACCCTTGGACCTAAGACACATAACACTCAAACAATCGGGACAAAGACTAATTGGTGCATATACCCCCGTGTCTTTCAGCTATCAACGTCACCACATGATGCATGCTCAACCATCCGCCGCTTTTAACGTTATTTTCATGAAATTAGTAAAATAACGTTAAAGTTAGTACTATTTCAGTTTTACTCCCCGAACAACCATACATATACACATTATATATGCACACGCAAGCGAGATATTTAACGTATTTTCACACAAGTTTGGAAAATAAACTCCTAGTAGAATAAATATATTGGTGAGATATTTTCACTCAATTTTGACCAAGGTTGGAGAACTCGCTAGTCGCTAGCGGGTCGGTGAGGTAGGGACTAGCGATTACTCGGGATTACTCGGGATTAATCGGGATTAATCGGATCGGACTTTTTATGTATAATTTTATGTTTTTATACATATATACATATATTTTTATACGTAATTTTTTTAAGTGGACAAGTTTAGACCGGAATCTGGGAGGTTTTGGCCGGAATATGTGTTTTTTTCCGATTTTTCCGATTTTTTTTGTTTTTTCCCCATTTTTTCTGATTTTTCCCGACCGACTAGTCGCGATTAGGGCCGACTAGGCCGACTAGCGATTTTTTTACTGATTAGCTGAAAATTACTCAGTTGATGGGCGACTAGCGACTAGTCAGCGATTAATCGCCGGCTAGTCGCGATTTTTGCAACCATGATTTTGACCCATGGTACCAACATCGAAAGAATGTCATTTTAAGAATATATTTTTATGAAAACAAAACAAAATGTTTTAAGTCAATTTATTATATATTATTACGAAAACAAAATTAAAAAATGGTAAAACTTTCTTTATGATATCTATTTATTTTAACTCATTTTGAAAAACTGTCGACCCTTTCAATCCACAATCTGGCACAAATAAACTGTCTTTAATTAAATAAAATAAAATTTAATGTATTTTCTAAATAATTATACACATAAAATAATATCTATAAATTAATACAATGGGGTCATATCGGCCAAAAGAGCCCACGAGCCATAAATATAAAGTAAATGAAATGGGCCCTTCGAATTTGATGTCACCACATATGCTTCTTCATGTGGGTAGATTCTCTTCTGCCAACTACTCGGATTCGGGTATGGTCAGGGTCCATATCAGGACCTACCAAATAATTGATGGACACGTGGCCCACGAAAAACACGGTAACAAGATAAAGATGAAAACCTTTAAAGGCGCGATATTACTTCACCTAAGGTTATTATAAAAAAGACCAAAAGTGTGAGAAATGTAAGAAAGAATCTCAGCTATTAATTAGATCTAAATTAATTGAAAATGGTAAACAAGTAATTTTATCATTAGTTCAATTAATTAAAAACTTCCCATAACCGCCATCTTAATTATAGGAAGTATATAACATCATTCAGTAAGTATATAACACCATTCAGCAAATATATAACACCATTTAGCATTCAGCAAGTATATAACACCATTCAGCAAATATATAACATCATTCAGCATTCAGCAAGTATATAACACCATTCAGCAATTATATAACACCATTCAACAAGTATATAACACCATTCAGTAAGTATATAAACCATTCATCAAGTATATAACACCATTCAGCAAGTATATAACACCATTCATTGACTAAACATCTGATCGAAACATATTTTTTTCTCTATATAAGTATAGCAATATGGTACTCATATTAAAGATAAAAAAACGCTCGTTATTATGGTGTAATTTTTTTTTTAAAAAAAAGTGACGTACAAAAAGTTATTGACGTTTAAAAAAGACGGGGGGAAGTTACATGTGCATTACCTAATTTCTAGTGGGTTTAAAAGACTATATTGCCCCTAGATATTTCAAATCAGTCCAAATTAATGAAAATATTTTACAATTTGGTCCCTATTGATCTCAATCATTAGATCAAAAGATCTAATGGCTAAGATTCTTTTTTACCCTTCTCACACTTTAGGCCTTTTTACAGAATCCTCTACCCATACATAAGAATCATAAAAATACAAGTAATGATTACCTTAACTTCGATAAAGACGACTATCTAACTATGATACATAAGAATCGTAAAAATACATATAACGATTACCTTAACTTCGATAAAGACGACTATCTAACTATGATACCTAAGAATTGTAAAAATACATGTAACAATTACCTTAACTTCGATAAAGACGACTATCTAACTAAATGCTTCACCTTTTCTCTTTCACTATCTCGTAAGCTTTATGTATAGGTTTTTATGCGGCTTTATATTGAACACATCTCTACAAACGATGTTGAATGATTAAAATTATGATACCTAGTTATAATATAATCAACCATAAAAATAATATGTAGGCGTGATTTCATTTTAAAAATCGTTTTATTTTAAGGATAAGCGATTCTATTACATATGAAAAAACTAAAATTGTCATATATTATTCACAAGTTCAAGTAGTAAACACGAATCTAAAAATTCCAAATCATAACATATATTATAACTTTTGAAGGCACATCCAGAAAACCTCTAAAAACTTGTTACATGTACGAAAACACTTCTATTATCATGATTATAGTATAGTATATGGTAGAAAATTATCGTGATATACACTATGTATAAAGTAAGGTCAAATACAAATGCTCCTAAAAATAAGAAGCGTACAAAGGCTTCTAAATTGTCATATATTATTCACAAGTTCAAGTAGTAAACACTAATCTAAAAATTCCAAATCATCACATATATTATAACCAGTGGCGGATTCAAGAACATTTTTCACCGGGTTCCTTTTGGTAGATTCTCACTAATTTTTCCAAATCATACGAGATTTCCATTATTTTTTTTTCCAAATCAAGAGGGTTCTCGGAAGCCCCCAAAACACCCCTGGATCCGCCTCTGATTATAAGTTTTGAAGACACATCCAGAAAACCTCTAAAAACTTGTTACATGTACGAAAACACTTCCAAGGACGGAGCTTAGTGGAAACCCGGGGGTGCCCCCCCCCCCTGAATGTTTTGGTTAGAAGTGTAAAATTTCCGATTTCTCGTCCGAAAATTTTAAAATTATAAAGGATCGCCCCCCAATTATTTTGCCTAAATATTTACACAATATATAAATTGGATCCCATGATTTTTCGCCCCTCCGGAACTTTTAGTCAAACTCCGCCACTGAACACTTCTATTATCAATGATTATAGTATACTATACGGTAGAAAATTATCGTCATATATACACTATATTATAAAGTAAAAGTTAACGGTTTTCAAGTTTCATAATTTTCAAAGATACAATTCAAGAATCTTTCTGATTAGAAAAAAAGTTGACACTATGATGTTTAATGTACATTAGATATGCACTATTTAAGCATGCCAATAATCAAAAGGGGATAGATTTGGCAACCTTTTTACACCTCATATTTGCACCAAATGACATCAAAGATATTCAAACTTTCTAACTTGTTACATTTGAGCCACAACTCGTGTCATCCTCTAGCGATTTTGGGTGCTTGTCATATCTTGAGGAGTATCGACATCAATTCAATATCTACTTGAAACAATGGGTCTCAATAACGAATTTAAACGTTGCAAAATTCATATTTTCGCTTCAAGTACCGTGCCACACTTCAACCACATATTGGTTTCTTAGTTGAGAATAAAAACATGAATTCTGAACCATTTATATAAAAATTTAAAACAAAGAATAAAATGACTTTGTTTATCTATTCACAAGTAGAAGAAGTTACATAAAAAATCATAATGAGAAGTACATCTAATAATATATGTACCATTTCATACTACTCCTATTAAAATAGTACACCTGCACGATATTTGAACTAACATGATCAACTTTTAGTACATCGATTTAATTTTACTACAAGGATATGTTATTAAAATTTATTCTAACTTATTTTGTGAATATTCAACATTTAATCTACATAAACTGTACCACAATGCTCAGAATTTTGTAGTATCTTGATATCTTTAATGAATCGTGTTGAGACCACTTTCAATTTGATAGTATACTCGAGAATGCAATTGGATAATTCAAAGAGATATACAAGAACAAATATGCAAGTTCTATTATGAAAACATGTACCAAAATCAGACTGAACACTTCCCTATTTATAAGTGGGGAATCAATACAACGTTTCAGATGATAGTTGATGGTTATGATAGTCAGCAGTTATTCGATTACATCAGCGAGAAAACATCTGCGGAAACTCCAACAACAGTAACTTTGTTACTATTCTCCATAGTCATAGTTGAAACATGTTACTACTAATTAGTAGTAACTTATCAATGACTAACAAGTTGCTAATGATCATTAAAAATTACAATTATAGTAACCTATTACTAATCTCGCCTGTATGAGCCACGTTGTTGATGGCAACTGATAATTATTTTTATGCAACTTTTTATTAGTCGTGCAAATCTAAAGCAACTTTGAATGGTTTTACCCTTTGGATCCCCACCATACGAGGGCGACTCCCCTTGAAATCCTCATATGGTCTAGGGGATAAATACTAGAGATTTCTAGGTGTCCGAAATCAGAAAAGTGTTGAAGGAACGTGTCCTCCATGTAAGATTAAATATGTAATTATGTTGTATTTAATCATGCAGCCATTATAATCATTTATATAATATAGATTAAAATATATTATACCTATAATATAATTAGTTGGTAATTGTTGATGGACCATATTACCCTTATTAACTAATTAGGTTTCCCATTGGATGTATATATAAGGAGATTACTAGAGAGAGATTAAGATTAGACTCTCATAACATCAACACTCAATTCGTCTCCGCTCTCTCTCCATTTACGAATTCCTAACCTTAGAATTCGACACGACTATCAAGAACATACATCCTAAACGGGAACCAGATCAAGCTGACTATCATGTCGAACTCCGTGGCTGCATCTGTTTCTCTGGATTCTCTTTTGACATGTCTGCTGTAACAGGTATGATTAAATGTTTTCCATCATGTTTAAACAGAACTGATCAACACTCCACACTTTCTTACTCGTAGGAATGTTTATGTATGAGCAAACACCTTCTTTGGTCTTAAATAAACCTCAATTAACCAACACTATTTGATGACATTCATAGCAACGACATAAGTTTGGACTCACAATATACAAAAAGATACGGAAAATTAATGCTCTCCATCTATTCAATTCTATGATTTTAGCTTAAGAATATAAAGAAAAAATAGTGAATACAAAGAAGAGGAAAATAAATGCAAGTCACAAAGATTTAATAGATCTATTTAAAAATCAACCATTAGATGCAAGTCATTCTATTAACAAATATCATCTATACCTAATCCATCATCTATAATCATTTCGATTCAAAAAGGTAAAAGATAAGATGCAAACTCACATAACCAGAAGCAACAGCAACATAGATGAAGAATCAAAAATAGCAAAAGATTTAGAAAAAAGAACTTGAACATCCAATTAATAATATTAAAAAAAAAGGTTCAATGATCAACTAAATAATAGAAGTTTCTCAATAATTTATTCAACTTTGACCATAAAAAAAATAAATTTCAAATTTAAAAATAACAATATTAGTTGTTTTTTTTTCTTCACTCCATTCACAAGTTTCAATGTGACCCACATCGTTTGTTAAAGTATTGAAAACACAGCATGATTCTAACATGGAGTCCTTGAGTTTGGTTTTAGTATTAATGGATTCTGATAAGTTTTAAGTCCAACATGTTTATTTAAGTGGGTTATGATTGAGTCCATCTGGCGGGTTTAGAGGATAAAGCTTTAGGATCATTAGTTCCTGAGTTTGATTCAGTGGCGAAGCTTGAGATTTCTGACAGGGGATAGAAAACGTACACACCAAAAAATTTTCTATAAGACGCGGGGGGGGGGGGGGGGTCGAAAACGTATATTCCTAAAAATTTCTATACAAAAACTACATACTCTCCACTACTAAGCGAAAAGTTCAGGGTGTCGGCCGCCCCCTCCCGCCCCCACTATCCTACGCCTTTGGTTCGATTCCCATAGGGGGGTTTTTCCTATATAAATTGGGTTTTCTCCTGGATTGGTGTATAGGCATTATGCCTCGTAGAGATGGATATGATCGGGTGGTTCCGCTGGTGGCACGATGATACTTCAGTGGTCCGCCAGTGATCTAAACTTGCCGTTAAAAAAAAAGAAAAAAAAAGAAAGCCCTTAACTTAAACTGACCAAGTGTTTTATGCCAAATCTCAAAAGACCAAAGAGAAACTAGTCAAGTTTTACAGTGTAGTGTAGGCGTAAGTATTTATATACATTTGTATTTTTTTTTTTTTTTTTGTAAACGTATTTTTTGTGATCGGGGTGTGCTCATCTCAACCCAATAAAATCCGTGTCATATTTAGGTTCGTGAGTCTGAAACAACTTTCAATTTCGTGTTGTGGATGGGTTTGCGTCTAGTTCTACCAGTCAACCCACAAACAATTATAATTAAGTACAGACTTTATTTTAACCCAATTTGTAAGACCAAGTTGGTAATGGTTACATTGGTCCTTGTGTGAGTGCTAGAAATGATGGAACTTTTGTTGTAGGGGATAGAAGTACCAAAGATTGGAGCTTTTACTTTCATCCATGGATTTTTAATGTCTTTTATTCAAGATTTTAAGGACTCCAACCTCCGATTTGGTGATCCTTTTAGTGGAAAAGGTAGCATTTGTTCAAACAAATCTTTACACTTTCATTGGTTAGGATATCGGGTTATTCGGTTTGGTTTACTCGGTTTTGTCGTTTTGAATTGTTTTTAGCCTAACCACTAAATGAAGTTATCCAAATTAGCAACGTGCCTAACGTAACCGAATTCAACTGATTTGTTTAGTTTATTTGGTTTGATGATTCAGTTAAACCAATTAAACCGGTTATTGGTCGGTTTATTCGATTAAATTTGGTTCGGTTATCTGAGTAAGCGAGACTTGTGGAACCAAAACCGAATATGCAATTTGTATAAGTTAGGAACCAAACCGAATAACCGAAAAAGATTTTGGTTTGTTTTGTTTCTTGGTTACATACTTACAAATACGGGTTGGTTTTTTATTTTTTCGAATAATTTTTCACATACATATTTAGAAGCAAATTTGTTGCCATAAGTAGCTAATTGTTTTGTATTTGCTTTGCATATTCATAACAAATGAAAAGTGTAAAAGGAACAAACACATACATCTTTACTCTTTTCACTTCGTTTCTTATTTAAAAATCTTCTCATTTGATAAAATTCCTATGTAAATCCTTAGTTGTTTTAAGATTTGGTTGTTTTTAATTATAGAACGCTCAAGAGTGAATGACCCATTTCTTGTTTGCCATGTATTCGTATAAGTGTTGTTTGTAGAATGGTTAAAGTGGACATGTGATATTTTGCTTTTGCACTTGAATTCATCTTGGAGTTGGGATATCATGCATCGATTTTTACAATCTATTATTAAGTTTTAGCTTTCAAAATCATTATGCAAACATGCCTCATACTTAAAATTAAAACATCATAGGTCATTTCATCGCATCATAATTCATGATCAAGTTGAAAAATGCATCACAAACATTGATGCAAAAATTAAAGAAATAGATTGCTATAATTGATTGTTAATTGAAATTTCAATTGGATGTGAAAGACATGGTTCTTCAATACGTGCAAAAGAAATTTCAATCGATACGGGTGAATGACATGGACGTGCACCATTGAGTGGAGAGAGGAATGCAATTTCCTAATTACTAATTTAATTTTAATAACATAAATTAAGGAGAAAGTATGTGAATTTATGCAAGTGGCAATGATCTCTAGATCAAGTGGTGGAAGACTTGTATTTCTTTTAGAAGATGCAGGTTCAACTCTCATTTGGTGCAGCGAGGCGCTGGTGGACAATGTTAGGAAACCTAGAAAAACTTGGGTTTGATCCTTAAGCCAAACGGGTATTACTGGTAATTTCACCGTTGTGCCTACGGACGGGTGGGTTACCGGGTTTTCCCTGATATTGGTGGTGGACTCGGATTACTCTCGGAGTACTCCGTTTGGTCAAGTGGTTACTCCGAGAGTGCTCGGTATTGATTCTGTTGGCCGCTAAAAAAGGGGGTGTGCATGAGTCCATTTGTTTCGGTTTTCATCATTAACCATAATTATAATCATAACCGCTAACTTCAGTTATGGATTTTCTTAACCATAACCATAACCGAATTTCGGTTATGAAGTTGGTTATGGTTCGTTTTCGGTTATTAACCAAAAACTTTACCTAAAACTAACTTTTGGGATAAAGTTAAAAAAATAGCCTACAAAATAAGAATGAAACACACTATGTTAGACTTAGCTTGAGCTTTTTTATAAGACTACACTTTTGTGTGATCCCTTTTGGTAAGTAATTATGTACTCATTGTTATATAGAAGATTTATACGATCATAACACCTCAGACAACATCCTGGAAGATATAGACTCACCAGACCAAACATAAAACAAATGCAACAGAGTGAACCCTCTCTGTGTCCCAATAATCAAACCGGTCTTGCTAAACCTGGTATCAATATGCCTAGACACACAGACTCAGTGATGTAAAAAATATAAAAACAAGAAAGAGATAGAACAATCTCACACCGGTTTGTATAACTCCATCAAATCAGGCTTGTAACCTTCACTTAGGGTTACAAGAAACTGACCAGAAGAAAACACACACAGGTTCTGTTGGTTTGCCCTATAAAAGAGACCAACGAGAACTTCTTCAAAAACACCAGGAAACCCTAGAAATTAGGGTTTCAATCTCTAGAGCAGCACGAACTCCAAGAAGATAAGTAACACCAGATCTGGAATCAGTAGAATCAACCGGAACTACCAAGACTCCAGTCGATCACCAGAAAAACGCCCGGATCAACCCAAATCAGAGATAAAACCCTCAAACTGTAACACCCCTCGAAAACACCCCTAAACGCTCCTTAATACACCCCGTGTATGAAAAACGAACCCGAATAACATTAATATTAATAAAAATCAAGAAAAACAAATAATCTGGGTCGCTCGCGGGCCGCGACCTAGATAGCCTAAGTCTTCGCGGGGCGCGAGGCCCCATTGCTTGCTGGACAAACAAACGAGCCACGTGTCCCACACGTGTCGATCCTACACTATGACTCAGCAACCCTAAAACCGACCTAAGGTTCCTCGCGAGCCGCGAAGGATAAAGAGTAGGCTCTCGCGGGGCGCGAGCCGCCCCTATTCCAGATATAAAAGGGGCCGAGATCAGCATTCATTCTCGTTCATTTCTTTTACTTTCTCTCTCAAATTTTGAAGGCAAAAGCTATAGCCAATTACCCCCCCCCCCAAAAAAAAGCGAAGCTCTGCCTCGTTGTAAGTATTATAACGCTTCTATGACCCTACACGATCGATTTAGGGCTCCGTAACGTATGTCAAGGCTCTGCCTGACTCAGTCGTTGGAGTTCTGTCTCGTGTTACACTCGATTGATTTAGGACTCTGTAATGCATGTCAAGGCTTTGCCTGACTCAGTCATTGGAGTTCTGTCTCGAGTTGTAAGGTTAATGTGATTTGGGTTATCTTACTAACACGTGTGAATTGTTTAATTTTTAATAAATAATAACCAGGAGAAACAACAGGAAGCTATAATATTACCAGGAAGCCTGTAGGAATACCTAAGTCTACAAAAGTAAGTCCATTCTCTTTTCTGACAGTTTATGAGCCCTTATTTCAAATATTTTCCAAAACTATAAATATTTATCAGTTATAACTACAGTGATTAAGTCTTTGTAATTCTTCAATTGCTGCCAGTATTATGGGGTATGTATACAGTACTTGATAACCTTCACAATTGGGCATGGGTATCCAATGTGTGATATGACCATAGTCACAGATCCGTCGAGTGACACGTACTGACTGAGTAATTGTGTAGATATAAACATTGTAATCGCCCTTAATACTGTAATGTTATAACAACTGATGTTTTATAAATTGGGATGTACTCACCAGTATTTCTTGCTGATAAAATATTTTTAACACGCGTTTCAGGTAACTTAGTGTGAAGCCAATAAAAGCCAGCTGGAGAGCACTAAAGGCTTAGAAAAGTGGCTATAAAAGTTACCTAAATAAAAAGGAGATCATGTTTTCAATAACTAGGGTTTATCCCTATAAATGTATTATCAGCAAAACTTGGGTTTTATCCCATTTATCTATTTTAAACATTTTGGTGTTTAACTCTGATAAAAATATTTCCTAACTACGGTCCTGATGAAAATTTCCGCCGCCAAATTAATAAACACCGATACCATATGACTGGTTCACTGCTCCCGCTCCCAAGGTGGGGTCGGGGGCTGTGACAGAGGGTGGTATCAGAGCTAAGCCACTTGTTTAAGCCAATTAAGTGTTCTTCTAATACCTAAACCTTAAATATTTATGTTAGGAAATTAATACCTTATGTGTTATCTTGTGAACATAAAATCTTAATATGTCTATTATGATTTGCATGTCATTTAACGAATTTTGAATTCCCAATATGTGTTACCCATATCTGTATCTTACAGTTATGATATGTCTAAAATTATATATATATATATATATGTGTGTGTGTGTGTGTGTGTGTGATATATTAATAATGTTATGCCTTATCAATTTTGTGATATATTATATCTATCATATCCATATAAATTTTATAATATTATAATAATATTATGATATTGGTATTTAATATCTTAATCAAAGATATTAATATAAGATAACACAATTCAGGTATGATACTTCTAAAACATCATAATATAAAATATTATTTAATGCCAGTAATATGTTTTATGATATAACTTTACTCAACTTAAACATGTATATTTTTGTCAAGATTTTGACAAAACATATAATTATATTAATTTTGATAAGATAATATCTTAGCATACATAAAACGTGTTTATTGCTTAATACAATATTATTTTTATAATACTATGCAAAATATTCTATATTATTACGTATGCTTTTGTATATTATATAAGTACATGTACATTTATATACACATGGGAAGTATGCGAAAATATCTAAGGTATTTTATATTTTATAACTTGTACTAAGGAAACAAATGATATTTCATATATAAAAAGTATACATGAAAACATATGTTACTGTATAACTAGATGATTTAAAAATAGAGTTAATAACATAGTTAGTCCCTGTGGTTTGCACAAAATAACATAATTAGGTACTAATAGTTTAAAATCACCTTCTAGGGTATTAACTTTTTATTTTGTAACGTTTGGAGGTATTAACTTATTGGGTATTAACATAGTTAGTCCCTGTGGTTTGTACAAAATAACATACTTAGGTACTAATAGAATGTGATTTTAAACCTACAAATAACGTTAATACCTTCAAATGTTACAAAATGAAAAGTTAATACCCTAGAATGTGATTTTAAACTATTAGTACTTAAGTATGTTATTTTGTGCAAACCACAAGGACTAACTATGTAATTAACTCTTTAAAAATATATGTAATATATATCGATAGGAAATAGTTTAAGAATTTTACCATTTAATAATTTAACTCATCTTTTAAACTATAATCGAGTTATATATATATATATATATATATATATATATATATATATATATATATATTCTAGTACAGGAATATTACTCCCCTGCTTATATAATAAGAATCAAGACTTAGAGAACACCAAACTTTGTATTATCTATTATAATACTTCTTTGAATAAATAAATTAAGAATCGAAGTTCTAATATTTTACAACCAACATGATTCAACCCTCAAATTAAAGATAGAATTGTCAGAAAATTTATAATTTTATTAAATTTATTTCTTTTTAATTATCTACCCTTTTATTCCAAAATATTATGTTCAATAAATTTAATAGAAATTTATTTCAATATACTATTACTACTATTAAGTATAAAAGTATGAATATAGTTATGCGAATAAGCAGAATAACTAAATTAGTTATATAATTGGATTTTTATAATTTGGAAATTGAAATTGTTGTATACTTATGCATATACAAAACAAAATTTCTCGATAATATATACAATATAATAATCAAATACCTTCTGTAGAAAAACAAGCTTTTATAGAAGAAACAAACCTACATGTTTACCTAGAATCTCTCCAAATGATTTTTCAAACCATTAACCGCATTTAACCCAAAAAGAAACCCTAAGGACACCCGTATTAGCCCCAAGGGAATGATAGTAGGATCAACGACAGGGAATCTCAGGATCTTATATAAGACCCTTATTTCTAACCACGGTCACAACTGCAATTTTCACCATACATCCTGAATACCTATCCAGCCGTGCGCTCTGAAAATATAACTAAACTAAGGCAATATAGAGAAAAACTATTACGACAAGAAGGAAACAGCACATAGTATAATATATATATATATATATATATATATATATAAACTTTCCTTATATTTTGATAAAATATTGAAAGGAATCAGTAATCAAGGATGATACTGAAAAATTGAAAGGAATGATTAAGGAATTAGAACAAGGAACAAATGGAATTTGGAGATTCCATAAGAAAAGAATGTGGATACCCAAATTAGAAAACCTACGTCACCGTATACTGGAAGAAGCCCATAAGTCTAAGTATACAATACATCCTGGAAACGATAAGATGTATCAGGACTTAAGAAAGAATTTTTGGTGGATAGGAATGAAAAAGGATATAGCAACTTATGTTTCTAAGTGTCTAACCTGTTCACAAGTTACAGCTGAACATCAGAAACCCTCAGGTTTATTGCACCAGTTAGAAATGCCAGTGTGGAAATGGGAATTGATAACAATGGATTTTGTTACCAAATTACCCAAAACAAAAAAAGGTAATAATACAATCTGGGTGATTGTAGACAGACTAACCAAGTCAGCTCATTTCCTACCAATGAAGGAAATTTTCAGTATGGAGCAATTAGCTAAATTGTATGTAAATGAAATAGTTTCATTACATGGAATTCCTTTATTAATTGTGTCTGATAGGGATAACCGTTTTACCTCTCATTTTTGGACAAGTTTCCAAAAGACAATGGGAACCAAGTTAAATCTAAGCACCGCTTATCATCCTCAAACGGACGGATAAAGCGAAAGAACAATTTAGACAATGGAAGACATGATTAGAGCTTGTGTAATTGATTTCCGGGGTAATTGGGACGATCATTTACCGTTAATAGAATTTTCCTATAATAACAATTATCACACAAGTATCAATGCTGCACCATTCGAAGCACTTTATGGACGAAAATACCGAATCCCAGTCTGTTGGGCAGAAATTGGGGAAACACAACTATCCGGACCTGAGATAGTACAAGAAACAACCGACAAAATTATTCAAGTCAAGGAACGACTAAAAGCAGCACGTGATCGACAGAAGAGTTATGCAGATAACAGACGAAAGCCATTGGAATTTCAGGTAGGAGACAAAGTTTTATTAAAAGTTTCTCCTTGGAAAGGAGTAGTCAGATTCATAAAAAGGGGAAAGCTAAGCCCCATGTATGTTGGACCTTTTAAGATAATTAGAAGAATAGGACCTGTAGCCTATCAACTACAACTTCCAGAAGAAATGGCAGGAATACATGATGTATTTCATGTATGTAATCTCAAGAAATGCTTAACTGATGAGTCACTGATAGTACCTCTTAAGGATATAGAGGTAAATGAACAACTTAAATTTGTAGAGAAGCCTCTACAGATTGAAGACAGGAAAATCCAGAACCTCAAACACAAAAGATTGGTTCTAGTCAAAGTAAAATGGGACTCCAAAAGATGACCAGAGTATACATGGGAGCTTGAATCAGAAATGCAAAGGAAATATCCGCACCTATTCCAGTAGATCTCGAGGACGAGCTCTAAGACAAGGTGGGGAGGATATAACAACCCTAAAATAATTAGAATGTCCCAATATGTCCTAAAATACACCCCGTATACGAAAACGAGCCCCGAATACCTTTATTTTTATTAAAATTAATTAAAAATCAAATTTTTGGAGCTGTGGCGGGCCGCGAAGACCTTACCGGGTCTTACGCGGGCCGCGACCGAGTGGACATGAGGCGCAGCCCGGTGCTGCCACGTGTCAACCACACGTCGAGTCTACACCCGTGACTGGGCCAGGCTAGGGCCTACCCTAGCTACCCTCGCGGGCCGCGTAGCCCTTGGCTACAACCTACACGGGGTGCGACGAAGTCCGAGATCACCACAATAAATAGGAGGCATCGGATGTTCATTCAAATCGTTCACAGTTTCTTTCCTCTCTCGAATTTTCACATAGTTAAAGTGATTCTCGGGTATAATACCCCCCTAAAGAACGAAGTTCTGCCCCGTTGTAAGTGTCATAACCCCGATTACGTATTAGATACGTTGCCCGATTGATCCAGGGTTCCGTAACGGCTGTCGAGGTTATGCCCGACGTAGTCGTTGGAATGCCGTCTCGGGGAGGGTATTACTAATGTAAATACTGGGTTATTATACTAACATGTGTGCATTTGTGTAATTTATAGATAATCACGAGGAAACCCTAAAGGAAAACCTAAGATAGCAATGTGAGTAATCTCCTTTTTGTTAACTGTTTTTACAAAACCTCACTTAATTAAATTTCATTAAACAGTGATTAAGTATTTGTATTCTACAATTATTGTCGGTATGTTAGAGTTTTGTATACAAAATTTGTTACTACATTGTGAGTAGTAACATGACCACAAGTCGGGTTGACAGTACCGTGGGTGGTAATTAAAGTAGATGGAAACAAATGTAATTGCGCGACCGCCCTCAATACTGTACAATGGTTTTACTCAACTTGATTAAACTAAGATTCACTCACCAGTATTTCCCACTAACAAAATGTTTTTAAATGCGTTTCAGGTAACAAAATGTGAAAGCCAAATAGAAGCCAGCTGGACATCACTGAAGGCTTGGAAAAGTGGCTATAAAGTTACCTAAAATAAAGAGATGTTTTATTTAAATAAAATAGGGTTTATCCCTATGAAAATGTGTGTACTTGAAACTTGGGATTTTCCCATGTGTTAAATATATTAAAAGCATGGTATTTTACTCTGATAAAATATTTCCTAACTACGATCCTGATGTGATTTTCGCTGCCAAAATGATACACACCTGGATACCACCAAAACTAGTCGCGGCCGCCCGTTCCCAGGTTGTTAGGGGACAGGGGTTGCGACAGAAGGTGGTATCAGAGCTAAGCCACTGATTCAGTCACAGAAGTGTTCTGCTGACACCAAGATATTTTTCAATATGTTAGGAAATTTTCTACGGAACTACGTGCATATTTGTATTTTATTATTGTGTGTTATTTGACTATTTGTTAGTTTACAGTATGAGCGACCAAGGACCTTCCGACGCCTACCGTCACTTGTCTAGCTCACCTAGGAGCGAAGGCACCTCTTCACTACCTACCCTCTCAGGGTATTCAGCTGACAATGAAGATGGGATATTCGTGTTTAAGGCTCAGTCTGAGGAGCCATTCCCTCCTAAAAAGAGAGGATGGTTCTTTAGAGGAGCGCATGAACGTAGGAAAGGAATGAAAAAGTTGCAACAACAGCGTGCTGTAGCAGCCGCCAAGAGAGAAACAGATGCCCACACACATGATATGCTCAATAGGAGTCTAGAAACTTTCATATCCTAGCAACCATAGCTGCCGACCCTAACCTGGAACAACTCATAGCACCCCAACCATTACCACTGTTTCCCTCATTGCCAATGGAAATTGAAAACAACCCAGAAAATCAAATTCAAATGCATGATTTTAACCCAGAAGAGATACCTAGGATACCAACACCCAATCCCTTAGACCCATACTACGACCCGTGGTTAGATGAACATAGGGATTACCAGCAACGCTACCCAATACCAGAAGACGAACCCATGCCGAATCTAGAAGCCTACCCAGGTTTGGACCCTCTAGATCCCTTCTATGATAGCGATCAATACATCAGGGAAATTTTAGAGAATCCATACCCATACCAGGAACCCATGCCCCAGTTCCCAAACCCAGTCCCAGCACCTGCACCCCCAATGAGTGTAGAAAATGTGCAAGAACTCCGAACCTTCGGTGAGGAGATTTTAGAAAGTAGCGAGAGAATGAGGCAGGTCGGAGAGCGACTCGTCTGGAAGTATGACGAGCGCAATATGGAGTTCTGGATAAACCCATATCAGTATGGTGATGGTAGTAATAATAATAATAATATAATAATATATATACTATGTGTGTATGTTTGAAGAAAAAAATATCTAAATCATAGCTACAGATGCCTACTAGTAGTGTAATTTCAATTTCAGTTGTATTGTAATTTTAAATTCTAGTTCCAGTTTGTATTAGATGCATAATATATATAAGAAAGAGTAAGTCGCAATGTTCGACGATTTTGATCAATATGCGTGTTGTGTGATTGATTGTGTTAAATACTATCTAGTGGTATTAATACGTGGCAAATGTTTAAAATTCAGATGGACAACGAAGTGAATCCGGAAAACTAGAATAACGATAACCATAATGATAATAACCCGAATAATGATAACCCGAACAACAATAACAATGGAAATCAAGTGGATAACAGTGCCATCCAACACATAGTGGCACAAGGGATTATAGATGCAATGCCATATATTATTAAGACAGTTAAGGAAGCAGAAAATAAAAGTAACCATAGCAGTAAATGACCCACTGAACCTGAACACAGCGTAAACAATGGACCCATACTTCAAGTGCCCATTCCCAAAAGAAGAAGAACTATATCTTATGGTTGTTCTTATAAAGAATTATGGTCCTGTAAACCAATGAATTCATAATGTTTTCTTCCAATCTGTTTAAGAATTCAGCCTTAGAATGGTGGAACACTATCCTCCAGTCTAGGGGAAGTGACAGGGTATATAATATGGAATGGGAGGAATTTAAGAACATGGTGGAAAGGAAATTCTGCCCTCCCAATGAAAAAGAACAAATAGCAAATAAGTTCTTAAACCTTAGGATGACTGGAGTGGATAGTAAGGGTTACACTACGTTATTCTTTGAATATGCTAGAATAGTACCAACCCTTGCATCACCTGAACAAGTATTAATCTCCCATTACATCTGGGGATTAATTAGTGAGATTAGGCATTTAGTCAAGGCAGCTAGACCTCAAACTATAGAAGAAGCTATAGAACTAGCAAACACCTTGACAGATGAATTAGTGCGTACACGAGAAGAAGACCAGAGGAGAAACCTAGCTCAAAGGCTTACCTAGGAATTTCCCTATGGAAATTCCAACCGTGGGAAAAATGTAGGTTCTACCTCTGCACCCTACTGCAAGGCTTGCAAGAAGAAGCATTCGGGAAAATGCTCCACTTACTGCAATTTCTGCAAGATACTAGGACACAAGGAAGAAGATTCTAGGAGGAAACCTAATAATGGGATGTGCTTTAACTGTGAAGAAAAAGGCCACATCAAGCCGAACTGTCCGAAACTAGTTCCAGCCATGGGCAATAAGACCACCAAAAATGCTAGAGCATTTGTTCTGACGGCAGATGAAGCCAAGATGATTCCGGACGTGATAGCCGGTACGTGTTTAATTAATGATATTTTTGCTAAAGTATTATTTGACTCTGGTGCGAACCAAAGTTTTATTAATACTTCGTTTTGCAAACTTCTCAATTAACCATTAACTAAACTCCCACAAGAATGTCTAGTAGAGACAACAAATGGAGAAACCATTAAGATTTCCGAAATCTTGCAGGGAGCAAGAATAGAATTTTTTAATCAAAAATTTATTGCAAACCTTTATCCAATGAATCTGGCAAGATTTGATGTTGTATTAGGAATGGATTGGTTAATAGCCAATAAAGCCAGTATTTTATGTGATCAAAAGTCAATCCAAGTAAATTCCAAGGGGTGAAAAGATCACAATTAAAGGAGATAAGCCATCTAGATCCACAAAATTCATCTCTGTGATGAAAACAGCAAGTTATGTAAGAAAATGATCATTAGTATATTTGATTTCCATAATCACTAACACTAAAGGAAAAAAACTAAAAGATATTCTAGTAGTATCTTAGTTTTCAGTGTAATTCAAGAAAAATTACCAGGACTACCTCCGGAATAGGAAGTTGAATTCAGAATCCACCTGCTACCAGGAACAACGCCAATTGCTAAAGCACCTTACCGTTTGGCACCTGTAGAAATGCAAGAACTGAAGAAACAATTAGACGAATTGTTGGAGAAAGGATTCATACAGCCAAGTTCATCGCCGTGGGGAGCACCGATTTTATTTGTTAAGAAGAAAGACGGATCAATGCGTATGTGCATTGATTACCGCGAATTGAACAAGGTCACGATTAAAAATCGGTATCCATTACCAAGAATCGATGATCTGTTCGATCAATTGCAAGGAGCTCGATTTTTCTCTAAAATCGATTTACAGTCAGGATATCATCAATTAAAGGTACAGGAAGAGGACATTCCGAAGACCGCATTTAGAATAAGGTACGGCCATTATGAATTTACTGTCATGCCATTTGGTTTAACCAATGCCCCAGCCGCATTTATGGATATGATGAACCGAATATGTAAGCCATATTTGGATAAATTCATAATTGTCTTTATAGATGATATTCTCATTTACTCTAAAAGTAAAGAGGAACATGCAAAGCATTTGCACGCACTTCTAAGTTTATTAAGGAAGGAAAAGCTTTATGCTAAGTTTTCAAAGTGTGAATTTTGGTTAGAACAGGTACAGTTTCTTGGACATTTAGTCAATCATGAAGGAATTCATGTGGATCCCACCAAGATCGAGGCGATTACCAAATGGAAAACCCCTGAGTCACCAACCGAGGTTAGAAGTTTCTTAGGATTGGCCGGTTATTATAGAAGATTTATTTGAGATTTTTCTAGAATAGCCATTCCCTTAGCTTAGCTAAGCTAACCTGTAAATCTGTTAAGTTTGAATGGGGACCAAAACAGGAAGAAGTATTTAGAATTCTTAAGCACAGATTAACCAATGCACCCATACTAGCGTTACCAGAAGGAACTGAAGACTTTGTAGTCTATTGTGATGCTTCTAAGTTAGGTTATGGATGTGTGTTGATGCAACGTCAAAAGGTTATAGCCTACGCCTCTTGACAACATAAGAATCATGAAGAAAACTATTCAACACATGATTTGGAATTAAGAGCTATAATTTTTGCCCTTAAAATTTGGAGACATTACCTTTACGGTAGTAAGTTTACCATCTTCACCGACCATAAGAGTTTAAGGTACGTTTTTGGGCAAAAGGAACTGAATATGAGGCAAAGACGCTGGATGGAGATACTTAGTGATTATGATTGTAATATCCAGTATCATGCAGGAAAAGCTAATGTGGTAGCTGATGCTTTAAGTCAAAAGTATTATGAAAAGCCAAAAAGAGTATGTTCTCTTAGATTAAATCTACAGGTAGATTTAAATGAACAGATTAGAAATGCACAAGAATCAGTAATCAAGGATGATACTGAAAAATTTAAAGGAATGATTAAGGAATTAGAACAAGGAACAGATGGAATTTGGAGATTCCATAAGAAAAGAATGTGGATACCCAAATTAGGAAACCTACGTCACCGTATACTGGAAGAAGCCCATAAGTCTAAGCATACAATGCATCCTGGAAATGATAACATGTATCAGGACTTAAGAAAGAATTGTTGGTTGATAGGAATGAAAAAGGATATAGCAACTTATGTTTCTAAGTGTCTACCATGTTCACAAGTAAAAGCTGAACATCAGAAACCCTCAGGTTTATTGCAACAGTTAGAAATGCCAGTGTGGAAATGGGTTTTGATAACAATGGATTCTGTTACCAAATTACCCAAAACAAGAAAAGGTAATGATACAATCAGGGTGATTGTAGACATTGACTAACCAAGTCAGCTCATTTCCTACCAAAGAAGGAAATTTTCAGTATGGAGCAATTAGCTAAATTGTATGTAAATGAAATAATTTCATTACGTGGAATTCCTTTATGAATTGTGTCTGATAGGGATAGCCGTTTTACCTCTCATTTTTGGACAAGTTTCCAAAAGGCAATGGGAACCAAGTTAAATCTAAGCACCGCTTATCATCCTCAAACGGACGGACAAAGTGAAAGAACAATTCAGACAATGGAAGACATGCTTAGAGTTTGTGTAATTGATTTCGGAGGTAATTGGGATGATCATTTACCGTGAATAGAATTTTCCTATAATAACAGTTATCACACAAGTATCAATGCTGCACCATTCGAAGCACTTTATGGACGAAAATGCCGAACCCCAATCTGTTGGGCAGAAATTGGGGAAACGCAACTATCCAGACCTGAGATAGTACAAGAAACAACCGACAAAATTATTCAAGTGAAGGAACGACTAAAAGAAGCACGTGATCGACAGAAGAGTTATGCAGATAACAGACGAAAGCCATTTCAATTTCAGGTAGGAGACAAAGTTTTATTTAAAGTTTCTCCTTGGAAAGGAGTAGTCAGATTCATAAAAAGGGAAAGCTAAGCCCCAGGTATGTTGGACCTTTTAAGATAATTAGAAGAATAGGACCTGTAGTGTTGGTGCAGTTGTCTGTCGACTACATCTTCGTTCGAGTCTTAGAATAGGATTGATTGAAAAATGTACGAAATACGAGATATAGTGAAATTGTATAGGTTTTAGATGTTGGATCGCTCATTAGGCCCATTTAGTGTTTGGACCGCTCGAACGTCAATTGTATGAACCGCTCGAGTGAACAAACAAGTGGATCGCTCGAATGACATCATGTAGGACCGCTCGAGTGGCTACATCCTGGACCGCTCCAATGTCATGTGTGGGCCGCTTATTGGGCCTGTCCAATAAGCGGTTCCAGAACACTATATATAGCCTTTGAAGCGATCTCAGTTGTAACAGTTGGAGAAATCGTGCCGAAGTGCTGCCGGTGCAAGTTTTGAAGTGTAATCAGTGTAAAATCAATAAAACAAGTAGTTAAAGTGATCTGCGTGCTATTTCTACCTTAGTTTCTTGTTATTCCGCACCTGAAACCAAGGAGAAAGCCTCTGAACGACTCATTCGGGTCAGCAAACGATCCTACAAGTGGTATCAGAGCTCAGGAGGAGGTTCTCTGCAGAAATTAGCCGGATTTCGTCACTTTTTCATACTTCTACACCTTCTTTTCTTCGTTCAGAATGATTTAACGGTCGGAATTGTCTCAAAATCTCAGGGATTGTGCACGATAGTACAGAGATTAGAAAGTTTCGGATCAAAATTCGAAGTTTAAGTGGGTCAAAATTGGAATTGAAATAGTGGATCGCTCGATCGAACAAGTTGTGGACCGCTCATTCGAACGATCAGGAACCGTTCATTCGAACGATCAGGAACCGCTCATTCGGTCGGTTGTGATTCGCTTTTCTGAACAGTTCTGGACCGCTTATCTGAATTTGTTTGGACCGCTTATACGAACTGCTTTGGATCGCTTATACGACTGATTGTGGATCGCTTATTTGGACAGTTAGTCTGGACCGCTTATTTGGTTCATCCTAGTTTGCTTATTTGGCCCAATTAGTTTGCTTTTGTGTCCAATTGCTAATTGGTCCACTTTTTCGTCACACTTAGCTCGCTTATTTGCAAAACATGGCAATGGTGTTTGATGAACAAGAGAATTATTATTCGAAAGATTTAATGATTGGAATCACGGATTTCTAGATGAGGGGTATAGAAAAGTGAGCAAAGATGGTTGGGCAAAAAGGTTCAAATATTTTGTGTGTCTGAAAGACGAAACGTTGGATGATCTTAAAGACCGATATAGTGTCTTACTGAATTATTTGAAAGATCATGAGATATATCCGTCAAATGTTGAGAAATTGGGGAGATTTGCAGATGCATTACCGATTGAATGGGGTGAATGTTTGAAGAATTTAAGGGAGGACTCAAATTTTTCAAAACTACCTCTAAATCAATTCATCAGCAAACTTAAAGCTCATGAACTTGAAGTTAGAAAGAAAAAGAAAGAATTGATCAAGGTTTTGGAGAATAATGTACTAGATCTGAGTTCAGATGTGATTGAGGATATGCACAAGAGGGTTACTAAATGTATCAGGGCAAAACATGTGATGAAATACGATTTTAAGAGAGGTTATTATATTGATAATAATGGAAATCCTCTTGATTTCGTTAAAATGTTCTATGCAGGTACATTCATAGCAAAGGAAGAAGAAACTTCAAAAGCTGAAGAATCGGTGAAGAATGAAACAATGTGCTCAACATGCGATAACGTCAAGACTGATAATGATAAACTTGTGAAAGACATGGCAAGTTTGGCATCTGAAGTCAAAAAGTTGAAAGACGAGAAGCACGTTGCTGAAAATCAGATTCTTATTCTGAAAGAAAATTGTGAGAAGTTGAAAGCTGAAAATGACAAACTGTTGGTTAGTTTTAACAGTTTGACTTTGAAAAATCAAGAATTTGAAGGGCAAATGAAAATTCTTGAAGATGGGAGAAATGTGTTCAGTAAAAACAACATTGAAAAACAGAAGATGATAAACTCCTATCTTCAGAAAATTATCGAACTTGAAAAAGAAGGTGAACGCGCTCAAAAGAAAATCAAAAAGTTGGAAAAAGAGCTTGAAAACAAACAGAAATCATCAGAAGATTTAGATTTCTGGATTAAGCTTGAAAACAAGAATCTGAAAGCAAATGAATCAAAATTTCAGGAACAGATAAAAGTTTTGATAAATGAAAAATCTGTTCTTGAAAATTTGAAGAATGATAATGAGAAAACAATCAGGTCTCATTTTGGGAGAATATCTCAGCTTGAAAGAGAAGCTGAGAATTCGAGGAACAAAATTGATGAACTTGAGAAGAAATTGATAGGTTTTGTGACTAAATCTGACATATTGAATTTTCCCTGTCCAAAACCAATCAATTCAGTTCCAATAAGTGAAAATGTTACAAACTTTGACAAAGTCAAAGTTGAAGATTGTGATGAGAAAACTGATGATGAAAATGAGAAATTTTATTCAGCAGATGAGTCTGAGACAGAGTCTGATGCTGAAATTAAGAAAAAGAAAACAATTTCAAAATTAAGAGGAAAATTTCAGAAAACTGTTTTGCACTCGACTGAAAAGGGAGAATGCTCTAAGCAAAAACCTGTGAAGAAGATTGTAGAACAGAAACAAAAATTTAAAAATGAAGAAAAAAACTCATCAGTACGATCATCCAATCAAAAGAAAAAATTACAAAAAGTAGAAAATGAAAATTCAAAAGTTGTTGGGTGTAGGACAGACCATAGTGCTCAAAAGCCAAATCCAGCAAACTTGAGGAAGGAATATCACCAAGCCAGACAATGCTATGATCTGAGCGTTTTGTGTGAAGGTGGTATACGGTACGATAACAGAGTGTGTTACAGCTGCGGATATCACGGACACATTGCTGTTAACTGCCAATACTGGAATTATGAGACCAGGAGGTGCTATAATTGCAATATCAAAGATCACATTGCCAGAGATTGCCCAAGAAGATCGAATGACAGATTGAGGGCTAATTCTCAGAAAATGGCAAAGAAAATACCAGTTGGTGACAAGCCCAAAGAATTGAAAGCTTCGGGCCAAAACGTCAAAGAACAGAAGGTCAAAAAACCTAAAGTTCAAGAAACAAAAGTGAAGCTTTCTCAGGGGCAGAAAGACCGACTGAGGAAAAAGAGAAAGAAAGCGAGAGAATATCTCGAAAAGATTTTGTCCTCGGGTTCATCCGTTGGAAAGAATATAAGTTCTGATGAATCAACTCCCTCGGATGCAAAGTCAAGTAAACCGAATTCGTCAGATGCAAATCTGAGGACAAAAGAGGAGATAAAGAAGAAGGTACCGTTTTGTGGCGATGAATCTGTTTCTTTCGGAAACAAAGGAGCCACATGTTGGCGATGAATCTGTTTCTTCGGAAACAAAGGAGCCACATGTCGGCGATGAATCTGACTCATTAAAGTCAGACAAGCCACATTCAGGCAATGATTCTGGTATGGTAAAACCAGAAGAGCCATGTGTTGAGGTAAAGGTCGAGAATTCTAGTTTAATAATGGATGAGAAAAATTTTCCACCATTGTTGAACAAGAATTCAAAATCACCCAAGGCTGGTCAGGCTTGGGTGAAACTATTCAAATAGAAAAAACCTGAATTGCCGGAGCTCCCAGGTTTGTAAGCGTGGAGCATGAATCGGCATCTTTTTAAATCAGTGTTTGAAGATTTTGCAGGAATTGCCGGAGCTCCCAGGTTGGTAAGCGTGGAGCATGAATCGGCATCTTTCTTGAATATTATTCGGTAACGTCAATCATACAAACGGTAAAGAGGTTTGTTTATGTTTGTTGGTTATAATTACAAGTGGTTAGATGATTTGATTGCATATGGTAAATCAAGGACATTAATTTGTACTTGTATTTTCCTACATCTGGTTGAAAGACAAGATGATGAACCACATCCCCGACATTTGTTTGATAAATCTACAATTGGTAAAATCAATCAAACTTATTTTCCGGAAAAACCATTTTGATTAAAACAAACTTAAGTGTTTTGAAATCTAAATGGGAAAATAGTTTGCTGATAGGGGGAGTTCTGATTGTTTATGCCTAGTGAATGGCGAATTGAGGTGATTCGATATCAGTTGTCATGTTTTTGTACAGTTTGTTTCAAATTTTCCGAGAAAATCAAAATTGAAACATATTTTGATTTTAGGGGGAGAAAAATTTAAAAAAAATTAGAAAATTTGAAAAAGTCAAAAATTTGAGTTTTGTTGCGAAAAAGAGGAAATGATTGTAAATCAGTGGACTATCACAGCACGCTAAAGAAATGTAATGCCAAAATGTGATAAACGGTCTCACTGATGATGTGACGATAGGTTTTTGTACATTTAGTAGATTTATTCGGGATATAAACCTAAAATTTCAAACTTGTGAAATTCGTGGGGAACACTACTTGGATATATAGGTAACCCCTAAAATCTCGTTTGAAAGGTCTCGTATTCTGATATACTAGGTGTTTATACTCTATGATGTCTGGGGTATTATTCCGGGACTTCTGCTGAACGGTAGTTCTGACCTAGTCCTTGGCTAATACTTTCTGCGAAATGCTTGAAAATAGCATAAAGCCCTCAGCTGATTAGACAATAAAATTGATAATCATCTGTTGTAGCTGAAAAGATCCTCTAAAGGGGACACACTGCTAAGTCGAAGCTGATATCTCTCTGCTGAACGGAAGTTCTGACCTGAGATCCCTCAGTTCTCGCATCTTTCCCCTAATTTATGTACAGATATCATTGTAGTGTTCATACCTGTAAGACTGAATATTGGGATTCTGGATACGGGAGTATATTTAAGAGGTGGAACACATGAATTGAACTAAGTTCATAAAACACTTAAATAGTATCCTGAATAGATTGAAAATTGTATGAAAATTTAAGAGGACAACTATATCGTCAATCAACGTGAATCGTTTAGAACTTAAAATGTCTAAAAGCTTAACGGTGCTTGTGATGTGTCTCAAAATCTGATATGATCCTCTTGCACAAACTCAAAAAAATATGTTTATTCTGCATTTAAATTTTTGTCTTTGCATTTACATTTCATATTTTGAAAAATTCAAAAAGATTTTCGACAACTGATGGTGAAGAGCTGATTTTCAAAATCTCAAAGGCTAAACTTGATGGACAGACAGGTTGGTTAAGTCATTTGAAATGTTTAAAATGATTCATTAATTTGAATTAGAAATCGGAATGTTTCAAATTTGTAATCAGTGTTTAAATTGTAAAAATTCTCAAATGTTTAGTTGATACATTAAGTTGAATCACAACATTATTTGTTTGTGATAGAGTGTTTGAGATGTATGCAGATGATGAGCTGACCAGAGAGAAGCCAGGAGATAATTTCTTTGGTGGTAACAAATCCCAGACGACTATCCTAGCTGGATGATAGGGGGAGTCTGATGAAAGTTATAGCCAAAGAAAGAAAGATCCAGGCAGATTTCTGAAGAAGACCAAACAATATCCGAGAATGTCATGTTGAAGACTCTCACTGAAGATTCCGTCAACATTCAAGGGGGAGTCTGTTGGTGCAGTTGTCTGTCGACTACATCTTCGTTCGAGTCTTAGAATAGGATTGATTGAAAAATGTACGAAATACGAGATATAGTGAAATTGTATAGGTTTTAGATGTTGGATCGCTCATTAGGCCCATTTAGTGTTTGGACCGCTCGAACGTCAATTGTATGAACCGCTCGAGTGAACAAACAAGTGGATCGCTCGAATGACATCATGTAGGACCGCTCGAGTGGCTACATCCTGGACCGCTCCAATGTCATGTGTGGGCCGCTTATTGGGCCTGTCCAATAAGCGGTTCCAGAACACTATATATAGCCTTTGAAGCGATCTCAGTTGTAACAGTTGAAGAAATCGTGCCGAAGTGCTGCCGGTGCAAGTTTTGAAGTGTAATCAGTGTAAAATCAATAAAACAAGTAGTTAAAGTGATCTGCGTGCTATTTCTACCTTAGTTTCTTGTTATTCCGCACCTGAAACCAAGGAGAAAGCCTCTGAACGACTCATTCGGGTCAGCAAACGATCCTACATGTAGCCTATCAACTACAACTCCCAGAGGAAATGGCAGGAATACATGATGTATTTCATGTATGTAATCTCAAGAAATGCTTAACTGATGAGTCACTGATAGTACCTCTTAAGGATATAGAGGTAAATGAATAACTTAAATTTGTAGAGAAGTCTCTACAGATTGAAGACAGGAAAATCAAGAACCTCAAACACAAAAGATTGGTTCTAGTCAAAGAAAAATGGGACTCCGAAAGAGGACCAGAGTATACATGGGAGCTTGAATCAGAAATGCAAAGGAAATATCCAGACCTATTCTAGTAGATCTCGAGGACGAGCTCTAAAACAAGGTGGGGAGGATATAACAACCCTAAAATAAATAGAATATCCCAATATGTCCTAAAATGCACCCCGTACACGAAAACGGGCCCCGAATACCTTTTTAATTTTTATTAAAATTAATTAAAAATCAGATTTTTGGAGCTGTGGCGGACCGCGAAGACTTTACCCTGGTCTTACGCGGGCCGCAACCGAGTGGACATGAGGCGCAACCCGGTGCTGCCACGTGTCAACCACACGTCGAGTCTACACCCGTGACTGGGCCAGGCTAGGGCCTACCCTAGCTACCCTCACGGGCCGCGTAGCACTTGGCTACTACCTACGCAGGGGGCGACGAAGTCCGAGATCAGCACTATAAATAGGAGGCATCGGCTGTTCATTCAAATCGTTCACAGTTTCTTTCCTCTCTCGAATTTTCACATAGTTAAAATGATTCTCGGGTATAATACCCCCCTAAATAACGATGTTCTGCCCTGTTGTAAGTATCATAACCTCGATTACGTATTAGATACGCTGCCCGATTGATCTAGGGTTCCGTAACGGCTGTCGAGGTTCTGCCCGACGTATTCGTTGGAATGCCGTCTCGGGGAGGGTATTACTAATGTAAATACTGGGTTATTATACTAACACGTGTGCATTTGTGTAATTTATAGATAATCACCAGGAAACCCTAACGGAAAACCTAAGACAGCAATGTAAGTAATCTCCTTTTTGTTAAATGTTTTTACAAAACCTCACTTAATTAAATTAGATTAAACAGTGATTGAGTATTTGTATTCTACTATTATTGTCGATATGTTGGGGTTTTGTATACAAAATTTGTTACTACATTGTGAGTAGTAACATGACCACAAGTCGGGTTGACAGTACCGTGGGTGGTAATTAAAGTAGATGGAAACAAATGTAAGTGTGCGACTGCCCTCAATACTGTACAATGGTTTTACTCAAATTGATTAAACTAAGATTCACTCACCAGTATTTCCCCCTGACAAAATGTTTTTCAACACGTTTCAGGTAACAAAATGTGAAAGCCAAATAGAAGGCAGCTGGACAGCACTGAAGACTTGGAAAAGTGGCTATAAAGTTACCTAAAATAAAGAGATGTTTTATTTAAATAAAATAGAGTTTATCCCTATGAAAATGTGTGTACTTGAAACTTGGGATTTTCCCATGTGTTAAATATATTAAAAGCGTGGTATTTTACTCTGATAAAATATTTCTAACTATGATCCTGATGTGATTTCCGCTGCCAAAATGATAAACACCTGTATACCACCAAAACTGGCCGCGGCCGCCCGTTCCCGGGTTGTTAGGGGACGGGGGTTGCGACAGTCATATACATACAAATACATTTCATGTTGCAAGAATGTTTATCATTATTACATGCAACACAATGTGATTCAATTAGTGCACAGAACAAAGTTAGCACAGTTATTAGACAAACTAAAAGTACTGACGGGAGTTCAATACTCAGACAGACATGATGTTAAGACACAGAATGAGCCCCGAAACCAAGAGTTACACTAGAATAGTGTGTAGGAAAGTAGAGATCATAAAACTGCCTTCCGAGTGATAGTTTAAGTGCAGGAAGTGCCCGAAACACACAAAAACTGCAGAATTCTGCACAATTCAGTAAAAATCAGCTTTTTAACTCCTAAATATAATGCAGAATTATGGTTTAATGGTCCAGAATACCTTCCTAAGTGTCGGGAATCAAAACTGTCATAAAAGCCTACATAAAGCACGTTAAACTGCGCAATTTAGCACCTTAACGAACTGGTAACCAACCAAACAACCGGACACTACCCGAAACACCAAATTTTCACTAGAAGCATTGTTTTAGTGTTACGAAGCTAGTTATGGTCACCGAACATCATAACACATCCTAAAACACTGTAACACCTAAAACACTAACTAACATACTTGAGATCTAACCTAAATCCTTAACTTAAGGTTGAAACCAAACTAGCACCTCGCCCCCACTTGTGATTTTTTTTAATTGTTTAATTGATTTGCTAAGTGATCTTGAAACACATTAACCAAAAGATTTAAGAATGTTGGAAGGTTTTTATAAAAGACCATAAGGCATCCATTCTAATTCATTTCATCACTTCATTTTCAACACACTCTCTTCTCTCCTTCCTTCCTTCATTTTCTGATCACATAACCCACATACACACATCCATTTTCACTTCAATCTCAAGCAATCTAAGGACTCTCAAGGGTGTAAGAAGCATAAATAAGAGACTTGGAAGCTTTGGAAGTTGAAGGACCTTCTCCTAGAGCTTTTATTCCACCTCATTCATCATCATCTTCATCTTTGTTTCTTCCCTAGCCATAGAGCTAGTAGTAAGCTCCTCACAACTTGTTATTACTTCTAATTTTAGTGGGTAAAGTGTTATGTAATATGTTAATCTAAAGAATCTCAAAGAAACATGAAGATGATCTTGAACATAAAGCTTAATAACATGAAAATCTAAGTTGTTTTAGTGTATGTATGAAACTTGTTTGTTGATTTCTTGAGATTATGATGTTGATCATCATAAGAAGCTTCCTAGATGATGATTAAACTGTTGGTGCATATTTTGTACGTCTGCTACTGTGCGAATAGTTAGATAGAGCGTGTGTTCAATATTGTATAGAATAGAGAAAGTTGGACATGTTTTGTAATTGTCAAAGTCAATCCGATCGGATGCCAATCCGATCGGATGATACTTAGTGTGAATTGTCTATAAATAGGGGGTTGGGGCTCCCATTTGGACAAGCTTTTGGTTCCCGAGGGGAAATGCTGTCCAACTGGTCTTGTGGTGCTGTAACATTGAATAATCAATAGAGACCAGATTGAAATTGACTGATTGGCGTCGTGTTCTGTTTCTACTCCTTTCTTAGTCGTAATAAACACACCGAACACCTCTGATCTGGACCGAAGCTCTGTCAAACTCGCCGGATCCTGGATTTAGCAGTGGTATTAGAGCTATGGTACCGATTTAATCGATCTAACAGTCGGTTAAATCACCCAAAGCTCATCAATTTTGGGTTACGTTAAATAGAGAAAATCATGAAAATAAAGGTCAATTCACGGATGGATTTTGGAATTGAAGACATCAGTCTGTTCGGAATTGATTCGCGCAGAATCCTGTGAAGTTTCATCATGAAATTCACACAAATAAAGATTCTGGATCGAAAAAAAACATGATTTGGAGTGTTCTTGAGCTGTTAGAACATTTCCAATCGGATGGCAATCCGATCGGATGACCATCCGACACTTGTCACCATCTTGCTTGAAGGATTGTTGAAGGTTTATATCCTTTCAATCGGATGGCAATCCGATCGGATGACCATCTGATCCAAGTCACTATGGGGTGTCTGAAAGATCAAGTTGTTTTCAACGAACGACAATCCGATCGGATGGTAATCCGATCGGATGACCATCCGATCCACAAACATTTGTTGGTTTCTTTTGTAATCCGATCGGATGACCATTTGATCCATCATACCATCTTCCTTCAATTGAATGACAATCCGATCGGATGACAATCCGATCAGATGACCATCCGACACTTGTGCCATTCGACACTTGTGCTATCCGACACTTGCCATTCGACCAGATGATCAAATGCCTAAAAAGGCATTTTTTGATCGCAACGATGAGGAGAGTCTCCAGAAAAAATTTGGTGATTGACAATTTTTTCGGGTTTTTAACAACCAAGCTGGGTTGTTCGGGGACACCGTCGGGGGCTTCAGTGAATAAATTTGATAATACGATCACGGATTGTGGAAATTAGTGGGGTAGTCATGATACTGGTGCATAAAGTTTATCTTTCAGGGTATATGACTATATATGGGGCAAATTGTAAAATCCGCAAAGACGAAAAACTGACAATTGTGGTGAATATTGTGATATTCTTGTTTGGTCAAGTTTTTCGAAGAAGAGAATTGAAAACTGAATTCAGTTTGAGGGGGAATTCAGTGATAGAGACGTCAGAATTTGCAAAAATGAGGGGGAATAAAAATATCACTGTCGTATGTTGAAATTCCGGCAGTTTTGAAATTCGTGACATTGCAACAGTATTCGGGTAGTTTCAACTTCAGATTGTCAGGGGGAATGTGAATCTGATCGTGGGTGAAAGCTTCCGAGATCAAGATGCTCCGAGGTGTTGATATCTGATCATGGATGAAAGCTTCAGAGATCTAAGAGTGATCGTGGATGATAGTTTCTGAGATCTAGATTATCCGAGGAGATATTGTGGACGAATGATTCGGAGATCATATTACATTACCAGATGATTTGTTTTCCGATGAAGATTTGCTGATTGTGGAGAATACCGTTTACACGGATCTGTCATTCTTATGGTGCGTTAATGTGGATCACGGTAAACGGGATATCAGATCTTCAGGGGGAATCACGGATTTGAAGTTAACTAGTGGGGTATTTGAAGTTTCTATCAATTGCCGGTTGATTTTTTGTACATTCTTAGATCGAGCAGGCGGAATGCGAGATCGTGGTGCTTACTTGTGATATCAAAAACTGAGCTCGGAATGAAGTGTTGAGATAATTATGATCCTGAAGCTCCTAGATCTTATAAAGTTGGACAACTCCTTAAGCCCCACACATGTATAAAGCCCATCATACAGCAAAGCTCGTTAGCACAGGAGAATAAAAGGTCCAGCTCCAAGCAGCCCAAAAAAGAGATCCTTATTTAAACATAAAAAAACATTAGAAACAATAATAAAAATAATAAAACATATTGAATTGAAAAGAAAGGACTATTAATTTTAACACTTCTTTTATTGCTTTGATCCCAAAGATTAAAGACTCGGTTAGTCCCTCGGATTTTCGGCCCATTAGCTTGATTGGAGTAGTTAATAAAGAAATCTCGAAAGTCTTGGTGAATCGATTGAAAAGAGTGATTGGGGACCTTATTTCGGAAGAACAGTCAGCATTTATAGCTAGGAGAAGCATTATGGATGGGCTGCTTATGTTAAACGAATTATTAGGTTGGCTTAAAAAGTCAAAAGTTTCTTAAAGTCGACATCAACAAAGCATACGATTCTGTTAATTGGTCCTTTCTAAATTCAATCATGTCGCAATGAACTTCCCAAGTAGGTGGAGGGGGTGGATCATGGCGACTCTTCACTCAGCTAGGGCTTCGGTCTTAGTGAATGGCTCCCCTACGAGGGAGTTCAGTTGCTCCCGCGGTCTTAGGCAAGGTGATCCACTCTCGCCTTTCTTGTTCGTTATTGTTATTGAAGCGCTAACCGAAATTATGAAAAAGGTTATATCATTGGAGTTGTTTAAAGGCATTTGGTGCACTAGTTATGGTCCATATTTATCGCATTTAATTTAAGTCGGCGATGTGGTTTTCATTGGGGATTGGTCCGATTCAAACTTCTCTAGCCTTCGGAGAATCCTTAGATGCTTTTATTTAGCATCAGTATTGAAAGTTAATCTTGCTAAATGTAGTGTGTATGGTGTCGGGTGAGTGAGCTTGAAGTTCAAAATATGGCGAATCATCTAAGTTGCAAACAAGGTACCTTTCCGTTTAAGCATCTTGGCTTGTTCGTGGAGCTAATATGAATCTAGTTCGGAATTGGAGACCGGTAGTCGAAACTTTTAGGAACACTTATCGTATGGTGGTAGAATTACACTCCTCAAATCGGTTCTTAATGCTCTGCCCACGTATTATTTCTCTTTATTCAAGGCCCTAGTTCAAGTTTTAGAGACCCTCGAAAGATTTAGAAGGGTATTTATTTGGGGAGGATCGGAAGAAAAGGCGAAGATGAATTGGGTGACGTGGGATCATACCATCTCTCCAGTCGATTATTATGGGCTTGGCTTCTGAGCTCTCAAAGATTCTAATCTTGCTATGTTGTCGAAGTGGTGGTGGCGTTTTCGGACGGAAAAATGTGGTCTTTGGAGAAAAATTATAGGGGCATTTCATCACAATTCGAGAGCTTGGTCCGCTATTCCCGGTAAGGTCACTTTGTCGGGGCCATGGAAGCAAATCGTCGGTATTCGAGAAACATTACTGAAGGTTGGGGTTAATCTAAATAAGGCAGTATCTACAGTGGTTGCGGACGAGATGTCTACCTCGTTTTGGCTTGACTGTTGGGCTGGAACGGATCTGCTATACATCAGGTTTCCGAACCTATTCCGCTTAGAAATGCTGAAAACGTGTAAAGTAGGGGATCACTTAATTTCTGGCTACGTTTGGCTGGTTTTCAGCTGCGGCTGGTCTACTGCGGCCTTTGGTATCACAGATCAGCAGGAGCTGAAGACGCTAACTACGGTGTTAGCGGCAATTAACATGGGTACCGGAAAAGATAAGTGGGTTTAGAATTATTAGGAGTCGGGGTCGTTTCAGGTTGCGAGCATTAAGAGAATCTTGAGCAATTTTAACCATAGCCGCCCAACTCGTCCGTTTGTTTGGAACAACTGGGTTCCAAAAAAGGTGGGGATCGTTGCATGGAGAGCCGACAAGGACCGACTGCCTACCAAAAGTGCTTTGTTGAAGCGATGCATAAATGTCGAGAACCCGTTGTGCCCTTTGTGTGGTGAACATGATGAATCCAATGAACATATATTCATTTCGTGCCAATTTTCTCAGGTTGTTTGGGAAAACGTTGCCATATGGTGTAAGTTGCCTCCTATAATTGCATTCGAGTTCAAAGATCTGTTGAAACTTCATGGCTTTAGCCCGGGATCTAAGAAGAAGAAAAAGGTGCTTCACGCGATATGTTTGGTGGTTATTTGGAGCATCCGGAGGCTGCGTAATGAAATAATGTTTGCGCAAGGGCGGCCTTAGGTAACAAAGGTTTTGGAAGAGGTCAAGTCACAATCATTTTTTTGGGTCAAGAACTGCTCGAAGGAGGTGGCCTTATCGTGGGAAATTTGAAGCAAGTGTAATATTTTTTCGTAACCGGTTCTGTGTTTTAGTCTGGTGTATCTTTGTGATTTGTTTTTTGTAAATTTGGTGCCTAGCTTCTTGCTGGTCTTTAGCCGTTAAAAAAAAAAGAATTATGACAAATCAAGACGTTAATTATTGGAGGCATGATTGTGTGGCTCCTTTTGGGCAAATTTTGTCTAATAAAAGTAAAACACTAAAACCCATGCGGAATAGTATTAATATTTTCTTAATGGAACAACAATGTTCTCCAACAATCCAACATTTAATTTCATCCTCGTACTCCCTGTCTATCTTTAATAATTTGTTTATTAATGATTTCAAATGCATTTTATCGGCTACATAGCTAAAATAATCATTAACCGGGATGCATTTAATCTCCCTTTTTATTAGTTTTTTTCTTATTCCTAAGGGTGTCCGGGGCGTACGCGGTAAGCCCCTTCGGTGAGCCCCTTCCCCGATCGGGAACACCGCCGCCATCAAAGCGGGGTCCCGATTCGGGGTGCATTTTGTGTGTGTGTTCACCGATGAAATTTCGCGAGGATCGAGGAAATTAGACCGTTGACAACGGTCGGATTATTAAAAAAAAAAAAAATTCAAGTTTTTTTTAAACTAATATAAATACCAAACCACAACCATTATTTTTTATACTCTCCAACCAATCTCATTCTCTATATTTTTTTAAACTCTCCAACCACAACCATTATTTTTTATACTATCCAACCAAACCCCATCCACTTTTTATTTTTTATACACCGAGCAATGGAGAACCGACCCCGCGAGGCCAAGAAAAAAAATAAGGGGCGGGTATCGAAACCGTCTCGAGATGGTTCGAGCGGTGCAAATGCTCAACCACAACCCCCTTACGGATACACTTCACAACCCCCGTTTTATTTCCAACAACCTCCACACCCCTCGTTTTACAACACCCAACAACCCAATTTCGGCTATTTTCAAAATTTGCTATCAATGGACGCTCCTCCTCAATCCCCCGCCTTCGACCCATATGCTTATCGTTCTCCACAAGTTCCTTCTACACGAGGAAATGTCGAACGTCCTCTACCTATTGACGAGGACGACGAGGACGATGAGGTAGTGCCCGAAACTCAAAATTTGGGCGACGACGACGAGGAATATGAATATAATGTGGACGAAGACGCGGGCAACGAAGAAGACGAGGCTCGAGAAAAAAAAGGGAAAACGGTGAGCGAAAAATGGACAAAAGAACAAGAAGAGGCGTTGGCGAAGGCGTGGGTACATTGTTCTACCAACAAAAAAAAGGGCAATCAACAAAGTCGCGAAAGTTTTTGGGGTAAAATTTTAGAGCACTTTAACAAAACTATCGGTGGAAGTAACCGGACCGTTCATCAAGTACGGTCTAAATGGAACCCGATGCATGCGAAAATAAACTTTTTCAACGGCCTATACCAACAAGCGGTAAAAATTATATTTTTTTTAACATTGCATATTTTTTATTTTTTTTCTAAGTTCATACTTTTTTAACACTTTCTAATTTTTTTTATTTTATAACATGTAGGATCGCACACGAGCAAGTGGATGTCAAGATCTCGACGTGATGAAAGTCGCGTTAAAAGAATTTAAAGAAAGATTTCCAAGCGGTTTTCAACACATCGAGGCGTGGGAGGTCGTTCGAAAACACGAGAAATGGGCCCAAGTCCCATTGATGGGCGAGGAAGGTGAAGGTTCGGCACATAAAAGAAAGCCGGTTGAAGTAGACTTTTCAATACCGGATATTAACGAAGATCCCTCGCCACAAAGAGCACAACGGCGAGACAAGCGTCAAGCTACATCGTCCGAGGGAAGCTCGGCCGAGTTGGCGGCACAATTCAAAGTGTACACCGCCATGAAAGAAGCGAAGCAAGCGGTAGAATTGGAGGCGATCGAATTGAGGAAAAAAAGAGAGTCGGAGGCTCGCGAGCTCATATCGGTACAAATCGAGACGATGAAAAACTACAATTACGATCGAGATATGAAAACCTTCCTTAAGCCGCACGACGATGTTCCGCCAAGTATGTTGCCGATCATCCTAGCCCGAAAGCGAGAAATCGCTAACAAGTACGGGTGGCCATGCGATTTCTAGTTTGAATGTATTTTTTTTTCTAGTTTGAATGTATTTTTTTTTCTAGTTTGAATGTGTTTTTTTTTTTTTTCTAGTTTGAATGTGTTTTTTTTTTTTCTAGTTTGAATGTATTTTTTTTTTAAATTTAATGAAATGTCTTTTATATAAATTTTTAAACATCCATAATTTTAACAAAAAAAAAAAAAAAAATTTGAACTCACCTAATAGGTGAGTGCCGCCATCAAAATGGGGAATTAGGGGAGTGTATTAGGGGAGTTGACGTGGCACCATGTGATTGGTTAGGTGTAAGATGGGGGACTCACCTATTAGGTGAGCACCCCTTATACCCTAAGGGTGTGCGCTGGAAGCTGTAAAGGGTGCGGTAAACCTTTTTATCGTGTGGGGAACATCACCGCCATCAAAGTTTATCTCAGGGTGTACGGGGTGCTCACCTCTTAGGTGAGTCCCCCCTCTTACACGTAACCAACCAGAATAAGCCACCTCAACTCCCCTCTAACACTCCCCTAATACCCCTTTTTGACGGCGGCACTCCCCTATTAGGTGAGTTGGTTTTTTTTTTAAAAAAAAAAAGGAAACTTTTGATTGGTCAAGCTCTCCCTCTCTCCTCCCCTCTCTTCGGCAGCCACTCACCCATTTCCCACTCTCTCTCTAACTCACCTATTCATTGGCAGCCCCCCCCCCCTAATAGGTAAAAATGGTCACCGATGGGGTCCCCGAAGGGTGCCCCGATCACCCTCATGGAGGAGTTGATTTCGCTGATTAATCACCGCACAAGGAAGAAGAAAGAGAGTGGGTTAATGGTGGGCCCGACTCTCTTTCAACCAATAATTTTCTTTTTAAAAAAAAATATTTGTGCACACCACTCCTAATGTTTGGGTGCAAGAAGAACGTGGGAGAGAAGAGTTGAGATGACATAATTTAATTGGTTACGGTGAAAGTTTACTTTTCCAGAGGTGAAAACCCACTCTAAAAGGATAACACTAAACACTAAATTGGTGTATTCCTAACTAAGTGGTTGTAAGTCAGGTGGATAATTTTGCAAGAGGTAGATGTGAGGATTTCAGTTCTTAAAAAAAGTAAATGATTGTTTTGGCTCATGTGGTTTAGCTAGATTAACTCTTTTAGTTTAAAAATAAATTTATAAGAATTTTATAACGGTTTTGACCACTTACATTAACTTTGTTATTTTTTTAACAGTTAAGTATAAAGGTAATTAGGTAATTATACACCTTAAGGGCAGTTTTTGATAATTACAAAGTTCTTTTAATATTTAAAAGATTACTAATGCAATTACTCAAGTTCTTTTTTTATTATTTCGTTATTTTCACGATTATTATTTAATAAAATATGTTTTATACATACAAATAAATATGTATTTTCATTAAGCGCTTGTTTTTTATAAACGTCATTTTTAAAATCATTTGTTTTTAACCTTATTTTGTAAAACCGTCTATCGTTTTTAAAAATATTCATTTTTAAACCGCTTGTTTATTAAAATTGTTCTTTTTAAAGTTATTTGTCTTTTAAAGTTTTTTTAAAACGATTCATTTTTAGCGTTCTTTTTAAAATCATTTTCTAAACTTTTTTAAACAATTTGTTTTCTTAGTCGTTAATTTTTAAATGCGTTTCTTTTTAAATTGTTCCTTTAGAACCGTTTTTAAATCGTTCATTTTTTAAACTTTGTATTTAGTTTACTTATAGCCGTTAGGCAAAAAAAACTTCAAAAAAATGAACGATCTTTTTTTCAAACCTTACATTTCTTTTGTTTTTATATACACGTTGTTTTGTAAAATTTTAAAATTAAACGACCGAAAAATGTCGGTTGTTTAAAAATGTTTAAAAAATAAATGATTTTAAAAAGAATGATATAAAATGAAGTGTTTAAAAAACTTTAAAAGACAAACGACTTTAAAAAGAACGATTTTAAAAAACAAATGGTTTAAAACGGAACAGTTTTAAAAACGACAGATGGTTTAAACAAAATGTAAAAAAAAAAATTATTTTAAAGACGACATTTATAAAAACAAACAATACATATTTATTTGTATATTTTAAATGTATTTTGTTAAATAATAATCGTGAAAATAACGAAATAAAAAAAAAACTTGAGTAATTGCATTAATAGTCTCTTAAATATTGTAATTATAAAAAATAGCCCCTAAGGTATATAATGACCTAATTATCCTTACACTTAACTGCAAAAAAGTAACAAAGTTAATGTCAGAGCCCAAAACCGTTTTAAAATGCAACCTTGAGGTCTGATATGTTAAATAATTCTTTTTTGGTCCCTGTGGTTTTGGGCACTTTTGCCATTTTAGTCCAAATCTTAAACTTTTTAAATATGGGTCCATGTGGTTTCACTTTTGTTGCCATTTTAGTCCAAAAATGAAATCAGACCAGATTCCCCTAATTAAACCCTTAAATTTTGTCTTTATCCTCAGTGGTATTTTAGTCATTTTTGTTTTATTATACTCATTATTAATTAAAAATAATAAACCTAAATAAATCAGTTTGACCAACACATCATCTTCCCCAGATGCATAAACCAAACCCCACCATCACAACTGTTTCTCTCTCTCTCTCTCTCTCTCAATATCATCTGTTTATCTCTAACCTAAACCAAACCCCACCATCACAACTATTGGAAGAAGAAGATGATGCTCGGAAAGCCACAGTTCTAGGGTTCCGTCACCGACGTTTCTCTATCTCTACTTCAATCTCGCACCCCTCTCTTCACCCCTCTCTTATCAAAACTGCCGCCACCACCATCTTCCAACAACCACCGTCGTCTCCTCTGATAACCCCCTCCTCGCTCAAATCGCCACCATCCTCGGCTCGGACAACACTCAATTCGAAACCCTAATCTCTCACCTTATGTTCACCGGATAACATCCACCACCACACTCCACCCCTACACCACTGCTGCCCTACCAAACCACCACCGCCGCACCACTACTGAACCATACTTACACCCACAGAACCACCACCATCTCCAACCCCCTGCACCACCGCTGCCCTACCAAACCACCACTGAACCACCCTCACCCCACCGAACAACCACCATCTCCAACCCCCTACACCATTGTTGCCCTACCAAAACACTACTACTGTTGATGTTTCATTCTCTCAAACCCACACCAACGACCATCAAGCACCACCACACTTTCGTTACCGTCGTCACCATCCCTATCCGCTCAACGATCTTCCGGTTGTGTCGACTCAGATATGAGTGGAGCAACAAGAACTGTTGAGCAAATAGTAAATCTTGAAAGAAAAGTCGATTTAGATCTGAGTGAGAAGGGTGGGGATAGTGGTGGTGGAGTGGCGGTGTTAATGGAGAGGGGAGGAGGTGGCGGTGGTGAGAAGGGGGAGAGAGTGGCAGTAAACAGGTGAAATGGAGAAGATGATGTGATTAAATAGGGTCAAAGATTTATTTAGTTTTATTATTTTTAATCAATATTGAGTTATAATAAAACAAAAATGACTAAAATACCCCTGAGGATAAAGACAAAATATCAGGATTTTAGTTGAGGAATCTGGCCAAATTTAACTTTTGGACTAAAATGGCAACAAAAGTGAAACCACAAGGACCCAGATTTAAAAAGTTTGAGATTTGGACTAAAATGGCAAAAGTGTCCAAACCACAGGGACCAAAATGGCAGTTTACTCTAAAATTAGTTTTTCCCCATAGCTCAAAATTATGATTTTGCCATCAGTTTAAAATTATGATTTCGCCCCCAGTTCAAAATATTTTGACGATTTTGCCCTCTGTTCAAAATTATGATTTTGCTCCCATTTCAAAAATTACGATTTCTCCCCAGTTAAAAAATTATGATCTTGCCATCGTTTTACTTTTTTTTTGCAAAACTATAGTACTATTTTATTTTGCTTGGTTGATTCAATGTAAGTTTTATTGTGTCATGCAGTTGTCTAACACTCGCTCATTTGTCCTGACAAATTAGTATTTTACCCCCAACTCAAAATTGCAGACCTGTTATTGTTTTAATTTTTTTTAGCAAAACTATGGTATTGTATTCGTTTAATTGGTTATCTCGATATATTTGTTTTAGATCGTGTTATAAGTAGTATGTACAAGTAACCTAAATACATGCATACATGTTATGTAACTAAGAAATATTTGATTTAACGCCCCCCAACGCGGGCGGCCATAGGTGTAATTTTTATTCGTCTAGGCATGCCGGTACATGCTCATTTGTCCTGAAAAATTACAACTTTGCTCCCAGTTTAAAATTATAGTCTTTCCATCGTTTTAGTTATTTTTTAGTAAAAGTATGGTAGTGTTTTTGTTTTAATTGGTTGACTCGATATAATATTTTTTTGAGATCGTGTTATGAATAATATGTACAAGTAACCGAAACACAGACATATATGTTATGAAAGAAAAATTTTCGGCTTATTGCCCCGCAACACGGGCGAGGAAAAAACTAGTTGTTCTACAATGAGACTAAACAAATCAATATGTTTTCATTGAAACGTATGAAAATTACAACCTTTTTATTATCCATTTTTGGTTCCAAACTAATGATTTCTTTCATAAAGAATCCTAAAAAAAGAACATTATATCTTTTGAAAAAACTAGGAAAGTAGTCATAGAGTAAAGTTCCTGTACAAACAGCTTTAACATACTAAACGTATGAATATTAAGAAAAAGACAAAAACATGCAGTGACATTTTTGTAATTATCTGCATGTAGGGTAATTATCAAAATTACTGTAGAGTAATTTTAATCTTGTTGAATAATTTTGTAAAATGTTTTTTATAGTAATTTTGATCAAAAAACTATACCTCAGCAAAAAAAACCTCAAAAAACCCTAACCCCCCTCCCCCCCCCCCCCCCTCAAAAACCTAAAAAAAAAAAAAAAAACCTAACACCCCCCCTTCCCATCCAAACTAAATGCTAAAAACAAAACCATAAAGCTAAACCACATAACTAAATGCTAAAAAAAATTTATAAAATTACTCTACAAGATCAAAATTACTCTATAGTATCATTTGTAGAATAATTTTGAATTGTATGTTGTTTGTTAAACTTGCAGTGTAATTTTGATTAACTTGTAAAGTAATTTGGTGCAGAGTAATTTTGATACACTTGTAGAGTAATTTTGATAATTACGAAAATTCCACCTTATTTTTTTAATAAAACCTTTAATTTGTAAGTTTTGTATGTTAATTTTATTAGTATTTGATCTTTTGTGAATTTTTGTAATATGATAAATCTTTTACAATCATATATGGTATCCGTGACACAAATGCCGAACACCCACTTTTAACTCATTTATCATATTTTATTTCCCCTAATGCATGTTCAAAATTTATGCTCGTTAGTCGCTTATCATATTTCATTCTCATGCCATCAAAAACTCCGTCCTTATATCAAAGTGTAGGTAATTTAAACTCCTGTAGTCATGTATAATCAACATATTCATACACCTGATCATATTATTATTGTGTTTTTTTTTTTTTTTTTTGGCGCCAGCTTCTACTTATTTCTATAAAACATCTTATCAATCATATGATTCCTCCATTTATATCCTTAAAACAACATCAAGTTAAACATGTGTTTGGTGGCCAAACATCGTAGTCTAATGCTAAGTTAATAACATCCGCAAAGCATTTGGTCAGGATCCATTTGTTTCCAAAAAACAAAACCTACAGAGAAAAAGATAGGAAAAAAATTAGTAGGTGTATACCAACCTATTTGTCAAGATATATACCCTATTATAATTATTATTTTATATTTTTCCCGCGCGAGTTTTTTTTTTAGTAAATACATATTCAACCAGTTTTTTTTGGGTCCCTAAAAGACGTAGACAATATTAAATTATTATAAGACGAGAATGTATGAACACCAACAACATATTCACATTAATGATGAGATGCCACATACCGACTATAAAACGTATATTGGTTGGATCAAAGGTATATATGTGTCAGGGCTGGCTCTTGGGCCAGCTAACCCGTGCCGTCGCACGAGGCCCAAGTTTTTAAAGGGCCCGAAAGGTTTTATAAGTTTTTATATATATATATATATTTATTAAATTATATATTTAGTATGTGTATCCATTTGTTATGCAACAAATGTTGGTGGTAGAGTGGAAAAATCATCTTAAGATAACGTAGAGGTCTCAAGTTCAAGTTTTGGCTCCACTACTAAGGTTTTGTTTTAATTCATTTTCCCTTAACCACAATTTTGGGCCCAATTCTTTTTGTCGCCCGAGGCCTTAATTTTTTTGTGAGTTCTCAGAGACGGCTCTTATGTGTATTTTGCTAAGTTGAGAACAGGGAGACAGTGTAATTTAAGGTCAAACATACCGTCACAGAAACATCATGTATTTGATGTATTCAATGTAATTTTAAATGGTAAGTCACTAGCGAGGCTTAAGCAACACAACCCTCCTAATAAGTCTCCATTCTCCAACAACACGAAATTGTTAATCACTACTGCTCTACATTAGAAATAGCATGTGATCGAAATGCATGTAGTAATACCATACCTCGGATTATAGTGTGGCATGTAGAACAATTATTAGAATATGTAAATATTATGTAAATAATATTCATCAATATATTAGGAGATAATTACGTATTTGATAAGTTTTCATATGTCTTGTATTGTGTATCTCACCCTATTTAAAGGGATGTTATTATTGAATGGAGGACACGAATTATTATTGAAACCATAAACACTTTTATGGTATCAGAGCTCACGCACTATAAACCCTAGCCGTCGCAAAAAAAAAAAAAATTCTCCGGTCTTCCCCTGTTTCGACAGCCACCATGACCGGCAAAGAGAATACATCCAACGCCGAACCAAAAACGTCCTCCCTGCATCCAGCTTATACCGTGACCAACATTCAAAACAAGGTTCGCACTCTCGACGGCACCAGCGTTACGTATTCCTCATGGGTAAAGCATTTCAAACTACACGCAAAAGCTTACAAAGTTCTTGATCACATCGACGGCACGACTGCGCCAAAGGAAGGTGACGATGAGTATGATTCCTCGCAAGAGATCGATGCTCTCATTCTACAATGGATCTACGCCACACTGTCTGATGAATATTTGGTTCGGGTTCTTGAAACTGACGCTATGGCGCGAGCCACATGGGTGAAACTCGAAGGTATTTTTCTCAACAACAAAGGCTCTCGAGCTACAACTCTTGAGCATGACTTTACAAATCTCACACTTGGAGCTTGTGCATCTCTCGATGAGTACTATCAAAAACTTAAAGACATCGCCGAACAACTAGGCGATGTTGGATTTCCGGTCAGCGAGCCACGGCTCGTTATGCAACTTGTTCGAGGCCTACCGTCCGAATACGATGTTACCGCTGCCCTCATCAATCAAACCTCCCCTACATGGGATGAAGCTCGCACTAGTTTACAAAAAGAACAACAACGCCAAGCCGCTCGCCAAAACAACAATCACTCGGTGCTCGTTACCACTCTGGTTCCTACTGCTACCACCACCGAACCACCTACCCAACCTAACAACCCACCTGCACCCAATACCGCCCCTACCTATCCTAATCGGTACCCACCAAACTATTACGACCCGAACCGTCCTCGAGGCCATGGTCGCGGCTACCGTGGTGGTCGTGGTCGGGGTTATCGGGGACGCGGCAACTATACCAATTCTAACTGGAACCAACCTTCGCCCAACTATCCTCCCACTTACGGCCCACAACAACCTCCGGCCCCTTTCCCCTCCTGGAACACACCGCCCACCCCATACCCCTCACAAGCTTGGGCCCCCAATCAACCACCTCCTACTTTCCACCAAGCCCGATACAACCAGTCCCATCTTGCTTATCAACAGGCCCAAATGCAACAACTAACCCAGCAGCCTCCCACCCCTACCCAATTCCACGACCCGAATGTTTTTAATGCATTAAACCCGACGGACATCGGCACGACTCTCTCCATGATGCAAATCAATAACCCGGACACTTCGTGGGACATGGACACAGGAGCATCATCTCACATCACCTCCAATATCGGTAAAAATTCTACTCCCTTGTCTTTTTCTTCAAGTACTATTATCGTTGGAAATGGCCATAAATTACCAATTACAGGATCTGGAAATTCCCTACACACTGTCTCAACCAAAACCTATCAACTTAATAATGTCCTTCATTCACCCACTGTTATAAAAAATTTACTTTCTGTTCGTAATTCACTCGTGATAACCAAGTTAGTATTGAATTTGACCCTTTTGGTTTTTCTTTGAAGGACCTCAAGACGGGCACCCTCCTTTCGCGCCATGATAGAACGGGGGACCTCTATCCTCTTACACCACCTTCCTATGCTTTGGCCTCCGCTTCTCAACCCACCCCGTGGCACAACCGTCTCGGTCATCCTGGCGCAACTATTTTAAATTTTTTGTCTAGTCATAATTTCATTTATTGTAATAATAGTACAAGTCATTCCATTTGTTCGTCTTGTCAGATTGCTAATAGTCAACGGTTACCTTTTAATGATTCAAAATCTATTACTTTTGCTCCCTTTGACATCGTACATTGTGATTTGTGGACATCTCCGATTTTAAGCAAAAGCGGTTACAAATATTACATGGTACTTATTGACAATTTTACACAACATGTTTGGGTTTACCCACTCAAATTTAGATCCGAAACGTTTCCTACCTTTGCTAAATTTCATAAACTAATCCACAATCAATTTAACCGTCTCATTAAAACTTACAATGCGACTTGGGTGGTGAGTTCGACAATCACCACTTCAAGCACTTTGCCGCTCAGCAAGGCATAGTTCTTCGCTTCTCATGCCCCCAAACCTCACTACAAAACGGCAAGGCCGAACGGATGCTTTGACGTCTTAATAATATTATCCGTGCCATACTTACCCATGCCCGTCTCCCACCCACTTTTTGGGTCGAAGCTCTCCACACCGCAACTTATCTTCACAATATTCTTCCTACCCCTAAGCTCAACAATCACACCCCGGCTTTTGCCCTTTATCAACGACACCCAACATATGATCATCTTCGCGTTTTTGGGTGCGCTTGTTACCCAAACGCTTCGGCCACTCAACCCCACAAACTGTCGTCCCGTTCTACCCGATGCATCTTTTTGGGCTACCCGCCTAATTTTCGAGGGTATCGATGCATGGATCCCCTTACTGGTCGGGTCCATATTTCACGGCATGTTGTCTTTGACGAACATGACTTCCCATCCATCACCTCCACTCCGCCCAATGCTTACCAGTTTCTTGATGACGAGGCCTACCTGTTTTTCACCTCGATACCCACAACCGCACCTACCTCACCCCCGACCCAACCCGTCCCATCCACGACCAGCCTTCCCATCGGCCCAACACAAACCGAAATGGCCCAAATCCCTATCGGCCCAACCCAAACCATCCCAACTCAGCCCCTCATTAACCCAACCCCACCTCAGCCGCATATCTCATCCCCACCACATTCCCCATTGGCCCAATCCTCTAATCCTCCTCCAACCAACCGTCACCACATGCATACACGCTCCAAGGCTGGTATTTCCAAGCCTAATCCAAAATTTAATCTTGCTGCTCCCTCCTTAAACCATACCATCTCACCCATTCCTACATCCCACCTCAAAGCCATTCTAGATCCTAATTGGCTTATGGCTATGAACAATGAGTTTAATGCTTTGCAGGAAAATCAGACATGGGAATTGGTACCACGACCGGAGGGGGTGCCTATTACACGTTGCATGTGGCTCTTTAGACATAAATTTAAATCGGACGACGCTCTCGAGCGCTACAAAGCTCGGTTAGTGGTGAATGGCAAATCTCAAACGGTTGGTATAGACTGTCATGACACATTCAGCCCAGTAGTAAAACCTGCCACCATTCGCACAGTTTTAAGTTTGGCGGTTTCTCGGAAGTGGCTCATTCACCAACTCGACGTCAAGAATGCTTTCTTGCATGGTAACTTGGAAGAAACAGTGTTTATGTACCAGCCACCGGGCTTTATTGACAGTCAACGTCCTAATCATGTTTGTCGGCTAAAGAAATCTCTATACGGTCTCAAGCAAGCCCCTCGCGCATGGTATACTCGTTTTTCGACTCATTTGCTGTCTTGTGGCTTCCGCAGCAGTATATGTGATTCGTCACTATTTATATATCAACGCGACACTTCTATGGCGTACTTATTATTATATGTCGATGATATTGTGGTAACGGCCTCAGATTCGACTCTTCTAACGTCGATTATTACTATGCTATCTCGGGAGTTTGCTATGACGGACTTAGGTCCTTTGCACCACTTTTTGGGGATCACTGTTACGAGGGACTCTACCGGGTTGTTTTTATCCCAATCGCAATATGCTCGGGACATCCTACACCGAGCAAACATGACCGGGTGTAAATCATGCGCCACTCCATGCGACACGGGTTCAAAATTAGGCACTAATGATGGGGCTCTTCTTGACGATGGCACTCTCTACCACAGTTTAGCGGGCGCTCTTCAATATCTAACATTTACAAGACCTGACATCACTTACGCGGTACAACAGGTTTGTTTATTTGTGCATGGCCCACGGGAGCCACACTTTGCCTTCCTTAAGCGGATACTTCGTTACCTTCAGAGCACTATTGGTTTCGGCTCACACTTATCGGCCTCCTCCACATCCTCTCTTACTGCATATTCAGATGCGGATTGGGGGGCTGCCCCGATTCTAGGCGCTCCACATCTGGGTACTGTATTTTCATGGGTGATAATCTGATCTCGTGGTCGTCTAAACGCCAGCCCACCATTTCTCGGTCTAGTGCCGAGGCCGAATACCGTGGCGTTGCTAACGCAGTTGCCGAGACCAGCTGGCTTCAAAACCTTCTTCTCGAACTTCATGTCCCAATCTTGAGGGCCACCATCATCTACTGTGATAATGTATCCGCGGTTTATCTTTTGGCAAACCCCGTGCAACATCAGCGTACAAAGCATGTTGAAATGGACATTCACTTCGTTCGGGAAAAGGATCAGATTGGTCATGTTAAAGTGCTACACGTGCCCTCCTCTTCGCAGTATGCGGATATTTTCACTAAATGTCTTCCTCGCACACTTTTTGAAGAATTTCGGTCCAGTTTGCGCGTTCATCCTTATCACGCTTCAACTGCGGGGGATTATTAGAATATGTAAATAATATTCATCAATATATTAGGAGATAATTATGTATTTGATAAGTTTTCATATGTCTTGTATTGTACCTCACCCTATTTAAAGGGATGTTATTATTGAATGGAGAACACGAATTATTATTGAAACCATGAACACTTTTACAATGAAGTTTCACTTCTCCCACAAAGCATGCTTTAATGGGAATAAAATATAATACACCAGTAAAAGTAGATACACAACGCTTGTGTCACGTACGTATTGGCCACATCTGTATTTTTGTTTTATACAAGTAGAAAATAATACAATTACAAGAATTAATGTAGATACAAGACACTTGTGTCATGTACGTATTGACTACATTATATGATTTTTTATCTTGCATAACTATAAAGGTATATTATAGCTAAAAATAATCATTTTTATGCTTTTCTCTATTCTTTTATATAGTTATCTTCGGTATAGGAGTTAAAGTTGCATAAAACATAGTATTTTTTAATTATAAATCAAAATCAAACATGAAAATAGTTGTTAAATCCAAAGGGAAACATGAATGGACAACTAAATTCAAATATGAACATGTCTATATTTTGATTTATTTTGTTCAAACAGATAATCAGAATAGAATTGATCATTTCTAGAAAAAGAAAAGTCGTATATATTGCCACATTTTAAGACTTTTCATTAGATATTATTATTTCTTCTTAGTCATTTAAAGAAAAGAATAATAAAAGTTTACAGTTAAATATATTCTTCAAAGCTTTCAACAACAATAGCTAGTAATGCACACGTTGCAATAGTGTTTTAAATTTTGTCATGGTTGCATTAGTTGCAGCAGTGTTTTAAGTTTTGTTATGGTTGCATTAAAGAATCCTACCATAGGATTAACATCTTGTAACAAATGAACATTAAAACACTAAGAGGCCCAGATACGCACAATTATTGTTATTATACCAGTGCTCATTGCGGCTCGCGAAACAACGAAAAAATCTAACATTCTTGAAACTTTATATAAAATATTTACATAGACTCATGTGATACTTATAACAACCCGGCCACAACGTTCGGACTATTGCCGAGAAATAAGAATAAAAAACACTCTCATAAAAAGTAAAAGTGAACTTGTAAAAAAGAAAGGAATAAATAGCATTCTAAAAATTCATTTGTGATTTGCTAACTTGTATGTTATCACACATTATTATGTATAACTCGATTAGTTTTAAATGAAACTTAAATTATAAAGTAGATAAAAATAAACACGTCACAACGATATATTTAAAATTTTATAAGACATTGTATTTTAAAAGTTATAAAAAACAACAAAGAAAAGCTTATGAGTGTGCCTGATGTCAATGTGTGATTGGCAAGAAATTAAAAGAAAACATTGAAAGTGTAAGATTAAAATAATAAGCTTAAATAAAAGTGGAGTCATAATTAATATATAACATTCAAAAGCATGCATAACTTGTATGTAAATGAAACTTTTATTAGTAGCACTTCGTGGACAAAACATATTAGATTGTTGGTATGAAAGACCTGATGTTATAAATGGTATCAAATTCATTCTTGTGTCGTTCAGATGGTGTGATCAGAGTGTCGCGTTTCGGTCAAAGATAATATTCATAATCCCAAATTACCTTAAACTAATAGCTAGTGGTAGTCAAGTGTTGAACCACGAAGAGTCTGTGGTTTATGTTAGGATTCGATCAATTATCAAGTTGGAACAATTTATGAAGCTTGCTATGATAATAATTTCTTTGTTTGGTTTGTTCGAAAAAGGTGTCGGATTGGACCGACAATTTTACTAATGATTATGAAAACATATTACTTGAACTATTGCAAAACTTTGAATTCTTGGTTGTAAACAATAATGGAAAATAAGGTTCACATCTGGTTCGATAATTGAAAGACCTAGGGTTCCTACACGTTTTAAAGTTGATTTAGTTGAATTTGCTTATTAACGAACTTAGTGTCACGTGGCTTAGGTGCCGAGAACTATCAACGTCACAAGAACGAACCGCAATGCACTATGTTACCAAGAACATGTAAATTCTAACCTATGACAAGGCATAATTTCACATAAACATTTCACAAAGTCAAATTTAACATTCACTGGACAATTCACGAATGTAATACAAATGCAAGTCAATTATCACAAGTTTCAAATACTAAACTCAGCTAGTCACAAATCAAAGATAAACACAAATGTTTGAAACCCTAGAATTTAAAAAAAATCTACACCGGGGGAAACCCGTGAGAATTAGCCGCTCATAATTGATGAATTAAGCACACCGGGTGAGATGCACACCGAAGCTATACATGGAGAGTTGAAACTTGATCTTGATGGATGGAGGATTAGGATTAGGGTTAGGGTTTAGATGATTGTGATGGTGGTGAATGATAATAGATTGATGATGATGGATCAGTGTTTATGATTGGATGTGTTGAAGATGGTGATTGGAATTGGTTCTAGGTTGAGAGAGATCAAGAATTAGGCTCCAAGAACTAGTAATAGCTTTTCAAAATTCGTAACTTATTGATAATCCCCCTCTAAACTCGGTCAAACATGTAAAAAGGCGAAATTCGGCGTCAGGGTTTTACACGCCGCGTTGGCGACGGGAACCTACTGCGTCGGCGACGCGAGTAGTTACCCGACGGCCTGCATCACTATCTACGGGGAAATTTCATCGACGCAAAACACGTCATTGACGCGTTACTAAGGCGTCAGTGATGCGAGACTGGATTTGTTATCCGGTTTGTTCATTTCGCGTGTCTGGGTGGTCCAACTCGCATCCCGATGCTCCGTAAAGTACCCAAAGTGCCCTTTAAACTCCGTTAGTCCTGCAAAACACAAATCACATCAAAGTAGGCCGTTCGAAACTCAAATTCATATAGAAACACAAATATTAATACGATTAAACAACGGATTTTCAACAACGTCTCATGGTGGGGTAAACCTCATTAAGGATAATGAGTCTCAAGGGTGAAAGGAACACCTTGGACCACATGCTTGATTGGAATGACAGGACAAACCTCATCGAGAATGTTGAGTCCCTGAAAGTGTTAGCACAAGAAAATTTTTAAAATAAGTCTATTTTAAATATAATAATACTATACTCAAACTAAATGTAATAAAATAATGAAGTAAATAAAAGTTACAACTATTGATTTTCCATATGTGTTTTAATTTTTCAACTAATTATAAATTGTCATTATTTTTATCTTAGGCATTGATTTCTTTTTAATCAGGTTCCTTGTTACTTCGCACATATAATACACTTTTTTCGTGTTTAATCCCGCTCATATATATACACACATCATATTTTGTTTATGTATATAACCATCTTTGTATATTTTGTGTATATTAACCTATATATATATATATATATATATATATATATATAGGGTCAGGATTTAGAGAAAACGGTAGAAAGTGTGAGAACGGTGAGAACGCTTATGGATCGTCCGATCAAAACAATCTATGGACTAGATTGGCGCGGTGGCGTTTTCGTAAATAACATCAATTTTATTACGTGGACGCGCTTCATTAAGGGTAAAAAAGGTAAAACATTATTTTTTACATAAAACGTCGTTGAAATATAAAACGTCAAATAAATACAAACGCCAATTTTATCACTGCGTACTTTTTCTGTGTTTTTATTTAAGCTCTCAGGCTACAAAAACGCCACAAAATGTGAAACGCCATAATATATAATGCCAAACCTTACATCCGGATAAATATTAATTACATTTTTTGTTATAAAAATAATATCCCGCCTAAACTACGCGCCAAAAAAATCCTATAAATAGAAACGTCTCACCACCTTCCGTTTATCACACCAAAAAAACACACAAAAACCACAGTGGTTCCTAAAAAAATACAACTCAATGTAAAATGCCAAAAAATACAACGATGGCAAACATCTTTTCTTTGATACTCAGTAATGTTCTGCATGAAGTTTCACTGAATGATTTGTTACGTGAGTGTAGTAAGATTTTGCTGCATGAGATGGACAAAATTCAAAAAAGAGGGACTGATGACACCCATATGTCATTCTGTCATCTTTGTTCTTGAAGAAGGTTTGGATGATTAAAAGAGACCTATCCCAGTGTAAATGCTACTTTGGCCTCGATGATTATAATGAAGACGACGGGCAGATAGCATCCACCCACACAGGGTCGATCTATGTCTCCAACATCCACAAGGACACTTCAACACATGAACAAAAAAAAAAAATAAACCACGCCAAACCCAAAACGCCATTTATTTGTGACAGTTCTTGTAGTTTCAAAAGAAAAAAAGAGAGTGATGACACTGAAGATTTAGATCATAAATTGCTTCTATTTGTTTTTTTTTTTTTTAATTTTCTTTGTCTGTTGTTTGTTTTGTAATTTCAGCTAATAAACAACAAAAGTACATTAATACTATAATGAAAAATATAATAAAACGCCAAAACAAGCAAATGCTTCTAAAAAGTCATCATGCCATAAAAACGCCCCCAAAAAACTACCGAACTATAATAAAATTACTTTGAACAAGTACTATTATAAAAAAAGCGTAAAACAATGTGCAAAGAAAATAAAACAAAAGGTCCCATCGTTATTTAAACGCCATTGGAAAACAAAACGCTATAATTACAGTCGTCAAGATTAGACGTATTACACCATAAAAACAGTTGAGTCTGAAAACAAAACACGGTAACTGCAAAAACAGTAAAATTAAATGACGGAAAACATAATTACTAACATTTATTATATTGAAAGCCAAATACTTGGGGAATTCAATTTATTTATCTTTTTCAAAACGCCATAATTACCTGTCATGCGCGGGAAAAAAATCAATATAAAAGAAGACCATGAGAACACAAGCTCAACCACGACAAAAACATTGACTAAAAACGCCACATATTGTCCAAAACGCCAAAAAATGTAATGGCTAAGGTTATTGCATGGAGGTTTGAAAGGAAAGAGAAACGATTCATCATAAAGTTCTCTGATAGGAGAAGAGTGAAGGTAAGGACAATCAAAGCCATGCTTGGTATGAATGAAGGGGTTCAGAGGGATATCCTGACTCTTAAGGTTCCAATGGCCAACGATTGTGAAAGAACCCGAACTGTAATAAAAAGACTGAAGAGAAAATTTTCGGCAGAAGATGATGATGATATTGACGATACTCCTCTACCAAAACTTAGCAGTTGGGTGATGGATGAGGAAGAAGGAACGCTTGAAGTGACTTATAAAAACGGGGTGCAATATTCATTGCCAATGGAGGAAATATTGAAGACAGGGTTGCTATCTATCATTGAACAACTCTGTGATTTAGCACCTTCGAACGATCCAAAATCCAAGGATGCAGTGACATTCAAGAATAGGCTGCAGCAAGAAGAGACAAGCTAATGGCGTTATACGCCAATCTAAAATTTGATGATGATAAATCTGAAGAAAGCTATGAACAAAGCGATGGGTACATCTCTGATGTAATCCCACCCACGGAAGACTATTAATTTATTTTGATTTCGTATTATTGTAATTTTATAAAATATTAATCTATGGTAATCAATTATTAACAAAAAGACCTAGAACGCCAAAAAAATGACATGGAAAAAGCCACAACGCCAAAAAAAATAACTATGTGACGCAAAAAGGAATTAATTCAACGAGAAGAAATCTGAGAAAAACAGTAAAATCCCAAGTAATTAATGATTCTAGAGAACGCCAAAATTATCTTGCACGCCAAGAATGAAGCAGCATCTCAAACGGGAAAATCGGGAAAGGAGAAGAATACTAAAAAGACAAAAAAAAACCCCTCGGACCCTGATCATGTCCCGTGCCACGTGTTGGGCCAGGACGCGTTCTCACCGTTCTCACACTTTTGGTCGTTTTCTCCTGATCCCATTTCTATATATATATAGGATTAGGTTCAAGAGTGAACATGAGTGTAGCTTGCGAACTGAGTGAACTAATCCTAGCCATACACGTGTGTAGATCAATGGCCAGGATTTGATGTTCAAATACACTAGTGTATTTTACAATTTGATGATGTGATCCTGGCCATACACGTGTGTATTTCAATTGCTAGAATTTGTTCACTCAGTTCACAAATATACTAATGTTCACTCTAGAACCCCCCCCCCACACACACACATATATATATATGTTTTTATGGTTCTTTTTATCATATGTGTATATATTTATCCCACTAATAAAACCAAACAAACAACTTTATACCTTCTTTAACAATATATTATATTAGAAAAGACTTTTTATAAATAATAATATATAACTAGGTTATTTGACCGCGCGTTGCGACGGTACATTATTGCGAGCATTGGATTGATATCGGTTCAGTTCGTTATATTATAATATTGATACGATACATGCACTCCATATAAAAAGCAACACGTGTTTTACTGATACGTACTTAAGTTTTTAGAAAACAATTACAAACGTAAGTTATCAAAGAAATATCAAAATAATTGATAAAGAAAAGATGATTTAAAAAAAAAGAAAAAAATAAGAATGTTTAAAAACAAAAATTAAACGAGAAAGGAAATATGGTTTTAGAAAAGGAAAAAATGAAAGTATGTTTAAAGTAAATATAATAATAAAAGCAAACAATGAATATATATTAAAATAAATATAATAATAAACTATGGTATATTAAAAACTTATATATTATTTTAAATGTATAATTACTATTTATGGTCCTTCGTATTATATATATAGGGGATGGATCATGAGAAAACTAGTTTAAATGAGAAAACCAAAAAACTAACTAAAAAAGCCAAAAAAAACATGCCAAATTTTTTTTTAAATTTTTATAAAAAATCGCAGCTTTTTATGCATGGAAAAAATTTCAAAAAAAAAAAATTAAAAAAAAAAGTTTTTGGTTGTATTGCACATGTGCACTATTACGGATATAGAGCACATGTGTAGTACATGTGTAGTACACATATAATCACATATATTGCACATGTGCAACACAACAAAAAAAAAATTTTTAAATTTTTTTCTAGGCATAAAAACTAGCGAATTTTTTATTAAAAACTGTAAAAAAAAAAAATTTGGTATGTTTTTTAGCTTTTTTAGTTAGTTTTCTAGTTTTCTCATTTATATGTAGTTTTCTCATGATGGGGAAGGTTCAAATGAAAACCACTAGTTATTGTGAAAACTCGAAAACTAATTAAAAAAAGCCAAAAAAACATACAAATTTTTTTTTTTTTTTTGCAATCAAAATTTCGCAGGTTTTTTAATATAAAAAAAATTTTAAAAAAAAAATTTGTGTAGTGCACATGTGTAATACTGCACATATGTATGTGTACTACACATGTGTATTATTACACATGTGCACTACACAAATTTTTTTTTTTTTTTGAAAAAAAGTTTTTTTTATATATAAAAACTAGCGATTTTTATAAAAAAAATTGAAAAAAAAAAATTTGTGTGTTTTTTAGGTTTTTTTTTAGTTAGTTTTCGAGTTTTCACAATAAAAGTGGTTTTCATTTGAACCATCCCCTTCTCATGATCCTCTCCATATATATATATATATATATATATAAGGTCAGGATTTAGAGAGAACGGTGAAAAATATGAGAATAGTGAGAACAATTTTGGTGATAACATGTGGCATTGATGTTAAATTACACTAAGGGGTAATGTTGTCAAAAGAACACACTCACATGAACTCGGTGTTCAAATAAAACGACATAAAAACACACAATTCAGAAAAACGCTATGAAAATAACCAATTAAAATGCCATAAAACACTCAAAAAAGCTATTGTTATGCACGCACAAAAAAAGCTTTTTTTGAGCTATAATTTACAACAGCTAAAAAACCAATTTTTGAGCCATATAGCTCCCAGTTAAAACACCATAACAAAAAAAAAAACTATTTTTTTGAGTTATAATTTACAATAACTCAAAAAAAATCATTTTTTTGAGCATAAGCTCCCAGTTAAAACAACGCCATGCCAAAAAAAAACTAATTTTTGAGCTATAATTTACAATAGCTCAACAAAACCATTTTTTAGCATATAGCTAAAAAAACCATTTTTTGAGCCATATAGCTCAAAAAAACAATTTTATTTTTTTGTGTCTAACCGCCTAAATTAATATTTTTTGAGCTCAGAAAAATCATAATTTTTACTGTAAAAACGCGATAAAACACCCAGTTCAAAAAAACGCCATGAAAAAACTAAGTTGAAAACGCCATAAAACACCCAGTTCAGAAAAAAACGCCATGAAAATACCTAGTTAAAACACCATAAAAACATCTAGTTCAGAAAAACGGCATGAAAATACCTAGTCTAAAACGCCATAAAACATCCAGTTCAGAAAAACGCCATAAAACCCATTTAATTTTTTTTTTTTGAAAAATATATCAATACTATACTCGTTGGAAAGATAAAAAGACACTGAGTTTTATAGTGTAATTTCTTTCGAAAAATAATCACGTATAAAAAAGTTATTGTCGTTTAAATATGATGAGGGAAAATGGCATGTGATTAGCATGTGCACATTTGTTTGGATCTTCCTATTTTACCCCCTGGTAGTTCCAAGGCCTCTATCATTTACAAAAATGTCACCGCATCAATCTCGGCCACAAACCACTAAGATCTTATGGCTGAGAATCGTTCTCACCGTTCTCACACTTTGAGGCGTTCTCTCCTGATTATTGCGAGCATTGAATTGGTATCGGTTAGGTTCGTTATATTATAATACTGATACGATACATGCACTCCATATAAAAAGCAACACGTGTTTTACTGATACGTACTTAAGTATTTAGAAAACAATTATGAACGTAAGTTATCAAAGAAATATCAAAATAATTGATAAAGAAAAGATGATTTAAAAAAAAAGAATGTTTAAAAATAAAAATTAAATAAGAAAGGAAATATGGTTTTAGAAAAGGATAAAATGAAAGTATGTTTAAAGTAAATATAATAATAAAAGGAAACAATGAAAATATGTTAAAATAAATATAATAATAAACTATACTATATTAAAATAATAAAATATTAAAAACTTATATATATTATTTTAAATGTATAATTACTATTTATGGTCCTTCGTAATATATATATATATATATATATATATATATATATATATATATACATATATATGTCATGATTTAGAGAGAACAGTGAAAACTGTGAGAATGACGAGAACAATTTTGGTGGTGACATGTAGTATTGATGTTAAATTACACTAAGGGGTAATATTGTCAAAAACCCACTCACATGAACTGGGTGTTCAAATATAACGACATAAAAACACTCAATTCAGAAAAAACGCCATGAAAATACCTAGTTAAAACGCTATAAAACACTCAAAAAAGCTATTGTTATGCACGCACAAGAAAAGCTTTTTTTGAGCTATAATTTACAACAGTTCAAAAAAAACCATTTTTTGAGCCATATAGCTCCTAGTGAAAACACCATAAAAAAACTTTTTTTTTGAGTTGTAATTTACAACAGCTCAAAAAAGTTATTTTTTTAGCCATATAACTCAAAAAATGCCATAAGCTCCCAGTTAAAACGCCACGCCAAAAAAAAATATTTTTTTGAGCTATAATCTACAACAGCTAAAAAAAACATTTTTTTGTCTAACCGCCTAAATTAATATTTTTTGAGCTCAGAAAAATCAAAATTTGTACTGTAAAAACGCCATAAAACACCCTGTTCAGAAAAACGCTATGAAAAAACTCAGTTGAAAACGCCATAAAAATACCTAGTTCAGAAAAACGGCATGAAAATACCTAGTCTAAAACGCCATAAAACCCATTTAATTTTTTTTGAAAAGTATATCAAAACTATACTCGTTGGAAAGATAAAAAAAAATGAGTTTTATAGTGTAATTTTTTTCGAAAAATAATCACGTATAAAAAAGTTAATGTCGTTTAAATATGATAGGAGAAAATGGTATGTGATTAGCATGTGCACCTTTGTTTGGATCTTCCTATTTTACCCCTCTTGGTAGTTCCTAGACCCCTATTATTTACAAAAATTTAACTGCATCAATCTCAGCCACAAACTACTAAGATCTTGTGGCTGAGAATCGTTCTCACCGTTCTCACAGTTTGAGGCGTTCTCTCCTAATCCTGTTCCTATATATATATTAAAAATAGTGATTTAAGTATGTATAATAATAATCATAGAAATCTAATAAAATAATCAAATAATCAAAAGTATAAATAATATTATAATAATAGTACTCAGTATAAATAATATTATAATAATAGTTGAGTACTGTTCATGAGAAGTTTAAATTGATATGTATAATATGTCTCTTCTTATTACTTGTTCCTCACTTTTTCTTTTTCTAAAACGTGTTTAAATTTCATAATTGAATTGATCTACATCTTTAATTGACACTTAACCAAATTAACTGCCCATCATCCCCAGTAAAATAAACCCAATTTATAATCAGAACCTACCTTTTAAGAAACTAGAAAACATAAACTTTTATGGTAATTTTGATATATCTTATAATCGTATCAAAACAACACATAACATCGTATACCCTTAATTTTTTAGAGCATCCAAAATGATAAATACTAGAAACACCAAAAAATGACAGAGTAAATTGACACATTCGAAATCCGTTAATATTTCATTAACACTCGTTCGTTTTCTAGTAGTAGAGGTGCAAAAATCGGTTTAAAACTTTAAACCACTTCAGGTTCATGAACAAAACATCAAAACCGATAGTAAGTTGACACATCTGAAATCCGTTAATATTTCATAAACACTCGTCCGTTCTCTAGTCGTAGGGGGTGCTAAAATCGGTTTGAAACCATAAAACAGTTCAGGTTCATTAACAAAACATCAATCTGGTAGTAGGTTGACACATTCGAAATTCATTTATCTTCCAAAGACACTCGTTTGCTCTCTGGTGGTAGAGGTGGACAAATCAGATTGGAACCCTAAATCGGTTCAGGTTGACAAAAAAAGTCAAAACGAGATCCTCTTTCAAGCGGTTGAGGTTTTGACAAATTTGTTAACTTGGTTTTTGACCGTTTTCCTGCGGTTTTCATTGGTTTTTGCTGGTTCGATCCGGTTTCAAATAAGAGGAATATAAACTGGTTAGAAACCTATGGGTAGCTCCAAATCGGTTTATATGTATGATGGTTTTAAACAAGTATTAGTTGGGGTAAGTTCACGTTCTCAACATATCACCTCAACATTATATATATTTAATTTATTTAATTTATATAATTGGAAAGTAGATGTGAATACTAATTTGAATTTTATAATAATATATAGCTTTTTTTTTTCTTCATATTTATATAATATATAGTTTTTCTATCATATCATATTTACTTTTAACCTTAATAATATTTTTCTTTAATTTTTAACTTTTAACTAGCATTAATATGAAAACACGCTTTTCAACGTATCCAATTGAACTCAATGTAACCTGTATAAGCATTGCAATTGAATTAAAACGTAAAGTAAATCAAATTCATATCGTATAATGTAACAATTCTCATTAAAATCCATAATTAGAATAATAATTAGTCAATAAGGAAACCCTAATTGAGACACCCAAGTAATTCTGCACTAACCCTAAAATTTTCAGAACAATCAGAATCAGGATCAGGGCCCCTAAAACTCGGGGGGGGGGGGGGGGTAAACCCTAGTGGATAATTATCCATCAAATTCGTTGTCACAACTGAAATTAAGAAAACTGTTGAGTCATGCAAGCTAGTCCCGAACCCAGCTAGCCTATGTAATTAGACTGCACCCTTTAAGGACCGTAAAGGGAAATGCCATACGGTCCGTAAGCATGTCTCAAAAATCACTATAAATAGCAGACATTGGCACTTGCTTTCTGAAACAAAAACGACGTCCCAACTCTGTCTGTACGTCAAGTTATCACAGTAGTATTACAAATTAAACACACACTGATCACGAAGTGCTGCCGCAAAACAGGTTAATAACTCGATCGCTATTACGATTCGTTTTCCGACTGATCAATATATCCAATGAATGTTTAAGTGCCGCCCACATCAGGGTGATACTTTGTCGTTCGTCGTTAAATCGATGGATGTTTAAGTATCGCACTTTGTCGTTCGTTGTGAGAATTTGATCTCGTGAGTTATCGTAACTGCTGTATTGATCACTAACCCGGTTTTGTGTGCATTATTATTAAATTAGGTTAACAAGGATAATCCATATTCTGTCCGTGTTAAATCTGCAATGTGAGTCATTCTCTTTTCTCACAGTTTGTGAGTCTTTCTCTTTTTATCAAATGTTTTACAATACTCCAAATTATTTTCAGAATTATAATTACAGTGATTAAGTTTATGTAATCACCAAATTACAGCCAGTATGTGGGGTATTGTGCACATTACTACTGTTTTAATCACATTAGGTGGGCGAACCTAAAATTAAGTGATATACGTCATTCATTGGGGCAGCCAATGGTGATATGACCACAGTCACAGATCCGGTCGAGTGACAAATACTGTGGGTAGTTGGTCGATATCTGAAACATATGTAAAAACTCTTAATACTGTAAATTATAATCAATGTGTCGTTTTCAGTAAATTAAATGATTCACTCAGTATTTCCCCGCTGACAAAACCTTTTTCAAACATGTTTCAGGTGATCTATTGTAATTCAGAAAAAGTGCTGGGAAGCAGTGCAGGCTTAAAGTAGTGGCTCATTGTAAAATAAAGAAATATGTTTTGTAAAAATAAAGATTTCTCAGTAAAACCTTATTATTGTAAATTATCGGGGTTTTATCCCGAATTGTGAAATAAAATAATCGGGAAAAGTTTTTAGCTTTAAAACGATCCTGATGATAAAATTCCGCTGCTAAAATCACATAATTAAATATCACGGGATTTCTGTCCCGCGGCTTTTGAAACGGGTCAAACCGGGTCGGGGGCCGTGACAGAAATGAGGTGGTATCAGAGCCACTGAGTTAAGCTAATTAAGTATTTAGAGATACTTAATTTTTCCTGATTACTATTATGTGATTATGTGTTTTATTAAACTGATTATTTGTTAGTTACAGTATGGGTAAGCAAAAGCTGCAAGATATCTATCTTAAATTAGATAGGTCAGTCTATGAAGAGGGAAGTTCATCTTCTAAACTCCCTACAATTCCTGAAGAAGGAATATTTGTGCGAAAAGCACAATATGAGAATCCGCTTTCTCCTAGAAAAAGGAGTATGATTATTAAGAAAAGTAAAGAGTAAATCCAAGAAAAGAGGATTAAAAAGGAAACCCAGGAATTAATCAATAAATCACCTTGGGAAGACAAGCTAGATGAGAAATGGGCAAATTTGTATATGCTAGCCACTGTAGCAGAACATGCAAATCTTTAAAATACCCTAAGTCAAGTAATAGTACTTCCCGGTAAATAAATAAATAAATCCGAGTATGTTCTTTCCTGTTATTTTGTACAAATAGTGTGCAATAAAACTTTGATGTTTATTTGTTAAACTTTGTTCCAAAGTTTTAACTTAGCATTTTTGTGCATTTTGCATATATGCTACACAGTATGAGTGAGATATCTGAAGCTTTTCAGAACCTCAATCTGTACCCGGTGAATATAGAAGTTTCCCAAGATTTTACTGGATACTTTGCTGATGTGGAACAACCTGTAGAATTCAATGCTCCACCTTTGACAAAGCCAAAACGAAAGAAAAGAAAGAATTATGTCTGGGGAAGTCGTATCCGTAGGAAAAAGCCAGTTCCGAAACTTCCTAAAATAAACAACCCTTTAGAAAAAGGAAAAGAAATTGCAATCAAGGAGAGTTCTAAACAGCAAGAGATAGAAACTAAAGTCAAGAAAGATTCTAGGCAAATGGAAAAAACAGTTTGAGGAATATTCTAAAGATATAGAAATGGAAGTAGGACAAGGTTCTAGACCAACTCAGATAGAAATTGGAGAGAGCTCAAACCAAAACCAGGAAATAACTTTTCAGGATGAAATAGATTTTCTATTGGCAAGTTGTGAGACTATTCAACCTGTCAATACTAATATTTTTACCTATCCTGCTGAAAATCCACTCCCTATGAACTTTGAACCAGCAATCCCAGAACCAATAGTCCACTCTCAACCTGTAGAAATGGACGAATGGTGGACAAATGATTGGCAATTTCAAAATATTGTCAACGACCCTTATTCCTTTTTTCCATAATTCGATCCAGAACCCCTACCTAATCCACCAATGAGTAACGAAAATATGGCGGAACTTCGTCATTTTGGTGAAGAGTTGATGGATGCAGGAAATAGAATCAGGGAGATAGGGGACAAATTGCCTGGAAATATGATGAAAGGGAAATGCGTTTTTAGAACGACAAGTGGCAAGAGATAGGAGGGTAGTAAAACTATAGTTGTGTAAATAGTGAAATCAGTCTGTAACATAACTACGAATAAAACTTTGTAAAATATTGGTGTGTATTGATGCATACTATAACCGATATAAAATGAAATCGAGAAATCGATAGTTTTGACTATACGTGTATTGTAAATTGTCTGATTATTTGTGTATAATTGCTATTTATCAGATACTAATAAAAATTATATATATATTATCAGATAGCAAATATTGGTAATGAACCGGTAAATGAGGTTAATCAGTCGGAGCAACATCCAGGAGATCAATATATGACTAGACAAGATATTGAAAATATTGTTGCTCAAGGGATAGCCAATGCTATTCCAGCATTCGTTGCTGCTGTAAAAAGTCCAATCGAACCGCAACATATCGTTCCTAGTAAACGTACTTCTGAAGATAACTTCAGTAATAGTATAAATGGGGGCAATAATCATAACAATGAATCCCAGCACACGCCGCTCCCTAAGAAACTGAAAGCTGCAACACCTGGTTGCACTTTCAAAGAATTCCTTGCTTGTAAACCCACTGAATTTGCAGGCAATGAAGGGGTAACTGCATCACTGCGTTGGTTAGAGAAAACCAAAGCAGTAATTGCAATAAGTAAGTGTGCTAAAGATGATCAGGTCGTGTACGCATCAAATCTTTTTAAAGAAGGGGCACTTGAATGGTGGAACACTGTGTTACAAGCTAAAGGAAGAAATAGGGCTTATGCTATGACTTGGGAAGAATTTAAGAATCTCGTAGAAAGAAAATTCTGTCCTGAGTATGAAAAGGAACAAATGGCAAATAAGTTCCTAACTCATCGGATGTTAAGTGTGGATTGTCGTGGTTATACTTCGACATTCTTTGAATATGCTAGAGTGGTACCAACACTGGCTTCGCCAGAACCAGTACTCATTTCTCGCTATATTTGGGGATTAATTAGCGAAATTCGCAATATCGTTAAAGCTGCGAGACCTCGCACAATTGACGATGCAGTAGAATTAGCTAACACCCTAACCGATGAACTGATACACACAAGAGATGAAGACAGGAAGAAGGAATTAGCTCAGAAAATTACCCAAGGATTTAGGGTGGGTAATAGTAGTAACTTCAAGAAAAGAGGAGCAGGGCAATCTTCAACTCATCCATTCTGCAAAATTTGCAAAAAGAAACATTTTGGAAAATGTAACAAACTTTGCAATTTTTGCAAAACGATAGGACATCGTGAAGAAAACTGCAGGAAGAAATCCATAATTTGTTACAATTGTGGAGAAGCCGGACATTTCAAAACAGAATGTCCTAAGTTAGTCAAACCAGTAGACAACAAACCCAAGGCGACCGAAGGAGCTACTAAGAAGAATGCCAGAGCATTCCAGCTAACCACTCAAGAAGCAGAGCTCATCCCGGATGTGATAGCCGGTACGTTTTTAGTTCACGACGTTTATGCAAAAGTATTGTTTGACTCTGGTGCAAACCAAAGTTTTATAAATACTTCATTCTGCCAAGCTCTTAAGTTACCCTTAACTACCATTAGGCAGATTTTTACAGTCGAAACCGCAGATGGGAATTCAGTTAAAATCAATCAGGTTTTGCAAGAAGTAGAAATAGAACTTTCAGGTCATAAATTTGCTGCAAACCTATTACCTATGAAATTAGCTGAATTTGATGTTGTGTTAGGAATGGATTGGTTAATAGCCAACCATGCTCAAATCATTTGTGATAAAAACTCTATAGAAATTCAAGCACCTACTGGAGAAGTAATCATGATTACAGGAGATAAACCTCGAAAGCCATTAAAGTTCATATCAGTAATGAAAGTTGCTAATTATGAACGAAAACAAGGAATAGTATATATGATTTCAGTAATCATTAATACTAAAGGTAAAGAACTTAAGGAAATTCCTGTAGTCTCAGAATACCCAGATATATTCCCGGAAGATTTACCTGGGTTACCACCAGATAGGGAAGTAGAATTTAGAATTCATCTAATTCCAGGAACTATACCGATAGCCAAGGCACCCTATCGATTAGCTCCTACCGAAATGCTAGAATTGAAGAAGCAATTAGATGAATTACTAAGCAAAGGATTTATACAACCTAGTTCATCCCCTTGGGGTGCACCAGTGTTGTTTGTGAAAAAGAAAGATGGATCGATGAGAATGTGTATCGATTATAGAGAGTTAAATAAGGTTACAATTAAGAATCGATACCCATTACCTAGGATTGATGATCTTTTTGATCAATTGCAAGGCGCTAAGTACTTTTCTAAGATAGATTTGCGCTCCGGATATCATCAATTAAAGGTTCAAGAAGAAGACATACCTAAAACTGCTTTTAGAACTAGGTATGGACACTATGAGTTTACAGTCATGCCCTTTGGGTTAACTAATGCACCTGCAGCATTCATGGACATGATGAACAGGATCTGTAAACCATATTTGGATAAATTTGTAATTGTTTTCATAGACGATATACTTATTTATTCAAAAAGTCAGGACGGACATTGTCAGCACTTGCATGCGCTCTTAACTTTGTTAAGAAAAGAAAAGTTGTACGCTAAATTTTCGAAGTGTGAATTTTGGCTACAAGAAGTGCAATTCTTAGGACACATGGTGAATCATGAAGGTATTCACGTAGATCCTGCTAAAATAGAAGCAATTACCAATTGAAAGGTTCCGCAAACTGCAATGGAAATTAGAAGTTGTATAGGTTTAGCCGGATATTATAGACGGTTTATTAAGGATTTTTCCAAGATAGTTGTACCATTAACTAAGTTAACCTGTAAAGCCATTAAGTTTGAATGGGGACCTAAACAAGAAGAAGCCTTCAGAATTTTAAAGCAGAAATTAACCAATGCACCAATTTTAGCCTTACCAGAAGGAACAGAAGATTTTGAAGTATATTGTGATGCTTCAAAATTAGGATTTGGATGCGTGTTAATGCAACGCAAGAAGGTAATTGCGTATGCTTCCAGACAATTGAAAAAGCACGAGGAAAACTATACGACTCATGACTTGGAATTAGGATCTATAGTTTTTGCCCTTAAGATATGGAGACATTATCTGTATGGAAGTAAGTTTACTGTTTATACAGATCATAAAAGTTTAAGGTATATATTTGGGCAAAAAGAGTTAAATATGAGGCAAAGGAGATGGATGGAAATCCTAAGTGATTACGACTGTGATATTCAATATCACGAAGGAAAGGCAAACGTAGTCGCAGATGCTTTAAGTCGTAAGTATCATGAGAAGCAAAGACGAGTCCGTGCTCTTAGAATAAATCTACAAGTAGATTTAATGGAACAATTGAAGGAAATTCAGGAAACGGCAATCAAGGACGATGCCGAAGGAATGAAAGGTTACCTAAAAGAATTGGAACAAGGAAATGATGGAATTTGGAAATTCCACAAAAGAAGAATTTGGGTACCTAAACACGGAAATTTAAGGTCAAAGATTTTAGACGAAGCTCATAAATCTAGGTATACTATTCACCCAGGAAACAATAAGATGTACCAAGATTTAAGAAAGAATTTCTGGTGGATAGGAATGAAAAAGGATATAGCCGATACGTATCTAAGTGTCTAACTTGTTCACAAGTTAAAGCCGTACATCAGAAACCTTCAGGACTACTACAACAGTTAGAAATGCCTGTATGGAAATGGGAACTCATAACAGTGGACTTTGTTACTAAGTTACCCAAAACCAGAAAAGGTAATGATGCAATTTGGGTAATTGTGGACCGATTAACCAAATCTGCTCATTTTCTACCTATGAAGGAAACCTTTAGCATGGAAAGGTTAGCCAAGTTGTACGTAGATGAAATAGTATCCTTACATGGAGTCCCACTCTCCATTATATCGGATAGAGATAGTCGTTTCACTTCCCGTTTCTGGACAAGCTTCCAAGAAGCAATGGGAACCCGACTCAATCTAAGTACCGCATATCATCCACAAACAGACGGACAAAGTGAAAGGACGATCCAAACTCTAGAAGACATGCTCCGAGCATGTGTAATTGACTTTGGTGGTAATTGGGATAACCATTTACCATTAATTGAGTTCTCCTATAATAATAGTTATCATTCAAGCATCGAAGCCGCTCCATTCGAAGCACTGTATGGACGCAAGTGCATAACTCCCGTATGTTGGGCAGAAATAGGAGAAACTCAATTATCAGGACCAGAAATCGTGCAAGAAACCACAGACAAGATAACTCAAATTAAGGAAAGGTTGAAAACAGCCAGAGATCGTCAGAAAAGCTATGCAGACAATCGCCGCAAACCACTAGAATTCCAGATAGGAGACAAAGTACTATTGAAAGTATCTCCTTGGAAAGGAGTAGTACGATTCGGTAAGAAAGGAAAACTAAGTCCAAGATATGTTGGGCCATTCCCAGTGATCCAACGAATAGGACCAGTAGCTTATCGCTTACAACTACCAGAAGAACTAGCTGGGGTACATGATGTATTTCATGTATCCAATCTCAAGAAATGTCTATCAGACGAAATCCCTGGTAGTACCTCTCCAAGATGTGGAGGTAAATGAAAAGCTGAAATTCATAGAAAAACCTTTACAAATAGAAGATCGAAAAGTCAAGTTTCTCAAACACAAGCGACTAGTACTGGTGAAAGTCAAATGGAATTCAAAGAGAGGACCAGAGTATACTTGGGAACTGGAGACAGAAATGAAGCGGAAATACCCTCATCTATTTCAGTAAATCTCGAGGGCGAGATTTTTCTAAAGGTGGGGAGAATGTAACAATTCTCATTAAAATCCATAATTAGAATAATAATTAGTCAATAAGGAAACCCTAATTGAGACACCCAAGTAATTATGCACTAACCCTAAAATTTTCAGAACAATCAGAATCAGGATCAGGGCCCCTAAAACTCAGGGGGGGGGGGAGTAAACCCTAGTGGATAATTATCCATCAAATTCGTTGTCACAATTGAAATTAAGAAAACTGTTGAGTCATGCAAGCTAGTCCCGAACCCAGCTAGCCTATGTAATTAGACTGCACCCTTTACGGACCGTAAAGGGAAATGCCATACGGTCCGTAAGCATGTCTCAAAAATCACTATAAATAGCAGACATTGGAACTTGCTTTCTGAAACAAAAACGACGTCCCAACTCTGTCTGTACGTCAAGTTATCACAGTAGTATTACAAATTAAACACACACTGATCACGAAGTGCTGCCGCAAAACAGGGTAATAACTCGATCGCTATTACGATTCCTTTTCCGACTGATCAATATATCCAATGAATGTTTAAGTGCCGCCCACATCAGGGTGATACTTTGTCGTTCGTCGTTAAATCGATGGATGTTTAAGTATCGCACTTTGTCGTTCGTTGTGAGAATTTGATCTCGTGAGTTATCGTAACTGCTGTATTGATCACTAACCCGGTTTTGTGTGCATTATTATTAAATTAGGTTAACAAGGATAATCCATATTCTGTCCGTGTTAAATCTGCAATGTGAGTCATTCTCTTTTCTCACAGTTTGTGAGTCATTCTCTTTTTATCAAATGTTTTAGAATACTCCAAATTATTTTCAGAATTATAATTACAGTGATTAAGTTTATGTAATCACCAAATTACAGCCAGTATGTGGGGTATTGTGCACATTACTACTGTTTTAATCACATTAGGTGGGCGAACCTAAAATTAAGTGATATACGTCATTCATTGGGGCAGCCAATGGTGATATGACCACAGTCACAGATCCGGTCGAGTGACAAATACTGTGGGTAGTTGGTAGATATCTGAAACATATGTAAAAACTCTTAATACTGTAAATTATAATCAATGTGTCGTTTTCAGTAAACTGAATGATTCACTCAGTATTTCCCCGCTGACAAAACCTTTTTTAAATATGTTTCAGGTGATCTATTGTAATTCAGAAAAAGTGCTGGGAAGCAGTGCAGGCTTAAAGTAGTGGCTCATTATAAAATAAAGAAATATGTTTTGTAAAAATAATGATTTCTCAGTAAAACCTTATTATTGTAAATTATCGGGGTTTTATCCCGAATTGTGAAATAAAATAATCGGGAAAAGTTTTTAGCTTTAAAACGATCCTGATGATAAAATCCCGCTGCTAAAATCACATAATTAAATATCACGGGATTTCTGTCCCGCGGCTCCTGAAACGGGTCAAACCGGGTCGGGGGCCGTGACATATAATCATGACATACTATATGTGACCCGACTCATACATAGAAAACGTAACGGGTACGAAGGAAAAACTGACACGTGTAATCAAAAGGGATTAATTAGAGCTTTTGAAAAAAGAAAAAAAAGAAACCATAATTTGACTCCACTAGGTCCTAAACAAAATTTATGAAACATACATAAAATAAGCACGAAAATATATTATATTTGACCTAAACCATTTCCCAAAAAATTTTACGTCGAAACGTAGAACAACTCGACTTTATACCGAAACTTACATAAATATATGCACGTAAAAACTTGTTTCTTTAAACGAAAACATATTATATTTGACCTGACCCATTTAAAAAAAATTACGTCGAAACATAGAGCAAATCGTATTTATACCTACACGTACAAAAAATATGCACATAAAAATTAGTTTTTAAGTAAAAGAAGTATAGGGGTAAACCGAAACAAAAATTAGTAAAAAATTAATAGGTTAAAAACGTTCGTAAAACCGTGCCAAGTAGCACTAATGCTACATCGGCAGCGACCCTCAACATCGGAAAAACTCGTAAAAATAAAATAGATAAAATGGAAAAAATTACACCGAACGATAAGCAGACTTAAAATCGTTGAACCACGCACACCTGTTACAGTGTGTTATTGCGAATAAATTAGACAGAAACGTAAAACGTAGAAAAGAATAACTAAGTCGATTTAGGATCCGCCCGTTGCGGCGAACTTGTCAAACGGGGAAAATGGACACGTTGTGACGGCCTATCAAATGTGAAAAAATAGAGCAAAAAACGTTGAACCTCACATGCACGTTATGACGTGTTAACTCGCAAAATTTAAAACGAAACATAAAACAAAAAACTTGTGACAGATAAAATGTATGGGGGACCAAAGTTGTAAATAAAAAAGTGTTGTTTTAAATTACAAAAGATAAAAAGCTTTGTATTAAAAATAAAAACTAAAAGGGGTTAAAATACAAAATATTAAAATCTTTGGGTTAAAAGTGAAAATCAAACTTTTTTTTGAAAAACTCCCCGTGCTTGGGGTACAACATCACAATGCAACAAAATGTTGCAAATTTATAATATGGAAATGATTTTCTTTTCTTTAATATTATGGATATTGTCTGAACAACATTGATATCAGTATCGTATAACATTTGTATAGTTTTTGTATCCGCATTTTATAGAATTTCAAATATAATGTCCTCATGTGCTTATTATTATTTATGATCCGATAAAAGTTCTAATCGAACGGGTCATATATATCATCACAAATTGAACATATACCGACCAAACAACATCGATAGCAATACCGGCTTCCTTTTTATAGTCTTTTCGACGTGGCGGTACCATGATGAACTGATACCGGCCGAACAACACCGATATCGGTACATGTATTCTTTTTATAGTTTTCAATCGATGTAAAACACGTGTATTGCTATGTCGAGTGTAGTATCGTACTGGTACCGTGATGAACCAGACCGATAATGACCAAAGACCTGCAGTGACGCGCGCGAGAATCACCCTAGTATATATATATATATATATATATATATATATATATATATATATATATATATATATATATATATATATATAAAGTATAATGTACTTCAGGGCTTAACCTACATTAACATACATGACAAAAAATATAACGTGCGTTATTATCATAGAACGTGCGTGATTATAGTCCCATGCGTGATTATGTGGTCTCATGCGTGATTATACCCCTGATCCAACGGTTACCATTGTCTCCTATGTGATGTATGATAAGGCTTTTTGTATGTTAACATTTCTCTCTCTCTCTCTCTCTCTCTCTATATATATATATATATATATATATATAGGGCCGGGATTTAGAGAAAACGATAGAAAGTGTGAGAACGGTGAGAACGCTTAACGATCGTCCGATCAAAACAATCTATGGACTAGATTGGCGTGGTGGCGTTTTCGTAAATAACATCAATTTTATTACGTGGACGCGCTTCATTAAGGGTAAAAGGGTCTTTTGACTACTCCACACAAAACGCCAAATCATGAAAAAAAAACGCCAAAAACAAAAATCACAGACCATTCTAAGTAAAACGCCAAACTTAATTATAGTAAAATCCCGCCTAAAAAAACCGCCAAAAAATCCTATATATACAACATATCAGACCTTCAATTAAAAACACACACAAAAACCCAAACGCCATATTTCATATAACCCATTCGCCTTAGAAACGCCAAAAAACCCAAACATCAAATATCTTCTACCCCAAAACGTTTTTTTTTCTTTTTGAAATTCAGTTTGGCTGTCAGTACGATTTCGCTCAATGAAATAGACAAAATCCTTAAGTGAGAATATTGTCCATTTCATTGAGTAAAATCTTATTGACTTATCCTAAACTTCCATCCAATTTATAATGCCAAAACATACAAAAACATTATTGAGATTTGTTGCCAATTAAGTTTAGCTGTATGAGGTGGACAACATTGTCAGTTATCTTTCTTAACCGAGGATTAACAATGTTGTCCATCTCATACAGCAAAACATAATTGATTTTAGCATGATCAAAATTTGAGGTTTAAGGTGATCTTATTTCGTGGCGTTCTTTTTATCGGTAAAACGGCAAAAAAGTTAAAAAATCAAAAATCGTTGATTGTAAAAATTCAAGATTGTTGGCTGAAGGATATAAACTCAATAAAATTTTGCTGCATGAGATGGACAAGCTTCAAGAAAAAGATGCTGATGTCAGACTGTGTGTTTCCAAACAGCAACACAAAAACCTACTTGAAAAACAAAAAAACAAAATGAATCATACGAAAGTCGAACCAGCCAGTTAACATGATTCAAGAAGAGAAGAAAGAGACTGGAGACAGAGAAGACTTGGAAGATCAATTGTTTATGTATTTTTTTTCATTTTCCTTTTCAGTTAATTGTTATATAATAAAAACGCCATATAGAATAAAAACGCCAAAAGAGCCAAAATGCTTGTTTAAACGATGTCATCCAGTTAAACGCCACCAAAAAACTCCCAAACTATAATAAAATTACTTTGAAAAATTATTATAAAAAACCAAAAAAAAATAATAAAAAATAAAAAGCAAACTTGAAAATGTAACTAGAAACAGTAAATACAAAATCAGTAATACTGAAGAATCTAAAACGCCAAACTTGAAAGATGGGACGTGTTACAGACTTCAGAGATAAAGCTTATCAAAAACATTAATTACAAAACAATAACTGAAAAGACAAATACTTTATTATAATAATGCACCGCCTAATTTAGGCGCCAAAAAGACATCCTATAAAATGATACATCTCAACGACTTCCATTTTGATCAAACCAAAAAAACAAACGCCAATACTACTAAATACCACCCACTGTAAAATGCCAACAAATAAACTGAATGAATTGTTATCAGAGGGGAGTAACTCAGAAAGATTTTGCTGCATAAGATGGACAAAATTTCAAGAAAAAGATATTGATGCCAGTCATATGGCATTTTGTATTTTTTGTTCTTGAAGAAGGTTTGGATGGAGAAGAGGTCAATGACACTGAAGAGTGGGTTCACTATAAAGATGAAGATCCAGATAAAGAAAAAGCGAAAAACCCACTCACACGCCATAGATCTATGTCCCCAAACATCCACAAAAAAGCCAGTTCAACAGACGAGCAGGCAAAAAAAATCAAACCGATGGGTTTGTTAAGTTTTACATAAAACGCCATATATTTGGTGACAGTTCTTGTACTATTAAAGAAGAGAGAGACTGATGACAGTGAAGATTGGGAAAAGAGATCTGATTAGGATTTTTAATTTATTTCCTTCCCTTGTATTTTTTTTTCTTGTGGTTGAAATATAATTTAACAATAGTAAAACGCCAAGATACCACAAACGCCAAAATGTTTATAAAAAATAATAGAACAGTAGGCCATCTTGTTTAAAACCCTTTGGAAAACGCCATTCAAATAGATTTCTTGCCCCCTGGGTTCCAATGTTGATAAACGCCATAAACGCCAAAAACGCCAAAATGTTGATACAATGAAACCATTAAAACGCCATTAATTATTAAATTTGGTTAACGCCAAAAATCTTAAAAACCAAAAATTAAAACAACATTGGGAAAAGCGGAATTGGAAAATCAGAAGATGAAAGGACAAAAAAAGCCCCTCCGCCCTTTTCTAAGCGGCGTGACACGTGTTGGGTCAGGAATCGTTCTTACCGTTCTCACACTTTTGAGCGTTTTCTCCCGATCCCGTTTATATATATATATATATATATATATATATATATATATATATATATATATATATATATATATATATAGGTAAAGGATCCTGTACAAAGTCCTACTTTTGTAAGAAGTGTGAGAAATAATTTGGGGATGACAAGTGTCCTTTATCTTAATTAATTCAAAAGGGTACATTAGTAATTTACCTTTCTTATCAATTAATTGTGTGTAACAGTTTTGGAGTTAATTTAGGAGATACATATCTTTTTGGTTTATACATGATCTCCTATATACTGATCGTAATTCTCATTATAAAATCGACGCCATTATTTAATTGATGAACGTAAGGATTTTGATCACTGCAATTCTGGTGTTTTAATGTTTTTTGGATTCCAGATAAAACACCATGACTTGAATTATGGCGTGGTGTTTTATCTGGAGACATTATTCATGGCGTGGTGTTTTAAACATCTGGAGACAAAACACCACACCATGAACAATGTCTCCAGATGTTTAAAACACCACGCCATGAACAATGTCTACAGATAAAACACCACACCATGAACAATGTCTCCAGATAAAACACCATGCCATGAACAATGTCTCCAGATGTTTAAAACACCACGCCATGAACAGTGTCTCCAGATAAAACACCACGCCATGAACAGTGTCTCTAGATAAAACACCACGCCATGAACACTGTCTCCAGATAAAACACCACGCCATGAACAATGTCTCCAGATGTTTAAAACACCACGCCATGAACAGTGTCTCCAGATAAAACACCACGCCATGAACAATGTCTCCAGATAAAACACCACGCCATGAACAATGTCTCCAGATAAAACACCACGTCATGAATCTGATTACAGTTATTCTAAACGTAAAACACCACGCATTGAATCTTATATAAAACAAAGAGGCTTCCGATTTATATCTTGGTCATTAATTCCGATATTTAAGGAAAAAGGAGTGAATGTAGGTATTTTTGGTTGTGAACGGTTACCATATTTGAAACATTGAAAAAGACACTATTGCCCTTCAATTTTACATAAGGTCCCTCTAATTAAAACACAATTTACATTTTTATACTCTATTGATCTCAACCATTAGATCAAATATCCAATGGTTTAAAACACTTCTTACCCTTCTCACATTTTAAACACTTTTTACCATATCCCTACCCTATATATATATATATAGGGTCGGGATTTAGAGAAAACGATGAAAAGTGTGAGAACGCTTAACGATCGTCCGATCAAAACGACCTATGGACTAGATTGGTGCGGTGGCGTTTTCGTAAATAACATCAATTTTATTACGTGAACCCGCTTCATTAAGGGTAAAAAGGTCTTTTGACTACTCCACACAAAACGCCATCTCATGAAATAAAACGCCAAAACAAAAATCACAGACTATTCTAAGTAAAACGCCATTAAATATAAAACACCATACTTAATTATAGTAAAATCCCGCCTAAAAAAAACCGCCAAAAAATCCTATATATACAACATCTCAGACCTTCAATTAAAAACACACACAAAAACCCAAACACCATATTTGATATAACCCATTCTCCTTAGAACCGCCAAAAAACCCAAACATCAAATATCTTCTACCCCAAAACGTTTTTTTTTTTTTGAAATTCAGTTTGCCTGTCTGTAAGATTTCGCTCATTGAAATAGACAAAATTCTTAAATAAGGATATTGTCCATTTCATTGAGTAAAATCTTATTGACTTATCCTAAACTTTCATCCAATTTATAACACCAAAAACATACAAAAAACATTATTGATGTTTGTTGTCAATAAAGTTTAGTTGTATGAGGTGGACAACATTGTCAGTTATCTTTCGTAACCGAGGATTAACAATGTTGTGCATCTCATACAGCAAAATATTATTGATTTTAGCATGATCAAAATTTGAGGGTTAAATGTCATTTTAGTCCATGTGGTTTGGGCCTTTTTTTCAGTTTAGTCCAAAAGTTTTATTTTTCACCCGTGGGTCCAAAAGGGTTTCATCGTTGCCATTTTAGCCTTATGGGTTAACTTCATCTATTTTTTTGTTAACGAAAAGCGTAATTCGGTCATTTTATATGTAATTCTATGAACTAGAAGGGCAATTCAGCCGTATAAAATAACCGAATTGTCTTTCTCGTTAACATAAATAATATATAAAGTTAATCCAGTGGACTAAAATGGCAAGTGTGAAACCTTTTTGGACCCACAAGTGAAAAATAAAACATTTGGACTAAACTGACAAAATGGTCCAAACCAAATGGACTAAAATGACATTTAACTCATATATTAATGAAGGACCATGAATAGTGATTTTATTTTTATGATAATGTATACTTTTTAATATTTTATTATTTAATATTGTAACAACTTATTATTATATTTGCTTTTAAGTTTTAACATATTTTTTTATTTCTTTTTCTTTTCTTAACCATATTTCCATTATCATTTAACTTTTTTTTTAATTTTTTTAAACCCTTTATCAATTAATTTGATATTCCTTTAATAACTTATGTTTATTTTTTTTTCTAAAAACTTAAATATGTAGTTGTGGTTTTTTTTTAAACAGCACAATGATAAACTGAACCGAATCTGATTATTTAACTTTCTAAATAACATGCTTCATTTTGAAATAACGTTTGTTTTTCATTATCATCTCCTCTGATTCGCCGCAACACGCGACGTAAACTAACCTAATTTACTTTAATAACCAAACCATTTATTTTAATAAACTAGTTATTTTGATATCGTATTATTTAGGATAAATACACCTTATTTAATAAAATATATATAAAGAAAACAAAAAGACCTAACCCATAGTCACTCCCTCACCCGAATTAATTTCTTTGCAAGACTACATGTTATGGAAAGGGTGGGTGACCCACGTGAGCCATGTATGCTGCCACTCGCTCGTGAACACCGCAACATGGTCAAGCCAGCGCCAGCACGAGTGGCCAGCTTGAGTGTGATAGCCTGGGTAAGCAGGTGTTTTGGGGGTGTGGTAGCTTGGGCGAGTAGAGGTTAACCACAACAGGCTTCAGTGAGGGGAGACGCGGGTGAGCAAGTTAATGAGTAGGCGTCTAAGCAGTGCCATATATCACAATATTAGATGATGAATCCAGGTTGTCAAGTGAGCGACAACGGGTAGTCTAACCCTAATCTAACACATCACACATTCACACCATATATTTATAGAAAACAATGTCATAAAAAATAAAAGGACTAACCAGGGCCTGTCCTGTGCTTGTTTGAGCCTGTCGTTCTACAAGAACGCTCACCCTAAAAGCAGACCGAGGACATTGGCTCGAATGTTTACAAACGAGCTTGGATGCAACATCTCTCAAAAAAATGTTTTAAAGCCTGAGCATTGAATCTACTTTTATAGTTTTTATATCTATACATGCCCCTCTAATCCAAAATAGTTAGTCACATAGGTGAAAATAGGGGTGTGCAAAAAACCGGATTAACCGAACCATAACCGAATTAACCGATAAAACCGAACCGAGAAAACCGAACCAAATAAAAAACCGGTGGGTCGGTTAATGGTTTTTTTTAAACCGAATGTAGCGGGTCGGTTATGGTTATCAATGTTTCCATACCCACCATAACCGGACCGAACCGACATGTAATAAATCTTTGTAGGATTTAAGACTTTTCACCACTTTTTTTTAATATTTTTTGTTTTTGATTAAAGATTTTTAGTATTTACGGGTTATTTTATATCATTTTGCGGTTTTGGTTGAATGTTTATTTGAATTTATGAAAAATATCACATCACTTTATTTGAATATTCAGTGTTAATATTATAGATTATATTTATTTTTAATACTATGTAATATACTAACATATACAAATATAAAATATCAATTTTTTCATGTTAAAAAACTAACATATTTTAAGCTAGCCTAAATACACGGTTAACCACCCACAACCGACCCGCTATAACCATCAAAACTGATTAACCATAACCGCCATAACTGATCGGTTATGGTTATGGTTATCCATTAACCGACATGGCGGTTATGGTTATGGTTTTAGACCAAAACCGACCCAAACCGACCCATGCACACCCTTAGGTGAAAATACATGACAGAGAAAATTAGTTACTACAACATTTATTTATGATCTTTTTTTGGCTAATATTAGACTATGTGCTATGGTGAATTTTAAAATGTGAAAAACAAACATTTCACATTTTGCAAAGGTAAATGTGAATGTGGTGATGGTCTAGTGGATTGAGATGATTATACATGATTGATATCGTTGGTTGGAATATCATCGGAGTGGTCGGAACATTACCGGATAAGATAAATTAATGAAACAAGGTGTAAACGTGTCAGCGTAGGTAACGTATATGGGGTAAAATTGAAGTTTACTATATAAATATGGGTAAGTTTACGAAAATGCCCTTTTGGCAAGGTTACAGTTTTACTCCTCAAAGGGGTACATTGATGCAATTAGAAAACGTCAGAGGCTAATACATTTTTTTTGAAAATAGTGGGTAAGGGTGTCAGTCGCCTCTAACCACAGGGGATAAAATTACAGTTTACTCTAAATTTAAAGAAGTTGTACAGTAAAAGAAATATATTTTATTATTATTTTCTCTTTTTACTTTTAATAAATGCATTTTTAAATCAAATAAGTTTAGTTTCTTTTACTTTTAATTGTATAAATAAATATCTTATCTTTATTTTCCTTTTTTACTTTTGATTTTTCTTTATAATATAATTATTATAAAATATTTTATTTGTTATTTTGTTAATATAATATTTTAATTCTATAATTATTTTGTTTTTTTGTGTAATTTTACTCGAACATATTAAATATATTTGAATTTTTTTCTTTATCGGGAGAAACAAAACCCATACACTTTGAATATCGGTAGCGGTACCATATTCGTTTTTATGTTTTCTTAACATAGGTAAAAAGTTCATTAAAAATTAAGTTGTGTTTGCAATATAGTATTTTTTACACGGTACAATAACCTTTTCTTTTCCGTTAGGAACAAAACCGATACCCTTTGAACATAGGTAGGGTACGGTATTTGTTTTTATGTTTTCTTTACATGGAGGCAAAATGTTCGCTGAAAATTAAGTTGTATTCGTAATATAGTATGTTTTTAATGCTCGGTACAGTAACAAAACCGTGAGAAATCGTCGCATTGCGCGGAAAGTTGCTGCCCGCCGCATCGCATGCACATATTTTTAACTCTGGTAAGAATTTAAGGGAACTAATAATCACACATGGTAAAATCTTATTCTCACATGGCGTATACGGGCCGTATAAGGTTATACGACTCGTACACAATAAAATGAACTGACAAAGGTTGTGCCAGCAACTTTTGTCAGTTCATTTTTGTCACACCCCAACCGATGGCGGAAACATCGGGGCATGGCACTGAGCGAAACAGATTGTCCAGGAGAAATCCATAACAACTAATATTACCAAATATTTATAAGTCATGTCCCATACCACAACATATTCAGCAAAATAATTATTACAGACCACATATCTCAAAGACAAATAAAAGCTGCTCCGACAACTCAGATTTCATTAACTTGTTTGTTTCTAAGACTCCATCCTAACTTGATTCCCACATAGCAGCAAAACATCCTAAGCACCTGTCACATACGTTAAAATGAAGGTCAGTACACATAGTGTAAAGGTGAGCATACAAGTTTAATAGATATAATAGAGTTCGAAGTAGTTTACGCATAACCAGCATGTAACATGTATAAAGTGAAGGCAAGTAGGTTATCGGCAGAGAAATATGCACAGACGTGACTGTGAGTTGTAGAATGCGCAACACATATCTCCACTGGGACACGTGAAGTAAAACCCTTAACAACCCATGTCCACGACAGGTGCTGAGTCCAAACTATAGTACTATCGTTGCTAAGGTGTCAGGCAACAATCATTGTGTTAACATAACATACAAGCATTCATCGAATAACACGTAGCATGCAATCACGGTTAGCGTATAAATAGTGTTTCCGTTGTGTGTCGATTGTGATTTGAATATAGATAACGTATGGAACACCCAAAAGTGCATCAAGCAAAAAGGGATCGAGTATACTCACAGATTGTGTTTATCAAGTAAACACGCTCTTGGATTGAAGGGAGCGCTGAGAGAGATTAGCCTGAATAGTTAACGATAGCATAAACGATAAGCGGCGCATAAAACAGTGCAAAGTGGTAAGTGTCGGATGGTAATCCGATCAGATGGCAATCCGATCGGATGGCCAGTCGATCAGATGACAATCCGTTCGGATGGTCATCCGATCGGATGGCCACTTGATTGATTGTCATCTCGTTGGTGAGGATGTGTTTGTGTATGATGGTTTGTACTTTGAAGTTTTCGTTGTAGCATTTTCGAAACAGAGAAGTATATCTACCCTTTAGGTCGATTGATCGAATGGCGGTTCGATCGGGTGACGATCCGTTCGGCGAGGTATTTCTCAGAGAACAAGTTCACAGCAGTGTTGTCACTCGATCGGATGGTCTACCGATCGGGTGACAATCCGTTAGAACTAGTAGTGCATTGAACATGTTGAAAATTGTTAAGGGTTGAAGTTCCAAACATCACATAGTCGGGTGGTCGTTCGATCGGATGGCTATCCGATCGGATGGCAATCCGTTCAACGTTCAGTCCTTTGAAAAGTTGAAACAATAGTTAAGTGTTGAACCAAGTGCAAGCCGATCGGAGATCAGATCGGACGGTAATCCGTCCTGGCGGCCTGATCGTCTTTGATACTTGGCGGTTTTCTCGAGAAGGTATGACCACGTGCCAAACAACAGAACTTCATCAATACTCAGGTGATCCGATCGGACAGGAATCACCCTAATCTGGTCGGTCGACCGATCGAGATGGTGGTTCGTGTTTAACCCGAGGTCAGTTGTCTCGTTGATAGAACACAGATCCTGAACCGACACATCACTAAGAAGGAGTAGAAGGTCAGAACAAGCTCTGATTCTTTCGGTTTTGAGTGCATTGAGTGTAAAAGAGTTGAAAGAAAGTTGGAAAACCATCTTTCAATCCTTTTCACCATGAATATGTTCAGATCTAAGCAAGATCTTTGTTCATTCATGTGGAAATCGTCCAGATATAAGTTGTTCTTGGTGGATTGAAGCCAAAACATGAAGCATAAGAACACCATGATGACATCATCCTATAACATCTTAAAACCAGTGATTTTACGGTTAAAAGTTAAGATTCAAAAGAGAGAATTATGAAGGAGTGTGTGTAGATCAAGCAAGTACAAGATTTAGGTTGAAAACTTACAAGAATCGCGAGAAATCGAGAGAAATAGAGGCTGGAGCGAGCTGGTCGAGCAAAGGAGCTGTCACATCAAGTGATGTGACAACTGAAGGTATTTATAGGTTTTCCCAAAAAGGAAAGTGCAATGGGATCGAGTGGGTCACTGTAACACCCAGCGTCCCTGAACTTTAGGAACTTGTGATGACTAGTCCCTGAAATCTAACTTTGGTCTCTAATTAGCCCCTAGTCTATGTGGATTGTCTATTTCTTGAAATGTCTAAGACTATATTGGGAATGCCTAATTCTATATGGTTGAATGTCTAAATCAATGCTTGAATGTCTATCTGGAATGCCTAATTCTATGTTGGAAATGTCTAATTCTATATGATTAAATGCCTATCTAGAATGCCTAATGTTGGAATGCCTAAACAAGGAATGTCTATGTGTGGGATTGTCTAATTCTATATGATTAAAATGCCTATTCGGATTGTCTATATACTTAGAATGTCTAAATCTATGTGCTTGAAAAGTCTAAACCTATAATGGAATGCCTAAATCTACGTATGGAATGTCTACATCTTGGGAATGCCTATAACTATATGCTTAGAATGCCTAAAGCTATGTTTGGAATGCCTAAATCTATTTGGTGCTTTACTCCTTAGACTCGTGAAACTTGATTCTTAGTTCAACGAGAGACTGGAGCCTTGTCACTGGCGGAATCTATTAATCTTGAGAACTCTTGATGTATATGCTCTAATCTAGTTATTCTATTGCCCTACATAATGCAACGCCTTACCTAACGTGTAAAATGAATCAGAATTGGGAACGCGGAAGGATGGATTGGCCAGAGTGGCCATCCGATCGGATGACCACCCAAGCTGAACCACCCTTTCTCTTCTCCTCCTTCACCTATAAATAAGCTGTCACATCACCATTCTAAGTGATGTGATAGCTCTGCTCGACCAAGAACACGCGCACACGGCTTTTCTTCATTTTCTCATCAATTTCGGTACGTTTCAAGCTAGATTCTTGTACTTTCTTACTCTACACATCATTCTCTACGTAATTCTCACTTGAAATCACACTTTTCACCGTGAAATCTTTTAGGTCTGAGTTCTTGAGGGTGATGTCATCATGGTGGTTTGTACAACTGTCATGTGATGTCATTCTAAGCAAGATTTAGCCCGGATCTAAGGTATTTCATACGTATTTACATTAAATCTAAGCTAAATCTAAGGGTTTTCATACTAAAACTTGAGTTTCTTCATTTCTTTCTTCAATTTCTGATTTACTTCGGTGATAAACGTGCCGGAACGGACTGTAGACTCGATCGGTGGTCTAGAGTTGGTTTAGGAACGGGTTGCTCACTGATTAAGACGATCACGGGATGGATTCCGGCTTAAAACCGTCACAACAGACAAACAGGTCGGACTGGGGTGATTCCCGACCGATCAGAATGTCTGTGAAATGACAAGTAACTGTTGCCTCAGTCTGCACCGAGACGTCACCATTAAATTTCAAACTCAGAATCGGTGAGCTATCAATCTTGGAAGTCTGAACGGACAGCCGTCCGATCGAACAACCATCCGGTTGGAATATCAAGTCATGTGAACTCACCCGAATGGCAGTCCGATCGGACAACCACGTAAGTCTTTATGATCTTCATGAATGTCTTACCCGAACGGATGGCAACCCGATCGGATAGCCATCCGATTGGGCAGCCTTTGTCACCTTACACACACAAGGCCATCCGGTCGACTGGCCATCCGATCGGACAGCCGTCTAATCCAGTGACCCTGTTAACTCCTTTATTCAATTCCGTTATGCTGCTCGACTCTTACCTTACTGCAATCTAATCAGGCTAATCCTAAAAGAGCTCCCTTTGATCCAATAATAGTTGCGACTGTTAAGCAATCACTGTGAGTATACTCGATCCCCTTTTTACTTTATATTTTGGGGTGTAACATGTATTCTATTAAACTAAATGCTTTTGGAAATCTATACTCTATCCTTTGTGTATGTGAAAACTTGTGCATTCTAGTATTCTATTTGTGCTATGTGACGTTTAATCCAGGGTGTTTAGTTCCGCCTTAACAATAGTAGCGCTATAGGGGGTGCACCTCTCCCATTATTCTTCGGGGGTATTGTTAGGAGGATTCTAGTTTACCTTGAGTCTTGGGTAAACACTAAAGCATCGGGATACTTGGGCTATCACTGCGTGGACTGCGACACTAGCACGGCTGAAACTATTTTTATTGCTTACACTGTGGATATGAGTTGTTTTAATCTATTATTCTATTATCAAACATGTATACTCGCCAATACTTTTGTATTGATATTTTAATACATGTTGCAGGTTGATAGGTAGCGGTGGATCATGGAAATCAAGCTAGGGGAATGCCTAGAAACGTCACCTAGTGAACTTAGAAAACTTATTGAATAATTTGAACAATCTTTGTTATGTTTTGCACTTGATGTTGATGTTGGATTTTTTTTAAACAAAATTTATGCATGAAATCTATTAATCTCTATCGTCGCAATAGTGTTATGGAAATCTCATGAGCAATCTGAACGCCTAGTGCTCGCACCCTGATGTTTCCGCCATCGGTTGGGGTGTGACAGATTGGTATCAGAGCCATAACTATAGGGAATTAGGATGAGTAGGAATACTTGCCCTAGTCTATAGTTCTAGGAACTTGACTCTTATTTATTGTTTAAGACTTATGCATTCTATCGTATCTGCTTCCTAGCAGCACATGTTCCTATTAAACTTACCTGCCTTTCCTAAGGCTAATACAATGTACACTTTATACTATGAAGACACTGTTACACAGTGTTTATTTCAGCACGAGATTTGCCCACAGGATAGGAGTGACATCCGAACCTTGATGGAAAATCTCCATATTATTTTAGTAGGTCTTGTTTGCGGATAAGAGCCGACAACCTTTGGGGTACAATGCTGTCAAGTTAGAGGTGAAACTCAGACTTTGATAACTAGTCCCACTCCTTGATGATTTTATGTCTCGCCAAAGTCTCATAACTGCCAATCAATTGAGTACGCGGAATGACCAAAAGGACGAATATCGTAGGCCTAACATCGATGACGTATTTGTCTAAGTAAGTCAAGACGCGTTACCTCAATTCGAAAGGGGTTTGAATCACTTTGGTTAGTCGTCGTTCCTCTACCCGGAACAATCCTATGTTTTAAAAGCCTATCTCGTTTTTATGTTATCTCAATTTTATGAAAGTGGTTTTGACTATAAGGTTTTGAGTTTAATTCTTCGTTTATTTATAAATGCTTTTACGCAAGCTTGCACGTTGTCCGCAACCTAAAACGTTAATTCTAATCTCAGATCAAACTAAATTTACGAAGTTTTATTCTATGTGTAGTCTACGTGGTAAACTTGATCGTCTATGGTATGATATGTTGATATGGTGTGAAACACTAAGATGACATGGAAGTATGGGACATAAGTGGTGTGTCCGAAGCATGGTGGATACGCCGCTGGTACTTCCTATATATAAGTGCTTCTGGCATATTACCAACTTCCGCACCAAGTGCCATGCGAGATTTAGTGTTTGCAGACCAGTGCGGAATGTCTATGTAATCTATGGAAAGTCTATGGAATGCCTATGTAATCTATGGAAAGCTATGTGATCTACGGAATGTCTATGTAATCTATGGAAAGCTTATACCATCTATTAGCAGACTATGTAATCTATGAAAATTCTAGCATGATATATGGTTGATCTATTGTGTTAATCTATGATAATCTAGCGCATTAAACTATTTTGAGCTAATCTATGTTAAACTACCTTGGTCTGTTGGTTAGTCTATGTTGAACTGTCTACTTGAGTAAGCTATGATAATCTAACTATGCCAATGTATGGAATGATCTATGTTAATCTACTTGGGCATTCTACGCTGATCTACTTTGAGTATTCTATGTGATTAAACTAAGTAAACTATGAGTAATCTACGGTAATCCATTAATCTATGTGAACATATGATGATGATGATGATGATGGTTATGTTGAGTGTTGCGACGCGTGGCATGACACCGAGTACGAGGAGAGGCGATGTGCCCAAAGCGTGGTGGATACGCCGCTGGTACTTCCTATATATAAGCGTTTCTGACATGTTGACCAAACTTCGTACAACGTGCCATGTGAAGGTCGTGCGTTTTGGTGGTGATTTAGTCTATCTCGTATCTTAATCCTTTAAGCAATTGTGAGTGAATCTTTATTATGGGACTTCGTACCTAGACTTATACGATCCTTATGTTGGAACTCGTAGATGTCTGCTCGAAGACTCTCTGACAACCTAAGGAAATCAAGGGAGAAGTCCCAGAAAAAGATGATGTCATTCATGGCCGACCAGATCGCTCGGGTCGTGCCAAAGATTGTTTCTGAGCTTCAAGGATCTACCACTCCCCCATCCTCTGTGGACTCTAAGGTAGAGAAGCCGACAACTACCAAGTTCAACTACAAACACTTCGTCTTCTGCAACCCCAAATCGTTTACGAGCAGTGATGGGGTGACAGCTATGCTCGAGTGGTTTGATAGCATAGAGGTCACTTTCATCAACAATGAATGCCCCGAACATTTGAAAACCAGGAGTGCAACTGGAGTGTTTCAGGGTAGGGCTTTGGAATGGTGGTTCAATGAAAGAAACATCCGTACTAATGAAGCAGCCTATGCTCTCCCGTGGGCCGAGGGGCGAGAACTCATGATGCTCGAGTTCTGTCCTCCCCATGAGCAGCTCAAGCTCGAAGAAGAATTCTGGCACTTAAAGCAAGTTGGTGATGACAACATGGCGTATACTACCCGGTTCAAGCAGCTAAGTTTTATCGTTCCTCACTTGGTTTCGACACCTAAGCGGATGATAACCAAGTATATCAATGGTTTGCCTCCTGCTATGCGTGATTCCATCGAAGCAGCTCAGCTAGGATCTATTGAAGAAGTCTACCGTCTCGCAGCTAGTCTCAACAATCGTGTGCGTGACAAGCAGTTTGCTATCCCTGCTCCTTCAAAATCTGCAAATCAAGTCACTCAGCAGCCGAGTGGCAGCAAGAACAAGAAACGGAAAGCTCGGGGCTCGGGATGTAATGCTATTACACCTGCGGCTAACCCTGCAGCAAAACCTGCTCCTACTCCTGCTGCTGCTAACCCTGCTGTTCCCGAAGCAAAGAAGCAATACACTGGGTCTTATCCCAAGTGTGCGAAATGCAACTTTCATCATCCTGCTACCTCTGCATGCGGATTATGCACCAGTTGTAACCGTTATGGTCATACGGCTCCTTACTGTCGTCAAGCTAATCCTGCTCCTCAAGCTCAGCAAGCTCCTACTCCACCAGCACAAGCAGCACTTCCAGCTCCTCCTCTGCAGAACCCAGGGCCGATCAATGTCGTTCGTGAATGCTTTCAATGTGGGGATACTACTCATCTCCGTAACCGTTGTCCCCAGCTAAACCAAGAGCAACAAGCAGCCGCTCGTGGACGAGCGTTCAATCTCAATGCTAACCAGGCTCACAACAACGACGTGGTGAATGGTTTGTTTCTCGTTAATAATCTCTATGCTTCGATCCTATTTGATACTGGTGCCGATAAGAGTTTTGTGTCCGTGGAATTCGAGTCTTTGATAAATTGTACACGCTCCAAGTTACCAAAGTCGTTCTCTGTTGAGGTCGCCAATGGTAAGTCGATTCTTGTGAACTCTATCGTGCGTGATTGTTCCTTGATACTTAACGATCACGTATTCACCATTGACCTTATCCAAATGCGTTTGGGTAGTTTTGATGTCATTATCGGTATGGATTGGTTACGTAAGAACCATGCCGAAATCGTGTGTCACGAAAAGCTCGTCCGTCTCCCTCTTCCGTCTGGTGATCTTTTACATGTCTATGGGGACCGACCTTCGAAAGGACTAAGGCTAATGTCATGCACACAAGCGAGCCGGAGTTTATGTAAACAGAACCCTGCCTTCTTGGCCCACGTGGTGGAACAAAAGGGCAAGGGGAAGAACATAAACGATGTTCCAGTTGTGTGTGACTTCCCTGATGTTTTTCCCGAGGATCTACCTGGTCTTCCTCCTCCCAGATCTGTCGATTTTCGTATTGATCTCGTACCTGGTGCGACTCCTGTCGCCAGGGCTCCTTACCGTCTTACACCTTCCGAGATGCAAGAGTTATCCAGTCAGCTACAGGAACTGCTCGATAAAGGTTTTATTCGTCCAAGTACCTCCCCGTGGGGTGCTCCCGTTTTGTTTGTCAAGAAGAAGGATGGTTCGTTTCGTATGTGTATCGACTACCGTGAACTTAATAAGCTTACCGTGAAGAATCGTTACCCGTTGCCCCGCATTGATGATTTGTTTGACCAACTACAAGGCGCGTCCTGTTTCTCTAAGATTGACCTACGTTCTGGATATCATCAACTACGTGTTCTCGAAGATGATATTCCTAAAACTGCGTTTCGTACTCGATATGGGTACTACGAGTTCGTGGTCATGCCTTTTGGTTTGACTAACGCACCCGCCGTGTTCATGGACCTTATGAACCGTGTTTGCAAACCTTATTTGGATCGTTTCGTTATAGTCTTTATTGATGATATTTTTATTTATTCTAAGTCTAAAGCTGATCATGCTCGCCATCTACGTCTTATGCTTGAACTTTTGCGTGGTGAACGTCTATATGCTAAGTTTTCTAAATGTGAATTCTGGATTGATGAAGTGCAGTTTCTAGGTCATATTGTTAGTAGTCAGGGTATTCATGTTGACTCTTCGAAAATTGAGGCAGTGAAGAATTGGAGTACGCCTAGATACGTGTCTGAGATTCGTTCTTTTCTAGGACTGGCGGGTTATTACCGCCGGTTCATCGCGGATTTCTCTAAAATCGCTGTTCCTCTTACTACTCTAACCCAGAAGGAGAAACCTTTTATATGGAGTCCCGAACAAGAAGAGTCCTTTCAGACTCTTAAGAACCTTTTGTGTAATGCTCTCGTTTTAACCCTACCTGATGGAAATGACGATTTTGTGGTGTACTGTGACGCCTCGAACCGTAGTTTGGGCTGTATGCTCATGCAACGGGACAAGGTTATCGCTTATGCCTCTCGACAACTCAAGGTGCATGAGAAAAACTATACTACTCACGATCTGGAGCTTGGTGCAATTGTTTTTGCGTTAAAGATCTGGCGACACTACCTGTATGGTACTAAGTGTGTGGTCTTCACTGACCATAGGAGCCTTCAGCATATCTTTGACCAGAAAGAACTGAACATGAGATAGAGGCATTAGGGTGGAATTGCTTAACGACTACGACTGCGAAATTCGCTACCATCCTGGTAAGGCGAACGTAGTGGCCGACGCTCTTAGTCATAAGACTCATGTCCAGGCTATCCGTATATCTAGTGATTTGCATGCTTGTATTCGCGAAGCTCAGTATTCGTCTTCTAATGAAGAAAGTCTATCCGTTGAAGTTCATGGCGCTAACGTTAATCAACTCGAAACCAAATCTGATGGTCTCCAGTACTATCTAAATCGCATCTGGGTGCCAGATCGCGATAATCTTCGTGAGCTCATTATGAATGAGGCTCACAAATCTCGTTACTCTATCCATCCAGGAGCCGATAAGATGTACCAGGATCTGCGTATGACTTATTGGTGGCCCGACATGAAGAAGGACATTGCTGTGTATGTTTCTAAATGCCTCACCTGTCTGAAGGTGAAAGCTGAACATCAGCGTCCTTCCGGACTTTTAGAGCAACCTAAAATCCCAGTTTGGAAATGGGACAGTCTTGCTATGGACTTTATTACTAAATTACCCGTACGCCTGCCGGTCATGACAGTATTTGGGTGATCATTGACCGTCTAACTAAATTAGCCCACTTTCTTCCTATCCGTGAAGATTATAAAGTGGAGAAACTTGCTAGGATCTATACCGATGAGATTATAAGTCGCCATGGCGTACCTTTAGACGTAATCTCTGACCGTGATGGTCGCTTTACTTCTCGTCTTTGGCAAACTTTCCAGTCCGCTATGGGTTCGCACTTGAATTTTAGCACGGCCTTTCATCCTCAGACGGATGGACAGACCGAGCGTACTATTCAAACCCTAGAGGACATGCTCCGTTCTTGTGTCATCGACTTTGGTGGTAACTGGGATGTGCATCTACCATTGATAGAATTCTCGTACAACAATAGCTATCATTCCAGTTTTCAAATGGCTCCTTTCGAAGCTTTGTATGGACGAAAATGCCGATCTCCTCTCAGCTGGCATGAGGTTGGGGAAAAACAGTTCACTGGCCCTGAGATTATTCAAGAGGCAACGGATAAGATTCTTCAGATCCGTGATAACTTGATCAAGGCTAGAAGCAGACAAAAGAGCTATGCTGATATAAGGCGCAAGCCTCTGGAATTTGCTGCTGGAGACCGAGTTCTTCTCAAGGTATCTCCCTAGAAGGGAGTAGTTCATTTTGGTAAAAAAGGGAAAGCTCGCTCCTCGCTATGTGGGTCCTTTCGTGATACTTGAGAGGATTGGCAAGGTAGCGTACAAACTCGATTTGCCTCAGGAACTAAACAACGTGTATCCAGTTTTCCACGTATCCAACCTACGGAAATGTCTAGCCGATGAGGAACTGCAAGTTCCTCTGGAAGACTTGCAAATAAATGAAGCTGTTCAATTTGTGGAGAAACCAGTCGAGATCATGGATCAAGCTGTCAAGCGTCTGAGGCGCAGCAAAATTCCCATTGTCAAGGTTCGATGGGAAGGAAAGCGTGGTGTTGAATTCACTAGGGAGTTGAAAAGTGATATGAAGGCCAAGTACCCGCATCTCTTTGAACAGTCTTCTAAGATTTCGGGGACGAAATCTCCTAAAGGAGGGGAGACTGTAACGCCTAGCGTCCCTGAACTTTAGGAACTTGTCATAACTAATCCCTGAAATCTAACTTTGGTCTCTAATTAGCCCCTAGTCTATGTGGATTGTGTATTTCTTGAAATGTCTAAGACTATGTTGGGAATGCCTAATTCTATATGATTGAATGTCTAAATCAATGCTTGAATGTCTATCTAGAATGCCTAATTCTATGTTGGAAATGTCTAATTCTATATGATTAAATGCCTATCTGGAATGCCTAATGTTGGAATGCCTAAACGAGAAATGTCTATGTGTGGGATTGTCTAATTCTATATGATTAAAATGCCTATTCGGATTTTCTATATACTTGGAATGTCTAACTCTATGTGCTTGAAAAGTCTAAACCTATAATGGAATGCCTAAATCTACGTATGGAATGTCTATATCTTGGGAATGCCTATAACTATATGCTTGGAATGTCTAAAGCTATGTTTGGAATGCCTAAATCTATTTGGTGCTTGACTCCTTAGACTCGTGAAACTTGATTCTTGGTTGAACGAGAGACTGGAGCCTTGTCACTGGCGGAATCTATTAATCAAAACTCTTGATGTATATGCTCTAATCTAGTTATTCTATTACCCTACATAACGCAACGCCTAACCTAACGCGTAAAACAAATCAGAATTGGGAACGCGGAAGGATGGATTGGCCAGAGTGGTCATCCGATCGGATGACCACCCAAGCCGAACCACCCCTTCTCTTCTCCTCCTTCACCTATAAATAAGCTGTCACATCACCATTCTAAGTGATGTGACAGCTCTGCTCAACCAAGAACACACGCACACGGCTTTTCTTCATTTTCTCATCAATTTCGGTACGTTTCAAGCTAGATTCTTGTACTTTCTTACTCTACACATCATTCTCTACGTAATTCTCACTTGAAATCACACTTTTCACCGTGAAATCTTTTAGATCTGAGTTCTTGAGGGTGATGTCATCATGGTGGTTTGTACAACTGTCATGTGATGTCATTCTAAGCAAGATTTAGCCCGGATCTAAGGTATTTCATACGTATTTACCTTAAATCTAAACTAAATCTAAGGGTTTTCATACTAAAACTTGAGTTTCTTCATTTCTTTCTTCAATTTCTGATTTAATTCGGTGATAAACGTGCCGGAACGGACTGTAGACTCGATCGGTGGTCTATAGTTGGTTTAGGAACGGGTTGCTCACTGATTAAGACGATCACGGGATGGATTCCGGCTTAAAACCGTCACCAACAGACAAACGGGTTGGACTGGGGTGATTCCCGACCGATCAGAATGTCTGTGAAATGACAAGTAACTGTTGCCTCAGTCTGCACCGAGACGTCACCATTAAATTTCAAACTCAGAATTTTTGCAACATCGATGAGCTATCAATCTTGGAAGTCTGAACGGACAACCGTCCGATCGGATAGCCGTCCGATCGAACAACCATATAAGTGTTTCGTTAGAAATTCGATAGCATGGATGAATTGGTGGAGTAGTGTAGATAAGTCGAACGTCAAAATGGGTACGCCATAGTCACCAAACGCACGATATACGAGAAACCCCCAAGCGGCCAGCCGTTAAAAATATGGCTTACGTGCGATTGTGCGGCCAGCACAAGTCAACAGCCACGATCAGACGTAACAGGAGCAGGAAAACCGGTTGCGAGTTCCAACTGATCGGGGCATACAGAAAGAGGTCACGTTTTTTGAATCTAAGGGTTGACAAAGCTAAGCATAACCACGAACCCTTTCCGTATCCAGAGGATCATCTGTCCCTAATGAGGCCCATTCCATCGTGATAAAACCCCACAAAAAAAAAAACTCATTACGTATAACATTACATTGCTTGTATAGAATTGTATACGGCTTGCATAATTTATACGACCTGTATACATGTAAAACATAAAAAAAAAACATTTAAGTACATCTATTTCACAGAAACAACATTTTATACGGGACTCTATAAAGTTATATAATCCGTATACACCTAAGGGTGAGAGGGGCACTCCTCTCTTAGGGGAGTGACCTCTCTTACACACACCCAATCAGCACGCGCCACGTCAACTCCCATCTTAAGTTCCTATTTTGCAATCAAACGTTGGCATCACTCCACTCACACAATTATTTTTTTATAAAAAAAAGAAAAAAAATATGATTGGTGGAAAAAGGGTGGACCCACATTAACAACCAATCACCTCCTTTCTCTCTCCTCTCTCTCAATCGGTGAGTACAAACCGCTTCCACTCACCGCTTAGCTTTCCCGATTTGATGAGGGTGGTATTCCTGCTCGGAGACTTGACATCCCGCACCCCTCCCCGCAAAGCGCCCCGGACACCCTGAGAATATGAAAATGGAAAAATAGGGGTGTGAGAAGTGAGAAGAGTAGTCGCGTGATTTAAAAGTGCATGATTATATTTCAAAGTGTGGAAAATAGGAATAATAGTAATAATAATATTATAATCCGAAGGTCCGTACTCTGACAACGACCACTGAAGGATGGTGGCACATGCCCTTCTGTCATCTCTATAATCAAATCAACGGTCTTCATCTCCAGGTACGGCTCCGATCCCCCTGCTCTTCTTCCTCCGCTCGCTCCGATCCCTTATATATCTCCCCCATGCGTCACTTTCCCCTTTCTTTTTCTTCTTCACAGCTCTCTTCTACTCCACAGTTATAGTTTCATTCACTTCATGGAGTGGTTTTCTGAACTGGGTTAGGGCTTTCTTGAGGTTTTGGTAAGTTCAGTTTTTCTGTAATAAAATATGAAGCTTTCAACTTCTGGGTCTGGTCAGCAGCTTCAAGAAGGTATGTTTTTGACTTTAAGTTGATTACTGTATGTTGTTTACTTCGTATTGTTCTTGATTGATTGTTGTTTGTTTGTGAAAGGAGAAAAGAAATGCTTGAATTCGGAGCTATGGCATGCTTGCGCAGGCCCTCTTGTGTCGCTTCCGACTGTAGGTGGTCGTGTGATCTATTTCCCACAGGGTCATAGCGAGCAGGTAGGTCCTTTTTGCTATTTTATTTTGATCACAACCTTTGGGTATGTATGTATGTTGTAGTTTGTTTTTGATGGTTTGAAAAATGTGAACGAACCAGGTTGCGGCGACTACGAATAAAGAAATTGATGCCCACATTCCGAATTATCCGAGTTTGCCTCCACAATTGATTTGCCAACTTCATAATGTCACAATGCATGTACGTTTTTTTTTAATCGAGTGTGTAACTATAAGGGGGTGTTTGGGATTGCGTTTTCAACCTGATTATTTGATTATTGTGTTTTGAAATCGCAAAAAATCTATTCTGAGTGTTTGGTAAAAAATTAATAAAAAGTGATTTTTTACGTTTTGTAGAGTTCAAAACGTGATAATCCATAAGTAGGTCACCCCTTGCTGCAGGAAAACGTGATAATCCAAAAACTGATTTTTTACGTTTTCACTTATTTATTTTTTTAAAATATATATACTTGCCAAACACTCAAATAGTTGATTATCTGATTATTGTGATATCAAACAACATAATCAAATCCAAACAATGTTGATTATCTGATTATTGTGATATCAAACAACATAATCAAATCCAAACACTATCTTTCTGCAGCACGTTTTGTTACAGCTAATTATCTGATTCTAATTATTTAAAACGCATAATCTATTTTCAAAACTCAACCCCAAACACCCCCTATGCGTTTTGAATAATCAGAATCAGATAATTAACTGTAACAAAACGTGATGTTGAAAGATGGTGTTTGGATTCGATTATGTTGCTTGATATCACAATAATCAGATAATCAACTATTTGAGTGTTTGCCAAATATATATATTTAAAAAAATAAACAAGTGAAAATCCTTTTCTAAACGCAAATAATCAATTTTTGGAAAACTGCGTTTTGTTGCAGTAAGGGGGGGGGGGGGGAGCTGCTTTTGGAAAACTGCGTTTTGTAACTTTCTAAACGAAAATAATCAATTTTTTAATTTTTTCACCCGAACACTCAAAACTGATTATTTACGATTTCAAAACTCAATAATCTAAAAATCTCCTTCAAAACTCAACCCCAAACACCCTCTAATATATATTTGCTATTTCAGGCAGATGTTGAAACGGATGAAGTGTATGCACAAATGACATTACAGCCATTGACCCCGGTAATCATTTAGTCAAAGTTGGAATATGGATTTGTTTAGTAGTATATTAGGAGGATTTCAAAATCTTAAAGTTTATTTTTGTGTAATAACTTATCAGCAAGAGCAGAAGGATACATTTCTTCCGGTCGAGTTGGGTATTCCAAGTAGACAACCAACAAACTACTTCTGCAAGACATTAACCGCAAGTGACACAAGTACGCACGGCGGCTTCTCTGTTCCTCGACGTGCTGCGGAGAAAGTTTTTCCTCCACTGGTAAAACTTTAACCATTTGACCCGTTCCACTTTTAAACTCTGCAAGACATTTCCGGTTTGTGCGGCCTGTATGAATTTAAACTCAACCCAAATCGACCCATTTGTAAGTAAATTAGAATAACGAAGGTTTTAGTTGTGATTAGAAAAAACAACGATAATTCAATCTTTGAATTATACGATTTAGGTAGCATACATTATAAATAAACTTTTGGCGAAGTTAACCCGTTTGACCCGTTCCACTTTTAGCTAATTTATATTTTTTCTAGTTGTTCGACCTATTTGAACTAAAACTCAACCCAAATTAACCTATTTTCTAAGCAGTCAATAGCGGTGCTATAGCGGTTAGCGGACCTCAGGGTGTGTAGCGGTCCAAATAGCGGTGGACTGTAGCGGTTCCGCTATTAGCGGCGCTAAATACCGCTATAGCTATAGCGGTACTATAGCGATGCTATAACGGTGGCCTATAGCGGTTATAGCAGTAACGGTGTTTGATTGTGTTAATTCTTAAATTAAATACTTCAAAGTTACTATTAGTATTTGATTTGCAACAGGTTTTTGATAATGGAATGATATTACTATGAATTTTGATATTACTATTAATATTTTTCAAAGATATATTTATATATATATAAAAATACATAAATTATGCATGGTAAAAAAATTACCGCTATATCACCACTATACCACCGCTATAACCTATATATCATATAGCGGACCTTGACCGCTATTCGATTTTGGACCGCTTTAACTGCATAGCCTATTTTTAAGTAAATGAAAATAATGAAGGCTTTAGTTATGATTAAAAAGACTAATATATCAAATTTTGAATAAAATAATCTAGTAGTTTACATTAATAATTAACTTCTGGCAAACTCTAACCCGTTTGGGCCGTTCTACTTTTAGCTAATAATCATTTCGACCTGTTCGGACCGAAGCTCAATCTATCTACCCATTTGTAAGTAAATGGGTTGAAATTGCCACCTCTACTTAGACGGGTTGTTGTAAAAATTCCGCCTAGGCTTTGATTAGTCGCCGATTAATCACTAATTGGAGGTTCACCGAGTAATGGCTGATTAATCGCTTGTGGTCAACGTTGGTCCTCTTCCGGCCAATTTCTGGCCAGTTCTAGCCAAATTTCGACCAAACCTTTATAAGCTACCTCCAATTGCTTATGAAATGGGTCACGAGGGGTTAAAACATGCCTACTTCAAAAACTTACATATAAAAATGTGTGTGTATATGAAACTAAAAATTACATATAAAAATCCCAATTTAATTAATCCTGATTAACCGCTAGCAGTGTTGTAAGAATCGCTAGGCGCTAGTCGGGCAGTGTGGTACCGACCAGCGATTAATCGGATCGAGATTTTTTGTGTAAATTTTAGTTATACACACACACATATTTTTATATGTAGTTTTCTAAAGTAGACATGTTTTAACTCCTCGTTAACCCATTTTTAAGTAATTGGAAGGAATTTATAAGGTTTGGTTGAAATTTGGCCGACGTCTAGACAAAATTTGGCCAGAATAGGACCGCCATTAACCGCCTAGCGATTAATCGGTGAACCTCCTCCGATTAGTGATTAATCGGCGACTAATCGAAGACTAGTCGGGATTTTTACAACCATGACCGCTAGTCGGTACCTCACCAACCGACTAGCGCCTACCGATTCTTACATCACTAATCAAACATTATCTTTTATGTTTGATCTTTTCAGGATTTCTCTCAGCAGCCACCTGCACAAGAACTTATTGCAAGGGATCTTCACGATGTTGAATGGAAGTTTAGGCATATTTTTCGAGGTAAGATCATACCTCCTTAGTTTGTTAAATTACTAAGGGGGTGTTTGGATATGTGTTTTGAAAGCGGATATGCGAACACGAATTAGTTAAAAAATGGAACTTTGTTGTTTTCTTGGTAGCTCTCTTTAGTAATTGTATAATATGTAAAATTATGTATACGAGCAATATTTTTTATTTTCGGTAGAATTGGATTTGATATTCAAAAGGGGGTTGCGGCGCAGCTTGTTGCCCATTACCTGTCATTCTTATGTAATTTTCCTAACGTTTAATGAAAGTTGAATTTTATAATAAAAAAATATTACCGAATATATAAAGATTTGATATTCTTGAGGTGATGTTACATGTTTTCTCCTTCACATGCAGGGCAGCCCAAACGCCATCTTCTTACTACCGGGTGGAGCGTGTTTGTTAGTGCTAAAAGACTCGTTGCAGGAGATTCCGTTCTATTTATTTGGTAATTTTTCAACTAAATATTGCAAATTCACATGTAATTTGCTAGTTCTAGTGGTGGCACTTTTGACCCGTTTACTTATAGTTTGCATATATCATGCAACTTCTTAAAACATTATATTCAAAGATTTAGATTGTTTTTGTAGTTAATATTGTTTGTAATCATAATTAGGAACGAGAAAAATCAGCTCCTTTTGGGAATCCGGCGTGCGAATCGTCCACAAACCGTGATGCCATCATCTGTTTTATCAAGTGATAGTATGCATATCGGCCTTCTTGCCGCTGCGGCTCATGCAGCCGCTACTAATAGTTGTTTCACAATATTCTATAATCCAAGGTAGCTACTAAAATATATAGAAATTCGTAATGTTATATTTTTTCACTTTTTTTTTTTTTTTTTTTACAAATTTAACTGCATTCAGGGCTAGTCCATCTGAGTTTGTCATCCCCCTTTCAAAATACGTCAAAGCTGTGTATCACACACGGGTTTCAGTCGGGATGCGTTTCCGTATGCTGTTTGAAACTGAAGAGTCAAGCGTACGCAGGTATTTATGGCTGGTTATAAGTGATTAAAATTTTGAATTAGTGTTCAATGATCGTATATCTTTATATTTAGATACATGGGCACAATTACTGGCATTGGCGATTTAGATCCTGCCCGTTGGCCTAATTCTCATTGGCGTTCTGTTAAGGTAAACCATCGTAATTCACTTACGTATAAATGTGTATATATGTATCTCATATTTATGATTATTTTTTTTATATTTGTAGGTTGGTTGGGATGAGTCGACTGCAGGTGAGAGACAACCGCGAGTATCATTATGGGAAATTGAACCTTTGACAACGTTTCCTATGTACCCATCTTTGTTTCCCATTCGGTTAAAACGACCGTGGTATCCGGGAGCTTCATCTTATCAAGGTATCGTGATAAAAAACTCTTTTCGAGTAAAGTACGCTGATGGTCCCTGTGGTTTACCAAAATTTTGGAATTAGTCCCTAGCTTTTCAAAAGCACACGTATGGTCCCTGTGGTTTGCACTTTGTAACACATTTAGTCCCCCATTTTTTTTCCAAAAGTACATGGATGGTCCCTGTGGTTTGCACTTTGTAACGCGTTTAGTCCCTAACTTGGACATGCTAAAACCTTTAGATTTGTTGGTTGGGGACTAAATGTGTTACAGCGTGCAAACCACAAGGACCATCCATGTACTTTTGGAACGCTAAGGACCAAATCCAAAATTTTGGTTAACCACATGGACCATCCATGTACGTTTGGAAAGCTAGGGACCAAATTCAAAATTTTGGTAACCACAGGGACCATCCGTGTACTTTACTCTTCTTTTTCAAAATTTAAATTTTCATTTTTTTTTGTTTTTATGATTTTTGGTTTATGGTTGCAGACAGCAGAGATGATACGGTTAACGGAATGGCATGGTTGAGAGGTGAAACGGCAGAGCAAGCGCTCCATTCTCTAAATTTTCAATCAAGTAGCATGCTTCCATGGATGCAGCAAAGGGTAGATCCGTCATTTCTCCAAAGTAATCTTAATCAGCAGTATCTAGCAGCCGGTATGCAGAGTGTCGGAACTGCAGACGCTTTGAAACAACAATTGTTGCAGTTTCAGCAACCCCTTCAACAGCTTCACCATTCGGGCACACAGTCAACTCCACAGCTGTTTGTTCATGGTCAAAGTCAAACCCAAACGCTGGACAATTTCCCGCGGTCAATGCACCAAGAAAGTCAACAACATGGTCAACACCAAAGTGTATACCCCGAGACTTACCCGATGCAAGGCCAACAACAATCGTTTCCGAAGACAGATTTCATGGAGTCGAGCCCAAAGTTTTCTTCCAATATTGCCCCTACTATGCAGAACATGTTGGGTTCCGCGTTATGCTCAGAAGGGACTAGCAACCTGTCGAGTTTCTCGAGAACCGCTCAACTAGCGGTTCCAGAGCATCAATCAAATCAGCAATCATGGGTAGCGAAGTTTGGTCAATCACAAGTCAACACAGCTTCAACTTCGCCATCAGTTGACCAAGAATCGTCAAGTTTGGAAGCCCAAAATCACGGCATATTTAGCGGTATCAATGTCGACTCATCTGGGCTTCTTCTTCCATCAATCGAGACCGATCTGTCCACTATACCTTCTTCGTTTGGTGGCTACATGCAAGAGTCTTCCGAGCTGTTGCAGCCTAACCATAACCGAACATTTGTGAAGGTACGTACAATCATTGTGTTAGGGGCGTGCATGGTTCAATTCGGTTTGGTTTTATGGTAAAACCGAAATGTTCGGTTTTCGGCTTTTTAAAACCGTTCGGTTCGGTTTTTTCGGTTATAGCAATGGTTTGGTTTTTGGAACAAATTACGTAAGATTCAAAAATAAAAAAATACAATCCAAGATTTACGAATCTTTATTAGATGTTTACATTCATTTTTTATATATTTAACCTTCTGTAACTGATATTTTTCACATAAACCTAACTTTCTAATCTATTTTTATGTTTCTCCAAAGTTATATAACAAACATTAAAAAAATGATTTTTTAGGTTATTTGGTTCGGTTCGGTTTTTATAAAATGCAAAACCGTAACCGAACCGTAAATTTCAGTTCGCTTTTTTTCGGTTATTTTTTTGACTGTTCGGTTTTTTTCGGTATCGGTTTTCTGCTCACCCCTACTTTGTGTTATGCCAAAGTCAACCTAGGGTTAAAAGTTGGCATGAGAGTGTTTATGTTTGGTTGCAGGTATACAAATCAGGGTGTGTTGGGAGGTCGTTAGACATCAGCCGGTTCAACAGCTACCACGAGCTGAGACGCGAACTGGGTCAGATGTTTGGGATCGAGGGTCTGCTTGAAGACCCGCAAAGATCAGGCTGGCAGCTTGTATTCGTCGACAGGGAGAATGACGTTCTTCTCCTTGGAGACGACCCTTGGGAGTAAGTTTGACTTAAATACACCATTTCAGTATCGATAGACAGGTATCTAGGCCTGTAAACGAACCGAACGTTCATGATGTGTTCGTGAACTTGTTCTGTGGGATGTTCGTTTATTTAATAAACAAACGAACATGAACACACGTTTTGTTCGTTTATTTATGCTCGTGAACGTTAGTTTATGTTTGTTCATTTATATTCGTTTATTTACATTTGCTTTTTGTTCGTTCGTTTATGTTCTGTTTCAATTTAAATACATAAGTAGTTATATTTATATAAATATTAAACAAAAAAATGTGTTCGATTATATGTTCATGTTCGTTCGGTTCATTTACAGGCCTACAGGTATCTAGATACTTCATTTAAATCGTTTATGGTTGGTGCAGGGCGTTTGTAAATAGCGTCTGGTATATCAAGATACTTTCTCCCGAGGATGTGCAACAACTCGGGAAGCACGAGGTTGAATCCTTCGGCCAAAACTCGGGTGAGAAAGTCCAACGAGACCTTTCTGGACTTCCTCCATCAATGGGGTCGTTTGACTTCTGACCAACAAAGTCAACTCTTTATCGGGTCAACTTTCACTCCTTTTGGTCTCGTTTTGTGTGACGACCCCAGTTAGTTATTTGATTAGCTATGTTGATGAATACTTGTGGTAATAATCAAGTAGTACAAGTGACTATTCAAAATTTAGAATATATGTATGGAACCAGTGTTGACTAAGAATTGTTGACTATGGTGGAACTGTAATTTTGATTCATTATTGTGTGCTTTATGTATTGTTTTCCTCTTTGTTATCTTTCACTTTTTTTTTTTTTTTTTTTGTTGAACAGCATAATCAATTTCATTTCACCAATTTTTTTTGCAGGCCTAGCAAGATACCAAAGCCATAACCAAAAAATACATGCCACAACATAGTACCTAATACACCAGGAATATTTCAAGTACACTATTAGATTTTGAATTTAACCCAATTATCCCATTCAAGCTCCATCTTTTTTGCGCGGTTTTTCACCCAAAGGAATGAAGTGGACTGGATTTTTTCAATGGTTTTCTCCAGTACACACGGCTTAGCCGAAAAAATAAGATTGTTTCTTGCTCCCCATATTCGCCAACATGCTGTTAAGATAACCTGTTTGCACCGCTTTATCTTTTTCTTTCGTCACTTTTATATGGTTGTGGTATTCGAATAAGTCCTTGACGGAGAATGCAATGATGTTTGGAATATTACACCAGGAGACAACCCATTGCCAAATTCTCGCAGCCACATAAGAAGACGTTAAGAGATGCTCCACTGTTTCAACTGTATCCCCCCCCCCCCCCAGTCCGCCATCCAAAGAGATTCACCTTCATAGGTAGCCACTTATCAGCTGGAGATGATTGAGAGCATGCTTAACCGATTTAACAGAAAAATAACCATCTTTATCCGCAGCCCACATCCAACGATCTTTGCAACATGAAATACGAACCTAAGAGAGAATCTCCACAATGTCACTGAGTTCCTTTGTCTCCTCCGGTCTAATCGGCTCATGCATCCAACGCCAATGCCAAGAGATAGAGCCATCCCTATCCAAATAACAATCATGTACTTAACAGTCCTTAACTACTTCCAACCCAAAGAGAGCCGGAAATAGTGTTTTAAACGGGACATGGGCAGCCCAAGTATCTATCCAGAACCGTATGTCGTTACCCTCACCAACCGAGCCTTTAATTAACTGAGCCAGATTTACATTAGGTCCTCTAGTTCCTTGCCAATCTTAACTATTGTTCACCACGTTCCATAGGCTGAAGCTTTAAAGGGGAGATGGTGCCAGATTATGCGGCTATGATTGGTTGAAGAAATCACTTGGAACCAAAGGCCATCTTTTTCAATTCTTGCCTTCCACCGCCATTTTGACAGAAGAGCCATGTTTGTATTTTGTATTTTGGATTCAAGGTGTTTTAAAACCTTTTTTGAAGCCTCGTACAAAGAAAATAGTGGATAGGAAGACTATCGAGTAGTGCTTTGATCAAAGGTACCCTCCCTCCCATGGAAAGTTTGGTGGCTTTCCATAGGGCTAATCTTGACTGAAAAGTTTCAATGACTGGTTTCCAGTTATTAACTTTATTATTCATATTTTTCAAACCTCAACCAATGACGGAATCATCGGAGTGCGGCACTAAGCGAACCAGATTGCTCAACAGAATCCATAACTACTAATTTTAATGACAATATTTAACAAGTTCAATATCCCATACTATTAAACAAATATTTCATCAGAAGTCATCACAGAGTTCAAATCTCTCAAACAAAATCCAATCCGACAACTTAGATTTTTATTGTGGGTTTCTAGACTTCCTATCCATTTGCAGTAAACAAACCATCAGCCTGTCATATACGTTAAAATAAAGTCAATACAATAATGTAAATGTGAGTACACAAGTTTGCATAAGTATAGTAGTAAAAGTGTTTACGCATAACCAACATGTAACACGTAAAATGGTGAATCAAGTAACTATCACACTGATACAAGCTAACCACATGAATGGGAGTAGAGTATGCGCGGCACATGTTCACCGTAGTGAGCACGTGAAGTAAAGTATGTGATCCTTAACAACCCCTGACTAATCAGGTGCTGAGTCCAAACTATAGTACTATCTTGCTAAGGGCGGTAGGGCAAGTCATCACTGTGTAACATAGCAACAAGTATTCAACTAATCACGTATATCATGCGAGTGCGCTTAGCGTTTATAAAGCGTTTAAGTGTTGTGTATTTTGATAGAGAACGTATGTAACACCCAAAAGTGCGTTAAGCGAAAAAGGGTTCGAGTATACTCACTGTGCGTGTCTAGCAAGTAAACACGACCTGGAATGGATTGAAGGGAGCGCTGGATCAGCCTGCGTACGGGGACAGAATGCGTAAGTCTTCCAAAGTGCTGAAACGGTCGAAATCGAAGTGTTGAGTGGGAAACAGGGCTTTGTACGAAGCCAGTGCCTTCGTACGAAGGCGTGCCTTCGTACGAAGGGAGTCTTTGCACAAGTGATGCTTTCGTTCTCCAAAATTGAGTGTTCTTCGCGTTTTTCTTCGGGAAATCGAGTGTGCATCCCTCCAGCCTTAAGCTACTGATAAAACTTAGAGTCGGAGAGGTCTTGGTTCAAGTCGCGTGTGAGAAAAACTGGACTGGTATGTAAGAAGGTTGCCTTCGTACGAAGCCATGGCTTCATACAAGCCAGTCTGGCTTCGCACAAGCTTCTGTTTAGCGTGTTTGAGCGTCCGGAACTGTGTTTTCGTCTAAATCGGATGTGTTTTCGAGTCCTTTTCATGACGGTTTCGACACCACCTCGTTCCACTATCCAGCGAACAAAACATGTGTCGGTTTTGGTCCGGTTTTGTGTAAAAATCGAGTTTAAAAGGGTTTTTACTTAGATCTAACACTTGGTGAGTGTGAAATCTACATATTTCTCACTTGGGAAGCCGTAGCTAGGCCCAATACACTCGGTTAAGTGTAGATCCGTTGTAAAACAAGAAGATTTGATGAAAAAGATGAAGATTTGTGTAAAAAGAAGAAGTTTAGGTGTAAAAGAGGAAGTTTGGGTGAAAATAGAGTTTTGATGAAATCGAAGTGAATCTTGTGGAAAATCGTAGTGGAAAACGTTGTGTAATCACGTAAAATCTGTAAATCTTACTTGAAATCAGTTGGACAGCAATTCGGCATCGTTTTAGATGAAATGGCAGCGATGAATGAAATGGAGAAGTGAGGTGAGTATTTATAGAGGAAGGTTGGCACCTTGGTTCGAAGCTAGCTGCCTTCGTACGAAGGCAGTTCCTTCGTACGAAGCTGCTGGCTTCGTTCGAAGGGGCCAGTCTTGAGTACAAGATCCTTGTTTCGCGTGTTGGATGCTAATTTAATGCGTTTGGTTTTGTTAGTTAGTTCGGGTACTTAAGGTATTTTAGTGAGATATTAAGTGTTACGTTGTGTTGCATTTTGATACGATAAATCGAGTTGCGAGAGCGGGCGTTTGAGCGTTTTAAGAGAATAACAAGCACATATAACACACATAACAATTAAACACACAAATAACACAATTAATATAAATAAATCCGCGTTTCGAGTTTGCGTTGTGAGAAGCGTTAAGTAATAAGCGTTTAAATGCGATAACTGCGATAAATAACCGATGTAAAATGCGTTTTAGAATATAGTTTAACCCATTGGCTTAATCTAATCTCGGAGTACAAGCGTTTAAAAGTGAAATAACGGTGAAATAGGAACAACCAAAAGTTTGGGTTGTTACAGTCTCCCCTACTTTAGGGAATTTCGTCCTGAAATTAAGTAGTAGACGTAATAAATAGTTGCGGATATTTAGCTTTCATATCACTTTTGTTCCCAAGTGAACTCGGCGCCGCGTTTGCCTTTCCTTCTAACCTTGACTATGGGAATGCGATTGCGTCGAAGTTTCTGGGTCTCTCGATCCATGATTTCTACTGGCTTTTGCACAAAGTGTAATGTCTCGTTTATTTGCAAGCCTTCAAGAGGCACATGAAGATTTTCTTCAGCTAGACACTTCTTGAGGTTTGATGTCACACCCCAACCGATGGCGGAAACATCGGGGTGCGGCACTAAGCGTTCAGATTGCTCATGAGTTTCCATAACACTAATGATTCCAATAGTAATTAATTAAGTTTCATGATAACATAGTCTAAAACATCAAGCACAAACAGTAGTCTCGAATACATCACAAACACTGTTCAAAATTCTAGATTAAACTAGGTGAGTTTCTAAGCATCAGTCCTAGCTTGATTCCCATGATTCAGCATCCTATCAGCCTGCAACATGTATTAAAATAAAGCCAGTACAAAATGTATCAGCGAGTATACAAGTTTAAGTATATAGCATAATAGATTCAAAAGACTCATATCCATGATGTAAATGATAACAAAATAGTTTTAGCCATGCTAGTGTTCGCAGTCCAAGTGATAGCCCAAGTGTCCCAATGCTTTGGTGTTTTCCCAAGACTCAAGGAAAATTAGAATCCTCCTAACAATACCCCCGAGAATAATGGGGAGGTGCATCATCCTATAGCGCTACTATTGTTAAGGCGGAACTACACACTCTGGATTAAACGTTCACATAGCACAAAGAATCAAGAATCACAAGTTTCACATACACATAGGATAGAGTTTAGATTCAAAAGTATCAAGTTTTATAGTTTAATAGAATACATGTTGCATCCCAAAGTTTAAAACAAAAAGGGATCGAGTATACTCACAGTGATTGCTTAACAGTTTAACTATTATTGGATCAAAGGGAGCTCTTAGATGTAGTAAACACCTCTGGAAAGTCCTGAACAATGGGAATGTCTTGAATACTCTTACTTTTTTCCTTTCTCCTCTACGATATGTGCCAAGAAGGCTACATATTTCTTTCGTAGGTATCTCTTGGCTTGGGTGCAAGTCATGAGTTACAGTCCTTTAGAAGATTTCTCTCCATGAACTTTTAAGATTTCGCTAGATGGAAGAGGCACACGAATAATCTTGTCAAAACAAATAACTTCAGCATGATGAAATACAGACCTGAGAGAGAATCTTCATAATGTCACCAAGTTCCTTTGTCTCCTTCGGTCTATCCGGCTCATGGATCCAACGCCAATGCCAAGAGATAGAGCCATCCCTATCCAAATAACAATCATGTACTTAACAGTCCTTAACTACTTTTAACCCAAAGAGAGCCAGAAATAGCGTTTTAAACGGAACATGGGAAGCTCAAGTATCTATCCAAAACCATATGTCGTTACCCTCACCAACCGAGCATTTAATTAATTGAGGCATATTTACATTAAGGTCCCTAGTTCCTTGCCAATCTTGACTATTGTTCACAACTTTCCATAGGCTGAAGCTTTAAACAGGAGATAGTGTCAGATTATGCGGCTATGATTGATTGAAGAAATCACTTGGAACCAAAGGCTATCTTTTTCAATTCTTTCCATCCACCACCATTTTGACAGAAGAACCATCTTTGTATTTTGTAAAGACCCCAACCCAAGACCCCAGAAGCTTTAGGAGATACTACCCTTTTCCATGCTACCCAATTAATCTTCATATTTTCCAAATTACCACCCCCAAAAACATTCTTCTGGTGGATTCAAGGTGTTTTAAAACCTTTTTTGGAGACTTGTACACAGAAAAATAGTGGATCAGAAGACTATCGAGTAATGCTTTGATCAAATTTACCTTCCCTCCCATGGAAAGTTTGGTGGCTTTCCATAGGGCTAATCTTGACTGAAAAGTTTCAGTGACTGGTTTCCAGTTATTAGATTTATTCATATCTCCACCTACATTTAGACCACGGTATTGAAAGGGGAACAAACTTGGTTTGCATCCAAGATAGCATGCCATGTCTTCTAATTCACGTTGACCGACACACGTGGCATATAAACTAGATTTGTTGTAGTTTATCTTCAAACTAGATGCCAAGTGGAAGCATCTAAACAATCTCATGATGTTTGCTAAAGCTGGTTTTGACTATTGCCCGAGTAGCAAAGCATCATCCGCATATAGGAGATGCGAGATACAAGGACCATCATGAAAGAGATTAATCCTGTGTACAAACACCATCGAGACCGCTTTGTTAATTATGACCGTGACCGCCTCCATTGCTATAACAAAGAGGAAAGGTGAGAGCAGGTCACCTTGCCTCATCCCTTTCGAGCATTGAAATTCCCAAGTTGGCGAACCATTTACTAGAACAGATGCACACGCAGATCACAATATGCCATGAGTCCATTTCATCCAAAGTGATGGAACATTCATCTACGATAACATTGAGTCAAGAAAATCCCAACTTAAATTATCGAAAGCCTTCTCAATGTCGACCTTTAACAAGAATGCGTGAGTTTTCTGTCTTCTGAGCCAAGAAAGGACCTCGTTGACTATTAGAGGCCCCTCGGCAATATTGAAACCGGAGAAAAATGTGGTTTGCATTTCGAACACCACTCTTCCAATTACTAACTTTAAACAGTTGGCAAGCACTTTCGAGATCACTTTGTTAATGCATCCAATTAGGCTAATAGGACGAAATTCCTCCAAAGAAAGCAGATCTTTATATTTAGGAACAAGTGAAATAAATGACGAAGAACATCCACGGTTAATCACACCAGTGTTATAGAATTCAGCCTTCAAGTTGATGAATCCCCTTCCAGAATACTCCAATATTTCTTTATAAAAGCAAAGTTGAAACCATCAGGCCTCGTGGCCTTATCCACTCCACACTCCCATACCGCGTTTTTTTTATCTCCAGTTGTGAAAAAAGGTTGATTTAGACTCTAATTCATCAGAAGTAAGGTGTTGAAACCGTTACTGATAAATTTAGGCCTTGCCAATATGTTTTCTGTGAACCGGCTCTTGAAAAACCTGAAAGTGTGCTTCTTGATCTTCAAAGTATAAGAAATTGATCAACCATACTTTTTCTATTACAATAAGACATATAAATACAAGAAGAGAAAGCTAACTCTAAGGAATACATTTAATTGCAAATATATGCAAGGCTATAATGTGGGAGACAATCACTCAAACGGTTTTGACTGATTAATGTGATGGACTTGATTTTCTCTTTGACCATCTTGAGTTAGTCATTTTCCTTAATATGCTCCCACAAGATGGACGACCGTAGGATAAGTCCAATCTTGGTTAACAGCGGATGAGTGTGGTATTTAAGAAAGAGAAGAAGTTGATGAAGTTGAAGATGTAAACGGAGATGAAGTAGATGTAGCAAAAGAAGATATATTTTGTAGTTTTTTTTATAGGGTGAATGCAATAATAGATAGAAGATAGAATGATGGTTGCGGCAGTGATAGGATTATAAGTTTTGCAAAACCTAACTGATATTGACAGAGAAGTTGTGTTTGAAGATGTAACCATGTGTAATGGTGATATAGGTCGATGTTTTCTTTTAACCTTTTTTTTAGAAACATATGGTTGGAAAATGGATTGTAGGTGACAGAGGGTGGTGGAGTTTGAGGAGAACAGACAGTTACGACGACAATGAGAGTGAAGGTAGCGTTAGGTATTCTATTCTGATGGTTATGGTCGTGTGTGGTGGAGAGGAGTAATATTGTGATGGTAAGAGATATTACTGGAATATAGAAAGAAGAAAGGAGATTTTCAAATCTACGGAAGAAGAGAAGGGTCGGGATGTTGAAGTGGGAATGGAGGAGAAGTCATTGCTAATGGTAGACTTGTTTAGGAGTGTTGACTAAAGAAATGATGGTTGCAGTATCAAGAGCTTCTCGGTGGAGATAACTGCTCTGATACCATATAAGAAATTGATCAACCATACTTTTTCTATTACAATAAGACATATAAATACAAGAAGAGAAAGCTAATTTTAAGGAATACATTTAATTGCAAATATATGCAAGGCTATAATGTGGGAGACAATCACTCAAACGGTTTTGATTGATTAATGTGATGGACTTGATTTTCTCTTTGACCATCTTGAGTTAGTCATTTTCCTTAATACAAAGGGTCCGTAATCCAAAAATCATTAAAATAAAGGTTGTTATCTTTCACTAACTGCATACTTGCATCATGTATTTATGTGTTATCATTGCATGCAACTATGGAAAGAAGTACTTGTGTGTGGTTCTCCAACAAGGCATAGTACAACTAGCACGAACGTCATAGCATGCGCCTAATGGGTGCACGTCAAGCTGTGTCCAGTAGAGCTGTACGATGAAAGATCGTGTAAGAGATAAAAAGTACAAAAGGACAGAAACTTGTCACCAATCATCGAGCACCGCTGCTCCATGATCTCCATTAATTTGCTGATGACAGGCCCGACAACAAGGACAACTGACAGGCCACGTGGATCCAATCAGCGTGCGCCGTCTTCTCATTTGCACGCAGACACTAACGGCTGTGTTGAAAGAGACAAACGGGATATTCCTTGATGTTGACGTCGTGCCCAAGGCCCATCAGCTCACTTTCTTTGTCATTCTCTTCGGCTCTAGATCCCCAGATTTAAGGATCGCTTTCTTGCTCTCTCACTTAATACACACACTTATTATCCTCAAAACAAGTTCTTATTCTCACGCCGGATGGTGGTTACAAGGAGAACCCCCTAATCCTCCTCATTGTAATGAGCTTCACGGTGTTGTGTTGTTTTGTAGGATCAAGCAGTATCCAATCGAGAAAGAAAGAAGATTAACCTTATTTGGACGAGACAAATCCCACAAGTTAACCTACGGATTAACTTGGTGTTTCTTCAAATAGGCATTATATGGATGTGAAGTGGCTTGATAACTCCCTCAACACCATCCCCGTGGGCTTTATAGGGGCATGGAGAGGGAGAGGCATAATGAGGAGAAAAAATTGGAAAGTAATGACTGAATGAGCATTAAAGAGCATTAACTGTTAAACATGTTTTGAAAGAGCGTTATGATACTGATATGGCAAAAAAATCCCCTCAGAAGGCATTAACCATCAATAATGGTCTTATGGGTTTTGGCACATTAATTTGTAACGGCGCATTAAAAGAGCCATAACGTTTCAAACCGAATATGTAAAGAAATAATTTATTACCATCGGATATGCTTGATAAAGTTTTTTACGCGTTAGCATTTTCTTAATTTAGCCTAATCTTTTAAAAACAAGTTCAAACCGGCCAGTTGTATTTGTTATAAACCGTCCGGTAGAACCAGTTAAACTATCCGGTACACCCGGTTGAACTACCCGATACACCCGGTTAAACTGTTTCTTTGCCAAATCCGGTACGGTATAAAACCGGATTTAAAAACATTGAATTTAGGCAACCAAGGGCTATCTTCACATGTGGAAACCGTATATTTTCTAACACGTTATATGTGAACATACGGTGTTTTTACCAATGTTTTAAATATCGGCACGAATCGGCTGGTAATACCGGTTGAACTTGCTGACATTTATTGTTTCGATACGATTGAGCCCAGTATAAATAGGGTTCTGATATAGTATTCAAACCACAGGTATATCCGGTAATACCGGTTCAACCGGTCTACTGGTTAATCCCATATTAAAATGTTGAGTTTAAAATAGTGATGATGGTGAATTTCATCAAGTGATTGAGAACTTGATCCATTCAAGACTCTAATATCATAAACCTATTAAAGACTTTTGTTTAATAAGAGTTTGTTGAAAAAAATGATATTTTATTATCGAATCATGTAGCATTAATATTGAACTACTTTTTGAGGTAAAATTGTATTTTTATGGTATTATATAGTTAATTAGTTAATTCGATTGAACCGTCTCGTACAATAACAGTTTCTAAGCCTTACCCGATAAGATATATGTTGTTTTCACAAGTGATCGGACAGTTGGAAACTATGGTGTATCCAACGATAAAGATCCGATTATAGCCAAATAAATATAAAGAAAATCAATAAGCAAACGACATCATTTTTTTTTGTTGTAAAAAAGAAAAGCTTTTACCCATAAAATTTATACACAAGTATCACTTGTCCCCAGTCTACATTGTAAAAAAGAAAAGCTTTTAGGCCATAAAATTTATACACAAAGTATCACTTGTCCCCAGTCTACAAACAAACAAATTTAGTGTTATAAACTATGAAACACATGATTCAAATATTATAACAAGCAGAAAATTTTCTCCTGCATCATCACGAGACAAAAAAAAAAAAAAAAAAAAAAAAAAAAAAAAAAAAAAAAAAAAATTGTAAAATGACAACAAAAACGAACCATAAAGAATGCACCCTCCCAAAGGTTATAGTCGAGCCAAAAGAAACTAAACCATAGATCGATCCGTGTAGCCCGAGTAATTTTCCCGACTCAATGGACTCCAATCGGTCTCGTATTGACTAATCGAAAGTGGGGTTGTGTCGATTGAGGTAGCTTGGGAAAGATCATCAATCGGCATCATTGCGGGCCACACAAAAGCCGGTTTGAAAGGTGGGACCTGTGGTACGGCCACGGACCCCGCTAGCATTTGCACAATGGTGTGTGTTTTCGGCCTCTCGTTGGCTATCGGGTGCGAGCAAGCTAGCCCTAACATCAAGAACCGCGTGGCTTCCTCTGTGTCATAATCATCCGCAAGGCGTTTATCGACCGCTTCTAATATACGACCTTCCCGATACAACGACCATACGTAGTCAACCATAAACTGGAAACCGTTGACTTTTGTCCCGGGGCGTTGACCAGAAACGACCTCGATTAGTAACGCGCCAAACGCATAAATATCGGAATGTTGAGTCGCTTTTCCGGTGTGGAAGCATTCTGGGGCTATGTAACCAACGGTTCCAAGCACGCCTTCGGCCTCTGCATAACTTGTTTTCTCGTTGTCGATGGCACGTGCGAGACCAAAGTCACCGAGCCGGGCGTTGAAATCGGAATCAAGCATTATGTTGCTTGCCTTGATGTCACGGTGAACGACTTTTTGGTCGTACTCGTAGTGGAGGTAGTGTAAGGCGGAGCCGACACCGGCTAGAATCTTGCGACGAAGGGCCCAGCTCAGCGGTTCGCCGGTTACGGTGAATAGGTGCATGTCGAGACTACCTTTTCGCATATACTCGTACACCAACAGGAGCTTTCCGTTCTTGTGACACCATCCTGCAGCGTTTCAATAATGTTATTTTTCAAAAAATATAAACAATTGTTTTAAATTAGAATTGTATGTATAAAAAATGAATCAGAATTTATACATTAAATTTAATTTGTCACGAGGAAAATATATAAAACGTGCAAGCTGTCTATCAAATTAATGTTCAAAGCTTGCAAGCATGAAAATGAAATCATATCTCATTTCGTAAGTCATAACTAAAAGTCAGATATAATGATAACGATATATAATATATTTGACCATTTCAGGTCAAACTCAAGCTGGAGAATTTAATGCTAGATTTTTTTGCACACTAACGAGGTTTCTATGTAATTTCCTAGATCTCAACAACTTTTTTTCCATTTAAAAACTGAAATAGAAAATAACTGTATACTCAACAAATATTTAAAATAGATGTTTGATGATACAATCAATAAACATCATCAGTATATTGTGACAAATATTAATTGATAATTGATAAATAAGATAACAATATAGTTGAATAAATAGTTGCTTAATGTTATTAAACCTTTAAAACTGTTTAAACCAAAGCAAATCGATCGTTTAACAAATTAGAAGCTTATTCGGTTAGGTTCTGATGGTTTAACAGTCGAACACATCTAAACCGAGCAGATTTAAGTCAAAGCCGATCGAGATTGAACTATTTAAACCACACTGTCCAGCCAACACACCTAAACCGAACAGATTTAAGTCAAAGCCGATCGAGCTAGACCATCCGTGCTAAAACAAGCCATTATTTATTTTGAATACTAGCCATTCAAAAAAAAAATATTTTGAATACTAAAATAGAATTGAAAACCAAAAAAAAAACAAAACACAAAACAGGTTAATGTGTCCAAGAAAACACAGCTAAATAAATCATCATCATCATGATCTACAGGCTGCTAATGTGAAAACAAGTGGCCCCAAGTTTTCTTTTTAACTTTATTGACATCAGAATCATTATCACCAACTTCAGATCATGTTACAAACTTTTGGTCTATGAGAAAAAAAATAAAAAATTCCTTAAAAAGAACAAAACTTAATTTTTTTTTTTTTTTTTTCTAATTTCTACCCCACCACTTATTCCCTTTTGTGAAAGGGTATACTTTTTCATGTTTGTTTGATTAACCCTGGATTAATAGATTTAACCATTAACCACCAGATTCATCGCTAGATTTTACTAAATTTGAAAGTTTTAATTGAAAAGAAAAATTTTTGAGTCGTGCTAGAGGTGCATATCCAATCCAAACCCGTTTGAAACGAATACGGAGAGGAAATCGTTAGCTTGGGGCCGGTTTGTAATCCTCTCATTTGAAACTGGTTTAAACCCGGACGAGTAAAAAACGATCAAAACGGCCCCATAATCAGGTCAAAAAACGCCAAAACCAAAACCAGTTTGGACTTTTTGTTGATCAAAACCCGTTTAGGGTTGTTTAACTTTAAACCCGATTTGTGCATAGTAAGTGACGCTCTCTCTCTTTCCACATTCCACCGTCTCCAGACCCTAACAATAACTTTTGCTATAACAATAACTGGAATTTTAAAACTCGAATACTCACCGAGTAATCGAACAAGATGTTTATGCCGTAACCGATTAATAATCGTAAGCTCGGCCAAAAAATCATCTTCCCCTTTCAAACTCTCCCGCGAAAACCACTTGACAGCCACCTCAACATTTTCCTCCGGCAAAACCCCCCGGTAAACGACACCGTATCCACCCTGTCCAAGCTTCCTCTTCTCATCAAAATTATTCGTCGCCTTCTTCAGCTCCCGAAACCTAAACTCCTTCGGCATTCCAGGCAGCGTCCTCAACCGGCTCAATATATTCGACTGCGACCGGTCCACCAACCGCTTCTTATACAACCGGTAACCCAAATAACCCGCTAACCCCACCAGCCCCAACACCAACGGAACCCCAACGGCGATCAAGATCGTCGGTAACGGGCTTTTCGGCCCCGGGATGTATTCAACTGTTATGTTCCATTGTAACACGCAGTTTAACTCGACTGAATCCCCTGTTGATGCAGCAAACCCGATGTAGGAGTCTTTATTAACGGTTTTTCTAAGATCTAACTCATGTTCTATGATGGGTGTTTTCGGCATGGGAGGTGTGGGTGAGGTTTTTTCCGGCTGGTCTGCTATATAAACACGTATCACCTTTTCAGTTCCGTTGTACTGTATCCAAATGTTATGAAACGACGCCGTTGGAGGGGCGAGAGTGATGTTTAAGGGTGTTAGCGATTTGGAAACGACAGATCTGATGGAGTTGATGTTGAGACCTATGTGGTTGTTATCAATATCAAAGGCTTGTTTTACGGTGTCGAGTTCGATAGCTACGACGCCGTTTGTTGTTTGACTGTCTAGAGTTTGGTTCGTGAGGCCGAGGTACTGGCCGTAGCTGTTTTCGGGGATGTCGATGGTCGGGGCGATTAAGAAGGCTAAGCCTTCACCGGGAGTGCCGTTGACGGGGAACATGTTGACGAGAAAGGAGGTGTTGAAAGAGGCTACGGTGGAGTTGGAGGTGGAATCGCCATCCCAAAGTTTGAAACGTCGTTTGAACATGATCCGGCCGGATTGGTTGTGGAGGTCGTATACGGCCATGTTGTTGCCGGTGTCTGGGGTGACTTGTAGGGCGTCTTGGCTCACCCTGGCGTCATTTTGGAAGGCTAGCTCGGAGTTGGCTTTATCCTCCAAGGATTTGTTGAAGGTGTGGTAGGGACGGTAGAAGGTATGGAACTTTGCGGCGGCGGAGAAAAAGAAGCTGAGGAAGAACACGGTGGTGGTTGTTAGGGTTAGTCCCATCTCCTCAAGTGGTGGTGGTGGTGGTGAAAATGGTGTGTGGGTGGAATAATTTAGGTTTTTGAGGAGGAAGAAGGTGATGGGGGTGGTGGTTGGTGCTAGGAAAGATCCATTGCTAGTGGTGTTTGATATATATATTTTTTGTATTTTTGTATAATAGATACAACCTACGTCTTATTGATTAAAGAAAAAAAATATTATATAAATGAATTAAAAATGGTAGGGACGCGTTCTTCTCTTTAAAATTCTTTTCAACTGTATAAAATTAGTTAAAGAAAGAAAGTGTGACTATTTGTGGGAGGGGGTGATTATCACTTGCAAAAATTTCATTACTCACAACATCCAATCAAGTTTCGTTATGTCAGCAACCATTATTCTATTATTCACAACCTTTTTTAGTGATAATGGTCATCACTCACAACACCCAATAATAAACCCTTACACCCCCTCACAACCAATTATCATGAAATAGCCATAACGCGTTAATTTTATCACGGAATCCAAGTTTCACGTGTTAAAGTGTTTGAGTGACGGTGGTATGTTTGTAACATTCACGCGTGGAAGAAATACCTCACGGGAACTTTTGTTCCCACCCCGCCTCCCCTTAGTACGTAATTGTTTTATTTATCAAATTCAAAGTAATATGTTGAAATGGATTATATTCAAAGTAATATGTTCTTTAAATGTACTTCCTTCTAGGAAAATAATTTTCTCCAATAAACACTACACGTTAAGCAGTAAAACTGTCAGTAATTTATGAGCAGGTTATTTGAAATGAGACTTGTTAAAAGTTGAAGTCAAATCACGTTTGGTTAAGGTCAAACTGGAGGGTAAAGTGAAACTTATTTAATAGAGAGATACGATCTTAAATTTGATATAATAATATTAGCCTGTATAAAATAACAAAATCTCCCATCAGATTCTAATTTGTAACAACGTTTGTTTATTGGAAAATAACAATCTCTTTTGGGAATTATTTATTTACTTGTCTCGGAAAACAATACATATTGTTAATTTATTTCTACTAGGATTATAGTATACTAGCCAACATAAAAGAGCTCAAAACTAGGTCGTATTTTCCCCCCAATAAATACAAGAAATTACATTATGATGATGTGATTAACTTTTTTCTTTTTTTAAACGGCGATTTTCTTGGATTAGGTTACCGTACTCCTCAAATTTAAGAGTCTGTTACCTTACTCCGACCAGATTATGTTGTCTTAATCGGGCCCACCCTAGCTTCAAAGTTTGGCTTGAGCGTTCCCCCAAGAAACCATACCGTCGGCTGACACTTGACAGGCGTTGTGCCACCACAAGAGCAGAACTCTCTGGTTTAACACACAGTGGGACGAAAACCTGGGTGGGCTCAGGATAGAGCCTGACACCTCTGCAAGGAGGTTAGGCTTTATCTATCATTGTCTTATCCACCAAAGTGACACAAGTGGGGATTGAACTTGAGTCTCTATTGGAGAACCCAAGTCACCCTGTCACTAGGTAATTAAATTCTATTGTAAGTTACGAACTTGTGCCGAATGAATTGTAATTAAATTCTACTATGTATGTTAATGTTATAATAAATACTTTGATATAAATATTATTTAAAGAAATATAAATAATGAGATGAGATACGAATATCATCCTATTATAGAAAACTAGCGGTAACACCCGTGTGCAAACACGGGTCGTTTCTTAGAAAACAATGCATAGCCAATATTGACAGAGAGTAAAAAAATAATTAGTGCAGACTTATAAAATTGATATACACTAATGGTCAATAGGTTTATTCAACAGCAATTCCATTATGTTAATAGCAAACTACTGTTATCTATTAACTGTTAAAAACTTCTGTTGCTTTCCAACAGACTTTCCTAAAAAATATTATCCATTATTTCCAACAGAGCTTGCCATATGGATAGATAGTAAACAGATATGCATGTTAGTGAACCTATATTAAAAAGGTCAGTCAACAGAAATTACAAAGGTTAGTAAACAGATGTTAAGAGAATAATGTTATTAACAAAGAATTTAGTACTCTCATTAAAAATGAGAGCTGCAAACACAAGTCGTTTCTTAGACAAACCTGCATAACACATATTAATAGAACATATAGATACGTGCATAGATATTGTACCAAAACGTTTTATCTATTATAGGTAAAAGACAAAAATAAACATAGAATATCGGTTAATATATCAATTACATACAATTTAACTGTTTGCCCAAAAAGATAATATAAACTGTTTATAGACATACGTACTTCATAGAATTTGAATACAACTTAAAGTTCAAGAAACGTTAACTACAAAAACACAATCATCTGCCTCAACAACTTTCAACAAAACTAAATCAAGGAATCAGCAGATTTTAGAAATCATCAAATCTTTATTCTCTCATCAACATTTCCTGGATTTGCCCTTTGAATTGGAGCTCAAAATCCAAGGAATAAGTATCATCTTCATCCCTATCAAGCTGAAGGTTAAAAAGATCTTGGAGGTCAACTGGATTCAGACCAAGTGCATTCTCCCTTGATATCTTTTCAACACTACCATCAGACTTGATCAAAGTCAATTCATGGGTCTGTTTGTCAGACTTCCACATTAGTATTTTTGGATCTGATTGGTTTCTTGGGAGAAGTTTTATTTGAGAGGAGTTTGGCGATTGAGGTCTGCTTGCCAACTTCTGAAGTGTTTGAGCAACTTGACCTTGTAATTGCAACGAAGCATCATCTAATCCATATCATAACTGATTTCTGATAGACTCTTTTCTGTACTCAGCATACCTATTTTCATCTTCCTTATCCATCAGTTGTTGTCTTTTTCTTTGGTTCAAGGCAGCAATGGATATATCTGCTGATGAGAACAGCTTTTTAGATGTAACGGTCTGCCGACGTATAACAGTCGTTTCATCTTTGTATACTGGCTTTTTAGGAAGGGATGGATCTGTCTTTCTTCAATCTTCTAACCTACTGTAAGCTAGATCAATAGACTGCTTAGTCCATTTTCCAATTTTTCTAGCAGTCCCAACCTTAGCTGCTACAAGTTCCGCCTTCATTCTCTTATACTTCAACACTTCATCCACTTCAACCTTTTTGTATTGTTTTCAGTTGGGAGCAGATTTTGGCATTTGAGGATCTTTATTCATCTTTTCAATTCTATTAACTTCCTCATTAAGAGCCTCAAGGGGCCAGTCTTTCAAATCAGATCTGTAGGCTTCGTAGGGCTTCGTTTCCATGATAATGTTCAAGAAATCATTTCTTAATGTCTTTTCTATCTCAGCATTTGGTGACAGATTTGACATATTCTTACTCAGGTCTCTAGCAAAATCTTCTAACTTCTTGACTTCACCAAGCCAATGTTGCATGCGAGCTGATAAATTAATGTCTCCTAGCCCTTTACACTCTTCATTTGCCTTATCTTCTGCTTGCTTGCCCTTTAGCTTCAGATATTCATAAATATTCTTTGGAGTTTCAAATCCCTGAAGAGATGGGAAGGTTCTTTTCGATGGATCATCCTCTGTGTAAAATTGAGTCATTTCATCTTGAACTACAAGCAGTTCCAGAGGGAAAGTTACTCCCAATGATTTGATCTTTGTTGATGGAGGTGGGACGAATGGTTTAGGTGAAGTTTGAATGAACGGAGTAGCTGATAACGGAATTGGTGCGGGTATATCTTTTTCTTTCTTCTCTTCTTCATGCACCATGAATTTTCTCTTTCTTGTATAAACAGATTTTGGAGAAGGAGGAGTTAAGGAAGAAAAAGGTGCCATGACTGTAAGGGTTGATTGTGATGGAAATTGAAATTGGGTAGAATCAGTGGATTGACTAACAACTGTTGAAACAACTGGTGTCTCAACCGCTGTTGTCTTAACATATGCTGAAACATTTGTTGCATCAACAATTGTTTCAGTCGAGGTTGGCAGTGGTGATGAGGATTTTGTATTCTGCTTTTTGACAGGTGGTTTTTCTGGTGAGAGTTTTGTTTTAGGTGTATCAGAATCTGACTTCTTAGGTTCTGCTGTGGTTTTGAGTTTCGCAGCAGTGGTTGGTTTTTCTGGTGGTGATTCGTTATCTTTCTGTGATTTTCTACTATTTGATGTTCCAATGTTAAGTACTTCATCTTCCTCTTTTGTATGCTTCCTCTTCTGTTTTCGTTCAATCTCCTTATCTGTCTGTTTGTTAACGGAAGCATCAATTCCCTTTTTCTTACCAGTATCAAATTTTCCAAGAGATTTTGCAGAAGTTTGCTTGGCAGGCTTTGGATTTTGTTTTGGCTGATTCCTTGGTGTTGGTTTGCCAAAGTTTTTCATGGAATCCTTTTCCCTCTTTTCAGCATCATCTTCATCGTCTTTTTCAAACACAGGTGTAGGGGTAGTACCAGTTAACTTTGTAATGCATTCTTTTATGCCCTTGATGTCAGCCTGTGTGTCTTTGTATCTTGCTTCAACCATGACTCTAATTAGCTTCATATGGGAATTAAGTTGAATCTTAGCCAGTACCCTTTGAGCTGCAAGAATGGGTTGTACCGAATTCCAAAGCTCTTGGCATAACTGCTGATGAGAAGGTCGACTTTTGAAAGCATCCACCAACTGCTTCAATTGATCTTTCATATCAGCAACAGTTGTTTCCAAGTTAGATATCCTGTCCGTCAAATCCTGGTATTTTAATCCATCACCTAACTTAATAGGATCATCTGAATTCCCACCAGAGGTGGTTGTATCTGCTTTTGAAAGAGAGGTATCTCCAAATTTTCATTAGCAGATGCCCCTTGTTCTTGGTTCTGGGGACTTCCCTCTGCATCAGTGGTTACCTTAGTGATCTCACCCGTGGTTAACTTGAACTCACCAGTGGATACCTTGATAGACACAGCAGTGGTTGCCTTCAAGGGAGTCTGACTGATGAAACTACTGTCCAAATGTAAATCAGTGGATTTGACATTTGTAGTAGCTGCTCCACTTGAAAAACCATCAAGAATTTGCTGAAATTCAAGAGGTGTGGCCTCCTCAACTATTTCTGGGTTAGGTAATTGAAAAGGTTCAGACATAGCTATTGTTGAAGTTAAACTCTCAGTAAAGTGTTCGTGAGAGGGATTCCTATCACTCTGAATGTCAGTAGCTTGAAGCAGTGTTACAAACTTTGGTGGAATGGAAGATGAAGGGATTGCTGTCGAAAGAGACATTGCCACGGGAGAAGGGCTTTTAAGTATACTCTCATATGAGGGTATGACATCATATTGTGGTGTCCCTGTGAATACAACATGTTCCTTTTGTGAGGAATCATGAGGAGTTTGGTTTATGGATTGAGATCTTTCCACATGTTGTGAGGAAGTAGCAACAGTGGTTTGTAGTGACATCTGTGTTGTCACGGGGTTAACCTCTGGGATCTCATCTTCCAGAGGACCTGTTTTCATGGTTTCGGTGGGCTTTTTGGATTTTTTTTGGTCTTCTTAAGTTTTGTTGGTGGGGGTTTCACAGCAGTGGTTGTAGTGCTGTGATCACCAAGAGCAGTGGGCTCAACAACAGACGTTTGAGGAGCAGTTGCAGACTCATCTAAAATTTCCTCATTCCCCTTTGCTTCAGTTTTGAAAACATCTGACTCTTTTGTCACACCCCAACCGATGGCGGAATCATCGGGGCATGGCACTGAGCGAAACAGATTGTCCGGAAGTTTCCATAACAATTATCATTACTATTCAATTTAAATAATACGTCCCATACCGTATCTCAAACAGTAAATTAAATTATTACAGACAAAATTCAGACAAATATTCTGTTCCGACAACTCAGATTTAAATAAACAGCAATTGTTTATCTGCTTCTAGAGACCCTTAATTTGACCACTACAGACAACTATTTGTTGGGCTCTAGAGCTTTATTCTAGCCTCGCTTTCCTAGTAGATAAGCATCTTAAACACCTGTCACATACGTTAAAGTAAAAGTCAATACATAAAATGTAAAGGTGAGCATACAAGTTTGGTAATAGCATAATAGAGTTCGATATAGTTTACGCATAACCAGCACGTACACAGAGGAAAACGATGCATGTTAATTATCGACATGGATCTATCGATACCAATGACTGTGGGTTGACTGCACGAGGCTGTGACACCCCAACCGATGGCGGAATCATCGGGGCATGCCACTGAGCGAAACAAATTGTCCAGAAGTTTCCACAACAACTATCATTACTATTTAGTTTAAATAATACGTCCCATACCGTATCCCAAATAATAAAACAAGTTATTATAGATAAGCATCTAGTCAAATATACTGTTCCGACAACTCAGATTTAAATAAAATATAAATATTGTTCAAATGCCTCTAGAGACTCGATCTGCAAGATCTACAGACAACTATGCTCTAGACGCTTATTCCTAGCTCGCCTTCCTAGCAGATAAGCATCCTAATTGCCTGTCACATATGTTAAAATAAAGTCAATACATAAAATGTAAAGGTGAGCATACAAGTTTGATAATAGCATATACAGTTCGAAATAGTTTACGCATAACCAGCACGTACACAGAGGAAAACAAAGCATGTTAATTATCGACATGGACCTATCGATACCAATGACTGCGGGTTGACTGTCCGAGACAGTTCGCAATACATGATCACCACCGTAATCCATGCAAGTAATTGTCCTTAACAACCCCCGTGTGAACGGGTGCTGAGTCCAAACTATAGTACTACGTCGTTAAGGCAGGTAGACAGCATTCCACGTGTAAACATAACAACAAGCATTCATTTAGTCACGTAATACATGCAGAACAGTTAGCGTTTAAATAGTTGAGTAGTGTGTTCGATTGTGATTTAGATAAGTAACGTATGTAACACCCAAAAGTGCTAAAGCAAAAGGGGTTCGAGTATACTCACAACGACTGATTGATGGATTGATGGGAGCGCTTGAGAGTAGGGTTAGCCTGAATAGTTCGATAGCATAACGATGAGTAACGTGTAAAATGGAAACGAGTGACGATGGGTCGAACATCCTGGTCGATCGAATGGTAGGTTCGATCGAACGGGTTGTTTGTTCGGTTAGACAGTCCGTTCGGACAGCCTGTTCGATCGGCCGGTAGGCTCGATCGGTTGGACTGTTCGAGTGGATTGTTTCTTCCCTTGAGTAGGATGTGTTTGTGTATGATGGCTTGTCCTTTTGAAGTTTTCGTTGTAGTATTTGAGAACATTGAAGTGTTCTTACCTTTAAGGTCGATCGATCGAACGGGCCGTTCGATCGGCCGGCTTAACCGATCGGTTAGACACTTCGGTAGTAAGTCCTCAGCTGGATGTCACCTGGTCGAACAGCATATTCGATCGGGTGGCACTCCAATACGTCGAACGAGTTGAAAAATCAATTAAGTGCTGAATCATAGTATCTCATGATCCGATGAGTAATGTTATCGAACAGCTTGTTCGATCGAACATCACTTCGTTCAATACTATACATCATGAACTTGTCAAAGTGTGGGGCCATGTGCTAGCCGATCGGCTGGCCTGGTCGATCGGCTGAGATGTCCGATCGGTTGGGCTGTTCGTTCGAACAGCCTGTTCGATCGGTCAACATTCTGACCTGTCGGCCTGTTCGTCTAACACTTGGCTGTTCTGATTGTTTGACGTTATATTGAGATATTTTGACAACGAGCTGAACCATGGCACCTTCGTTCTTTCTTGTTTCCCCTGCTCGGACAGGAATCACCCAAGTCCGACCGGTGAACGGTTCGGAACGGAGTTTATAGTTTAACCCGAAGTCAGTGAATCTCGTAGATAGAATCTGAATCTTGAACCACACACCCTTAGAATGATTAGTGAGTTGGCTCAAGCTCCGTTTCTACCGGTTTGAAGGCATTGAGTGTAAAAGAGTTGAAAGAAAGTTGGAAATCATTCTTCCAATCCTTCACACCATGTAAATGTTCAGGTCCGTGATAGATCTTAGTTTGTTTATGTAGAAATCGGCTAGATCCAAGTGATTCTTGGTGGATTGAGGCCAAAACATGAAGTTCTTGAAGAACACCATGATGACATCATCCTAGAATCCTTAGATCTTGATGATTTCACGGTTAGAAATCAAGATTTGAAAGATAGAAAGGTGTTGGAGCATGTATTGATCAAGAAAGTACAAGATTTAGGATGAAATCTTACCGGGATTGAGAGAAATCTGAGAAATAGTGAGGAACACGAGCTGGTCGGTCAGAGGGTTTCCAAAAGTGGAAAGAATGACAATGACAGGCCTATTTATAGGCTTCCAAAAGGGGAAAGGGCTGGCCGATCGGCCAGGCATCCCGATCGGACAGCCTGCTCGATTGGACAGTCCGTCCGATCGGCTGGGCTGTTCGTTCGGCTAGGAGCCTGATCGATCCACAGCCTGCTTTTAGTGTTTGGTGCGACGATTTCTGATATTTCGATTTCGATTGAAGATGATACGAGTACGATAGAGTTTCCTATTCAAATTACTTTTAATCCCAACCACTATATCTACATACAAGCATCTACATTCCATATTCGATTTCGATTTCGATTTCGATTGAGTTCGATTGAGTTTCGAGTTTCGATTCGATTGATCACTACACATAGCATAAAGTAAACACGCACAGGTAACACATAAGGCACACACACACGTAATATAACACCAAATTCGCATAGTTCGAGTTTCGAGTTCGATTGATGATTCGATTAGCTTGATTATTGATTGGTTAACTTTATCGCATTGTTACTTCCTACTATTCACAGTCATAAATCGTTACGCGTCGGTTAAACATTCGATTACTTCGATTTCTCTGATTAACAACACTTACTCCGCATAATTCAAACAATAAAACATAAAATAGACTATATCTTACCCATATATATATAAATATATATAGGGGAGGGTTCATTGGGGAACACTAAAAAAGTGGGGAACCATGCATTTAACACATTAAAAATTCAACTTAACGTGATAAAAATCAATTTTTAAAAAAACATTTCCAGCGCTTTTCCTTATAAACACATGTAGAAACATTTTTAATAAAAAAAATTCAAAAACTTAAAATATAAAAAATGTTTAAAAAACAGTTTCAAAAATGTTAATTTTTTACAAATATGATTCTTTATTGAATTAGCTTCTACACATTTTTATACGTAAAAGCGCCAAAATTAAAAAAAAACATAGTTTTTTTAATATGTTAAGTTCAATTTTTATGATATATTTAACATGTTAAATACACTATTCCCCAGTTATTCACCTTTTTAGTGTTCCGCAATGAACTTCACATTATATATATAGGAATAAGATCAGGAGTGAACGCCTCAAAGTGTGAGAACGGTGAGAACGATTCTCAGCCACAAGATCTTAGTGGTTTGTGGCTGAGATTGAAGCGGTGACATTTATGTAAATAACAGGGGCCTTGGAACTACCAGGAGGGTAAAATAGGAAGATCCAAACAAAGGTGCACATGCTAATCACGTGTCATTTTCCCCATCATATTTAAACGACAATAACTTTTTATACGTGATTATTTTTCGAAAAAAATTACACCATAAAACTCAGCGTTTTTTTAATCTTTCCAACGAGTATACTATTGATATACTTTTCGGAAAAAAAATTAACTAGGTTTTATGGCGTTTTTCTGAACTGGGTGTTTTATAGCGTTTTAGACTAGGTATTTTCATGACGTTTTTTTGAGCTAGGTGTTTTTGGGCGTTTTAACCAGGTATTTTCATGGCGTTTTTCTGAACCGAGTGTTTTATGGCGTTTTAACTGAGTTTTTTCATGGTGTTTTTCTGAACTGGGTGTTTTATGACGTTTTTAACTGGGTATTTTCATGATGTTTTTCTGAATTGAGTGTTTTTATGGCATTTTATTTGAACACCCAGTTCATGTGAGTGGGTTTTTTTGACAATATTACCCTTTAGTGTAATTTAGCATCAATGCCACATGTCGCCACCAAAATCGTTCTCACCGTTCTCACACTTTTCACCGTATTCTCTAAATCCTGACCCTATATATATATATATATATATATATATATATATATATATATATATAGGGTAGGGATATGGTAAAAAGTGTTTAAAATGTGAGAAGGATAAGAAGTGTTTTAAACCATTGGATATTTGATCTAATGGTTGAGATCAATAGGGTATAAAAATGTAAATTGTGTTTTAATTAGAGGGACCTTATGTAAAATTAAAGGGAAATAGTGTCTTTTTCAATGTTTCAACCGTATCCTACACAACCAAAAACACCTACATTCACTTCTTTTTCCTTAAATATCGGAATTAATGACCAAGATCTAAATCAGAAGCCTCTTTGTTTTATATAAGATTCAAGGCGTGGTGTTTTACGTTTAGAAGAACTGTAATCAAATTCATGGCGTGGTGTTTTAAAACATCTGGATAAAACGACTATGATTCAAGTCATGGTGTTTTATCTGGAATCCAGAAAACACCATGACTTGAATCATAGTGTTTTATCTGGAGACATTGTTCAATACAAAACATGACTATGATTCAATACAAAACATTCCCAGATTTTAAAACACCATGACTTGAATCATAGTCAATGTCTCTAGATGTTTAAAACACCACGCCATGAACAATGTCTCCAGATGTTTAAAACACCACGCCATAAACAATGTCTCCAGATAAAACACCATGACTTGAATCATAGTCAATGTCTCCAGATGTTTAAAACACCACGCCATGAACAATGTATCCAGATGTTTAAACCACCACGCCATGAACAATGTATGATTAAAAGATGTTGCGATTAAAAGATGATGAAGAATATAAAACAATCAGATGTATAAAATCGTAAAAACAAATATGTTTCCTAAAATTTCTCCTAATTCAAAATTCGAATCAATCCCTATAAAAACTCATCGCCAGTTTTTTTTTGGCAGTTATCCTGGAAATCAATTAAATGATAAGAATGTCAAATTATTACTAATATACCCTTTTGAATTAATTAGGATAAAGGACACTTGTCATTCCTAAATTATTTCTCACACTTCTCACAAAAGTTCCACTTTGTACAGGATCCTCTACCTATATATATATATATATATATATATATATATATATATGGTAGGATTCATGCGAGAACCACCTTTATTGCGAGAACCGCGAGAACCAATATGAACACATCAAAATAAACCCACTACACCACCAAAAACCTAAAAAAACCTACCCACCCCACCCCTCCCCCAAAAAAGAGAACCGCGAGAACCAATATGAACACAACAAAATAAACCCACTACACCACCAAAAACCTAAAAAAACCTACCCACCCCACCCCTCCCCCCCCAAAAAAAAAAAAAAAAAACCTTCAAAAAAAACCTAACACCCCCCCCTCTCCACTGAAACTAAATTATAAAAACTAAACCCCCAAAAAACCTAAAAAAAAATCTAAAAAACACACAAATTTTTTTTTTTTAATATTTTTTATGTTTAAATCGCTACTTTTAGTAGCCAAAATTATATTTTTTTAATTTTTTTAAATAAAAAAAGTAACGATTTAAACATAAAAATTATATATATATAGGAGAAGGATCCGTTAGGAATCACCCTTTATTGCGTGAACCGCGAGAACCAATGTGAACACAATAAAAAATATCTAAAAAACACACAATTTTTTTTATAAAAAAATCGTTACTTTTCGCCAACAAAATTTCTTTTTTGTTTGATGACGAAAATTAGTGTTTTTTTTTATAAAAAATTTGTTTATCTTTTAGATTTTTTTTTAAGTTTTTGAGGGGTTTAACTTTATGGTTTAGTTTTTATCATTTAAATTGGGTGGGGGTGGGGGTAGGTTTTTAGGGGTGGGTTAGGTTTTTTTAGGTTTTTTTTTTGGGTTGGGGGGGGGGGGGGTGGGGGGGCTAGGTTTTTTGGGGGTTTAGCTTTATAGTTTAGTTTTTAGCATTTAGCTTGGGTGGGTGGGGGGAGGGGGAGGAGGGATTAGGTTCTTTTAGGTTTTTGGGCGGTGGGGGGGGGATTAGGGTTTTTAGTTTTTTTGGGGGTGGCGGGGGGTGGGGGGTAGGTTTTTTTAGGTTTTGGGTGGTGTGGTGGGTTTATTTTGTTGTGTTCACATTGGTTCTTGTGGTTCTCGCAATAAAGGTGGTTCTCACATGAACCCTACCATATATATATATATACACATATATAGGGGAGGGTTATCTTTAGAACAATAATATTACGAGAATCGTGAGAACGAATGAAAAAACCAATTAAAACCAATTTTTTAATACAAACTTCATTGTAATTAAAGTACATCAAAAAAAAAAAAAAGAATTAACAACATCAAATAATTCATTTCTCCTCTCAAAATCACGTTTAGTAGATTTTTTACACATGTGTAAATATAACAAATTTACACATGTATAAATGGCAAACTTACACAGGTGTAAATTTTCATTATTTATGAATTCACGTAAATTTAAATGTGTAAATTAAATTTCAAACATTGTCTTCGAATAACAATGATAAGTGAAAAAAAATGAATTTGATTTGTTTTTGACAAATTTCTCGTTGTTTTTTTCATTTGTTCTCACGGTTTTCGCAATATTTAGTGTTCTCATTTAAATCTTTCCATATATATATATATATAGAAACGGGATCAGGAGAAAACGCCCAAAAGTGTGAGAACGGTGAGGATGCATCCTGACCCAACACGTGGCGCGCGATATAATTAGGGGGTATGGGCTTTTTTGTCATTTTATCTTCCGCTTTCCCAATTCCGCTTTTCACAATATTGATTTATTTTTGGGGTTTAAGATTTTTTGGCATTAACCAAATTCAATAATTAATGGCGTTTTAATGGTTTCATTATATTAACATTTTGGCCTTTATGGCGTTTTTTCAAATCATATGCCATTGGAACCCCAAGGGATCAGAATATCTCTCTGAATGGCGTTTTTCAAGGCGTTTTAGACAAGATGGCCTATTGTTCTATTATTTTTTATATACATTTTGGCATTTGTGGTATCTTGGCGTTTTACAATTGTAAAATTATATTACAACCACAGGGAAAAAATAGAAGCGAAAAAAATAAATTAAAAATCCTAATCGGATCTCTCTTCACAATCTTCACTGTCATCAGTCTCTCTCTTCTTTAATACTACAAGAACTGTCACCAAATATATGGCGTTTTATGTAAAACTTAACACGGTTTGATTATTTTGCCTGCTCGTCTGTTGAAGTGGCTTTTGTGGATGTTTGGGGACATAGATCTATGACGTGTGGGTGGGTTTTTCGCTTTTTCTTCATCTTGATCTTCATCTTTATAATCATCCCACTCTTCAGTGTCATTGATCTCTTCTCTTCATCCAAGCCTTCTTCAAGAACAAAGAACACAAAATGACATATGACTGTAATCAGTATCTTTTTCTTAAAGATTTGTCCATCTCATGTAGGAAAATCTTACTGAGTTACTCTCCTCACCTAACAATCCATTCAGTGAAACTTCACGAAGAACAATACTGAATATCCAAGAAAGCATATTAGCTATCTTTGATTTTTTTTTTAAATTTTTTGGCCTTTTTACAGTGATTGGTATTTAGTAGTATTGGCGTTTGTTTTTTTTTTAGTTTGATTAAATGGAAGTTGCTGAGAGGTATCATTTTATAGGATGTCTTTTTGGCGTGTAGGTTAGGCGGTGCATTATTATAATAAAGTATTCGTCGTTTCAGTTACTGTTTGTAATTATTGTTTTTGATAAGCTTTTATCTCTGAAGTCTGTAACACGTCCTATCTTTCAAGTTTGGCGTTTTGGACTCTAATATAATAAATTTTCCGTCTCTTCAGTTTTACTATTTTTGTAGTTACCCTTTTCAAGTTTGGTTTTTATTTATTTTCATTTTGGGTTTTTTATAATACTTGTCCAAAGTAATTTTATTATAGTTTGGTAGTTTTTGGGGCCTTTTATGGCATGATGGTGTTTTGATAAGCATTTTGGTTGTGTGGCGTTTTTATTATATATGGCGTTGTTATTATATAACAATCAACTGAAAAAGAAAATAAAAAAATTATAAACAATTGATCTTCCAAATCTTCACTGTCATCAGTCTCTTTCTTCTTTTTTGAATCATCTTAACTGGCTGTTTCGACTTTCGTATGATTCATTTTGTTTTTTTGTTTTTGAAGTAGTTTTTTGTCGCTGTTTGGAAGCACAAAGTCTGAAATCAGCCTCTTTTTCTTGAAGATTTGTCCATCTCATGCAACAAAATGTTATTCAGTTTACATCCTTCAGCCCACAATCTTGAATTTCCAATGAACGATGTTTGATTTTTTAACTTTTTGGCGTTTTACCAAGAAAAATAACGCCACTAAATAAAAGTACCTTAAACCTCTAAATTTGATCATGCTAAAATCAATAATGGTTTTCTGTATGAGATGGACAACATTGTTAATCCTCAGGTAAGAAAGATGTCTGACAATGTTTTCCACCCCATACAGCTAAACTTTATTGACAACAAACCTCAATAATGTTTTTGTATTTTTTGGTGTTATAAATTGGATGGAAGTTGAGGATAAAGTCAATAAGATTTTACTCAATGAAATAGACAATATTCTCACTTAAGGATTTTGTCCATTACATTGAGCGAAACCTTACCGACAACCAAAGTGAATTTCAAATAAACGTTTTGGTTTAGAGGATATTTGATGTTTGGGTTTTTTGGCGTTTCTAAGACGAATGGTATATATTAAATATGGTGTTTGAGTTTTTGTGTGTTTTAATGGAAGGTCTGAAATATTGTATATATAGGATGTTTTTTGGCGGTTTTTTAGGCGGGATTATATTATAATTGAGTTTGGCGTTTTATATCTAATGACGTTTTTAGATTTAGGATGGTGTGTGCTATTGTAGGGTTAAGGCGATAATTTTAATGGCATTTTGTGTAGAGAAGTCAAACGACTTTTTTACCCTTAATGAAGAGCGCCACAATAATAAAAGTGATGTTATTTACGAAAACGCCACCACGTCATCTAGTCCATAGATTGTTTTAATCTGACGATCCATAACCGTTCTCACACTTCTCGCCATTTTCTCTAAATCATGACCCTCTATATATATATATATATATATATATATATATATATATCTGTGTGTGTGTGTGTGTGATTAGGTTCAAGAGTGAACACTAGTGTATTTGCGAACTGAGCGAACTAATCCTAGCCATACACGTGTGTAAATCAATGGTCAGGATTTGTTCACTCAGTTCGCAAATACACTAGTGTTCACTCTAGAATATATATATATATATATGTATATATATATATATATATGTAAGGTTCATGCGAGAACTACCTTTATTGCGAGAACCGCAAGAACCATTGTGAACACAACCTAAAATAGCTAAAAAAACCCTAAAAAAAACCTAACCCCCACCCCCCCCCCAAAAAAAAAAAAAAAAAAAAAAACCCAACCCCCCCCCAAGCTAAATGCTAAAAACTAAAACCCCAAAAAACCTAAAAACAATCTAACCCCCCCCCCCCAAGCTAAAATGCTAAAAACTAAACCCCCCAAAAAACCTAAAAAAATCTAAAAAAATCAAAAAAAATCTAAAAATTTTTATGTTAAAATCGCTACTTTTAGTAACCAAATTTTTTTTTTGCTACTAAAAGTAGCGATTTTTTTATAAAAATATTAAAAAAATTGTGTTTTTTTAGCTATTTTTAGTCATTTTTTGTTGTGTTCACATTGGTTCTCGCGGTTCTCGCAATAAAGGGTGGTTCATAACGGATCTTTGTCCTATATATATATATATATAGATAAATAGTGAAAGTGTAAAATACAATATCCCTTAACGTACAATACGTACGATATAGTGAAATCGCATGTTATAAAAAAGCATGTTGGTTTTTTGATGAAATCGCATGTTTTTTTGTAGCAATTTCGCATGTTGGTAAATATGATGAAATCGCATGTTGGTATATAAAGCAATCTCGCATGTTGGTTTTTCAGCATAAATCGCATGTTCAAAATTGAATTCCCACCAAATCGGACGACTGAGATGAGCGCGTACATAATGTACGATAAGAGCTATTGTACGTTAATCTAACTCTATAAATATATACTAGGTTATAATCCTGTGTAGTACATGGGTCGAATAAATGAATTTTATATACTAAATAATACAACAATAGTGGAGAGTTCAAATGAGAAGAATTAAAAATTAAGAATACAAAGAATAAAGGATACAAAGGTAATTTGAACAAATCATTTAATGAGTCTATTATTTATTTTTGTTATTCAAATTAATGAACTCTAATAATTTAATAAGCTTATCTTATAAAATAGTTGTGCACCTTACACAATAAAAACAATACTGCACATGATCTTACATTTTCAACGTTTCCTACACCAATAAAACAATATTTTGGTGTAGGATACAGAATGTGTAGGACTCAAATACTTTTAAATAATTTTCTGACTCATAACAAAATATGTGTAGGACACAAAATTTTTAAATAATTTTGTCAGTTCTAAGGGTGCACGGGGTGCCTTCGGCAACCCCATGCGGTGAACATATATACCGATTAGGGGGGGGGGGATGCCAACCTTTAGGTGAGTTAGAGAGAGGGAGTGAAATGGGTGAGTGGCTGCCGAAGAGAGGGGAGGAGAGAGGGAGAGCTTGACCAATCAAAAGTTTCCTTTTTTTTTTAAAAAAAAAAAACCAATTCATCTAAGAGGGGAGTGCCGCCATCAATTTAGGGTGTTAGGGGAGTTTAAGAGGGGAGTTGACGTGGCACACGAGGATTGGTTTGGCGTAAGAGAGGGGACTCACATATTAGGTGAGCACCCCTTACACCCTAATAAAATTTGTGTATGAGCCAATACATTAATGATGGTGAAGGAGAAATTTATGATGGCATTAATAAGAATTGAGTAACTCTTCAAAATATTTATTAATATTCTACATCAAAATGTCTATACTACCCTTAGTAATTAAAAGTTGACAAAATGATATCTTGATTAACAACCATTGATCAAAAAAATATATGGTCTAGATTAATTCATTTTTTCTTCTTTTAAGAAGATTCTTCTCAAATGAACCTCCCCCTACAACAATATATCTTTAAAAACCTCATTTATTGCACGGGTTGAATAAATATAATTTTATATATTAAATAATAAAAAGTTATATCTATAAGAACTATATTGTACGGGTTGAATAAATTTAATTTTATATACCAAATAAAAAAGTTATATCTTTAAAACCACGTGTATTACACGGGTTGGATAATATAATATTGTTTACCAAATAATAAAATAATACATCTTTAAAAAACCTCATTTATTACACGGGTTGAATAAATATAATTTTTTATACTAAATAATAAAAAATATATAATTTTTTAGCAATGAAAAAAAATATTTCATATATTAATACAAAGTTTGGTTTTCGTGATAAATAATCTGTTTTATTTAATAAAATCTTAAATTAACAATTTAAATTTTAGAATAATATTTTAAATTTAATCTTTTATTTAAAACTTGTAAATGTAGCGAAATCTCAATAAATTTAACCATTTATTTAAAACTTGTAAATGTAGAAATGATACCAAACTAAACAAAAGGTTCAAATATATAGCTAATATCAAGAGTAAATTACGATTTTGGCCCATGTGGTTATATCACTTTTACCCTTTTAGCCAAAAAATGAATCTTTTACTCTTTTATCCCCAAACACTAACCCCATCCATTTACTTTTAGGAGCCAAAAGGGTTAGGAAAAAAGACGTTGGGGTTCAAAAGGGTTAGAAAAATAGACGTTGAGGGCTCAGATGTTAAAAAATTCCTTTTTTGGGCTAAAAGGGTAAAAGTGATATAACCACAGGGGCCAAAATCGTAATTTACCCGAATATCAAATTAGATAACTAAGTTTGAGTTTGAAGTAAATAGATAAATATAAAAGTAAAAATTAAACTAAATAATATTTAGCAGGAGAATTATCTATAATTAATTAGAAAAGATTAAATTAAAATATTAATTATCCATAAGACATGAGCTAATATGATGACACGTGTCCCAAAGTTGGTTTCTTTTATTATAGTAGACTAGCGGTAAGACCCGTGTGCAAACACGGGTCGTTTCTTAGAAAACCATGCATAGCCCATATTGACAGAGAGTAAAAAAATAATTAGCGCAGACTTATAAAATTGATATACACTAATGGTCAATAGGTTTATTCAATAGCAATTCCATTATGTTAATAGCAAACTACTGGTGTCTATTAACTGTTAAAAACCTCTGTTGCTTTCCAACAGACTTTCCTAAAAAATGTTATCCATTATCTCCAATAGAACTTGCCTGATGGATAGATATTAAACAGATATGCATGTTAGTCAACCTATGTTAAAAAGGTCAGTCAACAGAAATTAAAAAGGTTAGTAAACAGATGTTAAGAGAATAATGTTATTAACAAAGAATTTACTACTCTCATTAAAAATGAGAGCTGCAAACACGAGTCGTTTCTTAGACAAACATGCATAACACATATTAATAGAACATATAGATACGTGCATAGATATTGTACCAAAACGTTTTATCTATTATAGCTAAAAGACAAAAATAAACATAGAATTTCGGTTAATATATCAATTACATACAATTTAACTGTTTACCTAAAAAGAAAATATAAACTGTTTATAGACATACGTACTTCATAGAATTTGAATACAACTTAAAGTTCAAGAAACGTTAACTACAAAAACACAATCACCTGCCTCAACAACTTTCAATAAAACTAAATCAAGGAATCAGCAGATTTTAGAAATCAGCAAATCTTTATTCTCTCATCAACATTTCCGGGATTTGCCCTTTGAATTGGAGCTCAAAATCCAAGGAATCAGTATCATCTTCATCCCTATCAAGCTGAAGGTTAAAAAGATCTTGAAGGTCAACTGGATTCAGACCAAGTGCGTTCTCCCTTGATATCTTTTCAACACTACCATCAGACTTGATCAAAGTCAATTCATGGGTCTGTTTGTCAGACTTCCACATTAGTATTTTTGGATCTGATTGGTTTCTTGGGAGAAGTTTTATTTGAGAGGAGTTTGGCGATTGAGGCCTGCTTGCCAACTTCTGAAGTGTTTGAGCAACTTGAGCTTGTAATTGCAACGAAGCATCATCCAATCCATATCGTAACTGATTTCTGATAGACTTTTTTCTGTACTCAGCATACCTATTTTCATCTTCCTTATCCATCAGTTGTTGTCTTTTTCTTTGGTTCAAGGCAGCAATGGATACATCTGCTGCTGAGAACAGCTTTTTAGATGTAACGGTCTGTCGATGTTTAACAGTCGTTTCATCTTTGTATACTGGCTTTTTAGGAAGGGATGGATCTGTCTTTCTTCTCTCTTCTAACCTACTGTAAGCTAGATCAATAGACTGCTTAGTCCATTTTCCAATTTTTCTAGCAGTCCTAACCTAAGCTGCTACAAGTTCTGCCTTCATTCTCTTATACTTCAACACTTCATCCACTTCAACCTTTTTGTATTGTTTCCAGTTAGGAGCAGATTTTGGCATTTGAGGATCTTTATTCATCTTTTCAATTCTATTAACTTCCTCATTAAGAGCCTCAAGGGGCCAGTCTTTGAAATCAGATCTGTAGGCTTCGTAAGGCTTCGTTTCCATGATAGCGTTGAAGAAATCATTTCTTAATGTCTTTTCAAGCTCAACATTTGGTGACAGATTTGACATATTCTTACTCAGGTCTCTAGCAAAATCTTCCAACTTCTTGACTTCACCAAGCCAATGTTGCATGCGAGCTGATAAATTAATGTCTCCTAGCCCTTTACACTCTTCATTTGCCTTATCTTCTGCTTGCTTGCCCTTTAGCTTCAAATATTCATAAATATTCTTTGGAGTTTCAAATCCCTGAAGAGATGGGAAGGTTCTTTTCGATGGATCATCCTCTATGTAAAATTGAGTCATTTCATCTTGAACTGCAAGCAGTTCCAGAGGGAAAGTTACTCCCACTGATTTGATCTTTGTTGATGGAGGTAGGACGAATGGTTTAGGTGAAGTTTGAATGAACGGAGTAGCTGATAACGAAATTGGTGCGGGTATATCTTTTTCTTTCTTCTCTTCTTCATGCACCATGAATTTTCTCTTTCTTGTATAAACAGATTTTAGAGAAGGAGGAGTTGGAAGAAAAAGTTGCCATGACTGTAAGGGTTGATTGTGATGGAAATTGAAATTGGATAGGATCAGTGGATTGACTAACAACTGTTGAAACAACTGGTGTCTCAACCACTGTTGTCTTAACATATGCTGAAACATTTGTTGCATCAACAATTGTTTCAGTCGAGGTTGGCAGTGGTGATGAGGATTTTGTATTCTGCTTTTTGACAGGTGGTTTTTCTGGTGAGAGTTTTGTTTTAGGTGTATCAGAATCTGACTTCTTAGGTTCAGCAGTGGTTTTGAGTTTCGCAACGGTGGTTGGTTTTTCCGGTGGTGATTCGTTATCTTTCTGTGATTTTCTACTATTTGAAGTTCCAATGTTAAGAACTTCATCTTCCTCTTTTGTATGTTTCCTCTTCTGTTTTCGTTCAATCTCCTTATCTGTCTGTTTGTTAACGGAATCATCAATTCCCTTTTTCTTACCAGTATCAGATTTTCCAGGAGATTTTGCAGAAGTTTGCTTGGAAGGCTTTGAATTTTGTTTTGGCTGATTCCTTGGTGTTGGTTTGCCAAAGTTTTTCATGGAATCCTTTTTCCCTCTTTTCAGCATCGTCTTCATCGTCTTTTTCAAACACAGGTGTAGGGGTAGTACCAGTTAACTTTGCAATGCATTCTTTTATGCTCTTGATGTCAACCTGTGTGTCTTTGTATCTTGCTTCAACCATAACTCTAATTAGCTTCATGTGGGAATTAAGTTGAATCTCAGCCAGTTCCCTTTGAGCTGCAAGAATGGGTTGTACCGAATTCCAAAGCTCTTGGCATAACTGCTGATGAGAAGGTCGACTTTTGAAAACATCCACCAACTGCTTCAATTGATCTTTCATATCAGCAACAGTTGTTTCCAAGTTAGATATCCTGTCCGTCAAATCCTGGTATTTTAATCCATCACCTAACTTAATAGGATCATCTGAATTCCCACCAGAGGTGGTTGTATCTGCTTTTGAAAGAGGAGGTATCTCCAAATTTTCATTAGCAGATGCCCCTTGTTCTTGGTTCTGGGGACTTCCCTCTGCATCAGTGGTTACCTTAGTGATCTCACCCGTGGTTAACTTGAACTCACCAGTGGATACCTTGATAGACACAGCAGTGGTTGCCTTCAAGGGAGTCTGACTGATGAAACTACTGTCCAAATGTAAATCAGTGGATTTGACATTTGTAGTAGCTGCTCCACTTGAAAAACCATCAAGAATTTGCTGAAATTCAAGAGGTGTGGCCTCCTCAACTATTTCGGGGTTAGGTAATTGAAAAGGTTTAGACATAGCTATTGTTGAAGTTAAACTCTCAGTAAAGTGTTCGTGAGAGGGATTCCTATCACTCTGAATGTCAATAGCTTGAAGCAGTGTTACAAACTTTGGTGGAATGGAAGATGAAGGGATTGCTGTTGAAAGAGAAATCTGTGTTGTTGTAACACCTCGAAATTTTGTGTCCAATAATGTGTTGACACGTGTCATGAGTTTACACGTGGCATTAACTATTAAATAAAGGACTAAAGTTGACAAACCTTGAAAGTATGTAAATTCGAGGGTTATATATGTCAACGAAGGGTAAATATACTGTATAGTAACCCTAAACGATGCTCGTACCTTCAAACGAATAAATCATGGATCGTACGGAGCGAAACGCAGAAGAAAGTGAGAGGTTACAAGCTACAGGGGTTAATTGTGTCAACATGTTTAATTTATACCTATGAGTGACCCTTTGACGAACCCGAGGCTTTGTAACAGTAAAATACGCTCACTAGAATATACGATATAAATTTCACGAAGTTTCGTTTTTCAACGAGAAAGTTATGATCAAATTCGTATGAGAGGGGTTAAAAGCGTCAACAATAAAAGTTAAGGCTTTTCGGATAGTAATTAAACTAACCGGGGACTTAACAATGCGGGAAAAAGGCACGAGGCCCTTCGTGGTAAATAATCGAGGGCCAAATCGCAAAGTTACCCCTTCGAAACCGAAAGGTCAAGTTAATCATTACAAAAGATTTGAAAATCTTGGAAATCAGGTCTAATGCGGGCCGCGTTAAGGTTTTGGGTGATTTAATGCGGGCCGCGAGCCAGCTGTTGATTCGTTTTCTGACATTAGGGTTCATGCGGCCAGCGTCCGAGTTGCTGAATCCTAATGCGGGCCGCGTACGAGTCCCAGATGCAGAAACTTTGGACAGATTCAATGTTTGAGCTTGTGAACGATCATTTGAGCATCAATTGAAGTATGGGCGCCCTCTACATGTCCCCTAGCACCTTAGGACACCTGCTGATCATCCATGAGCAATCCCAGAGTGAGTTGTAATGATCTTGAGCAAAGTTTTTCACTATAAAAGGCATGTAGTGTTCCATTGTGAAACACACCTCAAACCTGCCTTCTGATCATTTCTGGAGCTCTCAAGCCTTCTCCTAACATTCTTAGTCGTGCACCAAGCTTCTGTAAGTGTGTCTACCCTTTTGTGGCTTAGTTTTTGCATAGTTTAGCTTAAAAGTCAATCCGTCGTAATTAACGACTGACTTTGCGATAAATCACAAATGGTCCAGTGGTTTGTCAAATCAAAGATAGTTATATGATGGTAATCATGTGGGCTTTAAACCCCTAAAAGGGCACCCTCTGATTCCCACTCTAACTAGTCCAAATGTCGAGTCAAACGTGCTTAGAAAAAGTCAACAGAAATGATATTTTGCGATTTCTTGCATAATCGGTAATGTAGATGATATGTAACCTATTGAAACACTCATAAAACATGATAATAAGTATATTAACTTGTCTAAGCTTGTTTGATCCGACCATTTACTGTTTTGACCCGGTTCGGAGCCGAAAGTCGCAAAAGCTTTGACTTTTACTTTGACTTCAGTTCTGACCCGTTAAAGTTTGATGTAGATATGCCTTAGGACTCTCATAGGACCAGGTTACATGATGGTATAACCCTCTGTAACCGGTTCGTTGTTTGTCCGAGTCTTTTACACATTTCCGTTAAATGCTTAAAAGTTGACCGTAACGCCCTTTTTATATTAAAACGAGAATTTCGGACATGTGAAAGAATCATAACCTTAGTTACTGATTGCTAAGCATGTCCCTAAAATTTCACGTCAATCCGAGGTCCAGAATAGGAGTTATGCTAAATAGCGCAAATTACGGAAACTTTAGTAATTTAATAGCGCAATTAGCATAACGCCTATCTAACCCGGATTTCGACACCAAACCTTTTACTCACTGATGTAAAATAATATTTTGGGATTTTTAAAGATTTTTAATTATTTTTAACCTGCTCATAACCTGCGGTTATGGCAACGGTTCGGTAAATACCGAATATACCCTTTTCGGCCATAACTTGAGTTCTACAAGGTCTTTTGACCCGATTCCAGTTGCTACTGGTTTTAAATAATAAATAAAGTGTTTTAGACTTTATAAACTGTTCGGGAAACTCAGATTTCCTGTAGAACTCAGAAACCTCTTTTATAATCTTTAAAAAGACCGAAATACCCCTACGGGGCATAATATGAACTTAAACTTGTTACGGGCATTATGGAAGGTATTGTACTGATACCACAACCTCTTTAAAGCATATTGACTTAGAAAACCAGTGTAGGACCCTTACGGTTACCCGTTACGCCATTTGCGCGCACGGTTCGGCTTATGTAACTAGTTTACATAAACTAGCCGAAACGGGTCAAACCATATTGTTTTGACCCCAAAATCCAGAGTATGATTATTATACCCATATAAAACGAGTCTTCAAACTTGTTGGGTCAAAATCACACTCCGTTCACGGTTTTCGCCTCTCACGCGATTAAACCGTAACTATCCGTTGAAACTGACCGGTCTAAGCTACGGCTAAATTAAAGACCCGTTAGGATTCTAATAGGTTATATTAAACCTTCGTTCCAGAATAGGAGACCAGTAAAAGCTATCTGCAATTTATTTCGAATAAGGACTTATACTTGCAAAGGTAAATACTTTTAACTTATTTTCCGTTATACGGGCTTAGGTTACGGTACATAGTATACCGCTTGATCGAGCATCAAATTCTCCACCGATTGAGTGGGTAATTGAATAAATTTGATCGGCTCGTTTAAACAGTCTTGTTACTTAAAAGCCTTTGGGGGGTTAATGACCATGTCCCGGATATCCCTGGCATCATTTTACAAAATGGCCATGACCTAAGCGCGGAGTGTAGGCGTACACTCGTCAGTGCATAAATAGTCGATATGGTGTGTCTATTGATCTTTAACCCGGACTTGATCCGGGCTACTGAACGCATAAGGAACATGTAATTCGTTCACAAGATTATATATTTAAATAATTCTCCCAAGTTATAAAAGAGTTTGTGCCTTGTGCATTCAAATCAATTTTAAATAAACATTTTTCAAAAGTGTCGGTTGAATGTATTTACCAGTGTAAACTGACGTATTTTCCCAAAAAGACTAAAAGCAGGTACTATGCGTAATTGGCTGGATATTCTCCTTAGCATCATAAAGAGTCTCGCAAGCTTAAGATGCCTTCGCCTGTTGACAAAACTTATATTTTTATTTGATCCCCTGTGGATACATTTTCGACTATTCGTAATACTTTGATATTGCACACAATGGTTGAAATATAATTATCTTTATGCTTCCGCTGTGCATTCATATATTGTGTGGTTTGACTATATTGTTGCCAACTACGTCACGATAATCCCCCACCGGGCCCACCGGTGAGACACGTGGAAATCGGGGTGTGACAGGTTGGTATCAGAGCCAACACTGAGTGAATTAAACACTAGCCTTTGTGTTTAATCTCAGTTACACAATTGCACATACTTGAGTCTAGACAAGAACATAGGACAAATTCGAATTGTTATTCCAGATTGTCTTTTTATTGTTTGTTGTTATTTAAAGTTTTGAAAGCAGGAAATATGCCACCAGCAATCAGACGAGGAAGAGGAGGAAGAGGCAAAGGGACGATCATTACTCACAATGATTACGAGGCTGGTCCTTCGAACATGCGAGCTCCTTCCAGTACAAGAAGTTAGGAACCACAGAGACGAAGAAGAAACCTCTTTGAACCTGCGAGACATTCCACCTCGCACAGTTCGACACCCTCATACCGTCATTCATTTGGACCAGATTCGGAAAACAATCCCAATAACCCTCAACCATCCTTTATACCTCTCCAGCGATCTGCTTCGCACCGTTCTTATGGCGATCCTTCACCTTTCTTCGTAGGACAGTTTAACCCGGCGGATTATGTCCAAGAGCCAATAGGGTACAACCCTTTAGGACCAGAGGATCACTTTTCTGAAGATAATGCAGTGGATATGGACGAGGATACAGACCCCGTCGAGCCTGCAAGGGGTACTCCCAACCATCCAATCGAGATTTCTGATGGGTCATCCTTTCATGGAACACCCTATCAAGGTCCCGACAGTTACCAGGCGAGGTTTGACCAATGTAATTGGTACTTTACACCTTCACATCATTTCTCGCCTCATGACCAACAGCAACAACAGGATCCTTCTGAGGATTCGCGGTTTGTGGCAGTTACGCCACCACCACCGCCACCGGTTCAACCAGTAATTCCAGATCCGCCAAGGCGTAGAAGATCAGGCGCACGGATGTCTACCCGAGGAGGGGAATTCCATTTTAGCACCCCTCGCCACTCGAGTGCGAGTCACTTTCCGTCAGTACCTGAAGAAGAACCACAATTAGGGGAACCTTCTGGTCACCCTGCAGAGGTGAATTCTGCACCAGTTGCACCACCTCCGCCACCTTTCGGATATGACAATCCGATACCAGCGTACGGAGCTTCCACCGCGTACAATCCGTTTGAGCAGCCGACTCACACGCACTACAATTATAACTATGATGCTGATCCATATGTGGTAGCGGCTAATTACAATGCCCTCCATGGAACCTCTTGGAAACCAGATTACTCAGCTCATGGGTATCCAATACCTCCTAGACCTCCGGTTCAGCAACCGTCGCAGCAGCCACGTTCTTCTCCACCGGAGCAAGAAGAAATACTCCACCGTTTAAACCGTGTGGAACGAGACTTCGAACAAGAACGAAAGAGTAATCGTGGATTTCTCAAGGGCCTAGCAAACCTACTAACAGGGAGGAAGAAACGAGATCATTAGTCTTCTTATGTATTGTTGTATTTGCAATTTAGTCCCTGCGTGGACATTTATCGTATTTCAGTCCCTACGCGGACTTATCTTTTAGTCCCTGCGCGGACATCTATCTTGTATTGGTCCCTGCGTGGACTTGTTTTTCTATAAACCTCTGCGTAGGTATTTATTTATTTAAAAGTCCCGTTTAGGGCAGCGTGTAATCATATTTGAAGTTTATGGAATGTTATGTTATAAATTTCATTTTTGTTATTACTATATATGAAATAAATCAAAAATCATTCCTTTTAAATTTAAATCTGCCTAAATAAAGAATCTTAAGAGTGAAACCTAGCCAGGTGTCTTTATAAAATCCGGCCAAGATGGTAAGACCTGATTAAAAGATTCAGATTTCCTGTTAACCTCTGTCATCATGTTTACGTTCATGGCAGATGTGATTCGTTAAAATCGCAGGCGTCATTCTTGTATAAGAATCCTTCTAAGGATTCCAAAGCCCAAATTAATGATTTATAAATAATGGGTTAAATCATCAATAAAGATGATCATTTATTAAACATCCATTAGCGATGTAGTGCCTACGGGCCAAACTTATTAAACATCCATTAGCGATGTAGTGCCTACGGGCCAAATTATAAAACATCCATTAGTGATGTCGTGCCTACGGGCCATAATTATTGTCATATAAGACAAAAGGCAGTGGTAGTCTATGACTCCTTGTCAGAAAAGGTAAAAGGACTACGGTTCAAACCTTCATGCCTTGATTCTCTGTAATCCCGGCTAATATTATAAAAACGTCCTCGTGACTAGGCTTTTATGCCACTAACAATATTGTTTGTAATTAGGATAGGTTATGTTCAAATCCTAAATAAAAGTGAGTAACAAATTAACCAGATATGGTCTCTGTTTACCATGGTTAATGAATTGCCATAAAAGACAATTCCATAATAAACTCCTAAATAAAATTTTTCGTTATCTTCTATAGCAGATTCAAGTTACCATGGCTGATCCTAGTGGGGAGAATAGTCATTCGAAAGAAGACGAATACGACAACACCCAGGTTCATTTGACGGGCGCAGAATTGAAAGCTCTTGTCGACAATGCTGTTAAGGCAGCCCTGGATCGACAATACGAGGAGTATACTGAATCCCGGAGCAGAACCATATCTAAACTACACTCAAAGCCAAAAACCCACTCAAAATCTCACAGCAAACCACCGTCCAAGCCTAAAAAGGACGATGATAATCACTCGTCCAATGAAAACAGTGTCCATCCAGAAAAAGTGTATACTGATGCATCTCGCGCCAGGGGCTGCACCTACAAGTATTTCGTATCATGCAAACCCCGAGACTTCACTGGGGAGAAAGGCGCGGTCGATTGTATGACGTGGCTAGACGAGATGGACACCGTGGTGGACATCAGTGGGTGCGCAGAGAAAGATGTGGTAAAGTTTGTGTCACAATCATTCAAGGGCGAGGCCCTGGCTTGGTGGAGGTCTCTGGTTCAGGCCTCGGGGAAGTCTGTTCTATACAGCATGACATGGGAGGAATTCATTTCTCTCATCAAGGAAAATTACTGCCCTAAACATGAGGTTGAAAAGATCGAGAGCGACTTTCTATCGTTGGTTATGACGAACCTTGACTGTCAAGCTTACCTCACGAGCTTCAACACGATGTCCCGGTTGGTTCCGTATCTGGTGACCCCGGAGCCAAAAAGAATAGCTCGTTTTATCGGTGGTTTAGCCCCCGAGATAAAGGCAAGCGTAAAGGCCTCTCGGCCAGCGACCTTTAGATCTGTAGCCGACATATCTTTGTCCCTTACTCTTGATGCGGTCCGACAAAGATCGATGAGGAACAAAGAGGCTGAGAAGAGAAAGCGTGAAGATGATACTTCACGAAGGTCGAGCAAGAAACTCCGTGGAAACGGTGACAACAAGAGAGGGTCTGAGTCGAGGAAGGATGGGCAACAGTCTAGTGAGAAGCCCAAGTGCAAGAATTGCAAGAGACATCACTTTGGAAAGTGTAGACTCGAATCAAACTCGCAGACTCAGTCGAAGTCGTATGCTTGCGGGTTATGCAAGTCCAAGGACCACAAGTCCGTGGATTGCAAAAAGATAAAGGATGCAACTTGCTACAGTTGCAACGAGAAGGGGCACATTCGAACCAACTGCCCTAAAAACGCCAAGAAGCCGGAAGAGGCCAAGAAGACCAATGCAAGAGTCTTCAGGATGGTGGCGAAAGAAGCAGTGCTAGATGATAACGTGATCACAGGTACTTTTCTCGTAAATGATATCTTTGCAAGAGTACTTTTTGAGTCGGGCGCTGATAAGTCTTTCGTAGATCATAAATTTTGCAAATTGCTGAATATGCCTGTCAAAACCATAAATGTGAATTACGAGGTAGAGCTAGCAGATGGCACCATAGAAACCGTCTCCACTGTGTTAGATGGATGTGTGATATCCATTAAGAACCACTCTTTTCCTCTATCTCTACTTCCCTTTAAATTGGCCGGTTTTGACCTAGTATTGGGTATGGACTGGTTATCTCACAACCAGGCTCAAATCGTCTGCAACAGAAAGCAAGTGGTGATAAAGACTCCGTCTGATGAATCGCTTACCATTCGGGGGGATACCCAGTACGGATTGCCTGAGCAAGTGACTATGCTCAAGGCTTCAAAATGTCTAAAGAAGGGTTGTGTCATTTACATGGCACATGTGATTTTTGATGAGCCTAAACCGAAGTTAGAAGACATTCCCGTCATTTCGGAATATCCAGAAGTTTTCCCTGAAGATCTACCTGGTTTGCCACCGGATAGGCAAGTGGAATTCAGGATTGATATCATCCCTGGAGCAGCACCTATTGCTAGAGCACCTTACAGGCTAGCACCAACCGAAATGAAGGAGTTGAGGACCCAGCTGGATGAACTGCTAGCTAAAGGTTTCATCAAACCTAGCTCGTCTCCCTGGGGAGCGCCAGTCCTGTTTGTCAGGAAGAAGGACGGATCGATGCGTTTGTGCATCGATTATCGCGAGCTTAATAAGGTCACGATAAAGAATAGATATCCCTTGCCGAGGATCGACGATTTGTTCGATCAGTTACAAGGGGCAAGTTATTTCTCGAAGATCGATTTGAGGTCAGGCTACCATCAACTGAAAGTCAGAGATGAAGACGTACATAAAACCGCATTTAGGACTCGTTATGGTCACTATGAGTTCCTAGTGATGCCTTTTGGGCTTACTAATGCACCGGTTGCGTTCATGGATCTCATGAATCGCGTCTGCAAGCCATACTTAGACAAATTCATCATCGTCTTCATCGACGATATTCTTATCTACTTGAAGAACCGAGCTGACCATGAGAAACACCTTCGTTGTATTCTCAAACTCCTGCATCATGAGAAACTCTATGCCAAATTCTCTAAGTGCGAATTCTGGCTTCGAGAAGTCCAATTTCTAGGACACGTTGTCAGCGAACGTGGTATCCAGGTGGATCCCGCTAAAGTTGAAGCTGTCATGAATTGGCAAGAGCCAAAGACGCCTACAGAGATTCGTAGTTTCCTAGGGTTAGCAGGATATTACAGGCGATTCATTGAAAATTTTTCAAGGATTGCTGCGCCCTTAACTTCCTTAACCAAGAAGAAAGTAAAGTTCGTTTGGGGCCCTAAGCAGCAAGAGTCCTTTGATATTCTGAAGCAAAAGCTGAGCAACGCTCCTGTGCTGACATTACCTTAAGGTACCGAAGAGTTTGTAGTTAACTGCGACGCGTCACACACTGGCATGGGATGCGTACTTATGCAGAAAGGCAAGGTTATTGCCTATGCTTCGAGACAGTTAAAGGTGCACGAAAAGAATTACACCACCCATGACTTGGAGCTGGGTGCCGTTGTGTTCGCACTAAAACTGTGGAGGCATTATCTGTATGGCATCAAGTTTGTGATCTATTCTGATCATAAGAGCCTTCAACATCTGTTTAATCAGAAGGAGCTAAACATGAGGCAACGCCGTTGGATGGAGACTTTAAATGATTATGATTGTGAAATCAGATATCATCCCGGCAAAGCGAATGTAGTCGCTGATGCCCTGAGCCGAAAGGAAAGGGTGAAACCCATCCGAATCAATGCCAAGAGCATTGAGGTGAAGAATAATCTGATTGAAAGGTTGTTAGCTGCACATAGGGAAGCTGTGTTGGAAGCTAACTATCATAAAGAAAAGTTAGGAGTAACTGAGGAGCTGTTAACTCTTAGCAAGGACGGAATTTTACGATTAAATGGACGAATATGGGTTCCAATTTATGGAGGACTACGAGATGTTATCCTCCAGGAAGCCCATAGTTCCAAATATTCTGTTCACCCGGGAGCTGATAAGATGTATCAGGATCTAAAGGCAAATTATTGGTGGATAGGCTTGAAAAAGTCTGTAGCCGCTTATGTAGCAAAATGCTTGACTTGTGCGCAAGTCAAAGCTGAGCATCAAAAGCCGTCAGGCTTGCTACAACAGCCTGAACTCCCCGAATGGAAGTGGGAATGTGTAACTATGGATTTTATTACCAAGTTACCCAAGACAAGGAAAGGAAATGACACAATATGGGTTATAGTCGATAGACTGACTAAGTCAGCTCATTTCTTACCCATCAAGGAGACTTATAGCTCCGACATGTTGGCCCAGTTATACGTTGATAAGATTGTAGCCTTGCATGGCATACCTGTATCTATTATCTCTGACCGGGATACTAGATACACGTCGCATTTCTGGAAAAGTTTCCAGCAATCCTTGGGCACACGTTTGAATTTTAGTATGGCTTACCATCCTCAGACAGACGGTCAGAGTGAGCGTACTATTCAGACGTTGGAAGACATGCTACGTGCATGTGCTATCGATTTGGGTGGTAGTTGGGATAAGAACCTACCATTAATCGAATTCTCCTACAACAATAGCTACCATACCAGCATAAAGGCTGCGCCTTTCGAGGCATTATACAGTAGAAAGTGTAGATCGCCTGTTTGTTGGGCGGAAGTTGGAGATGTCCAATTATCAGGACCAGAGATAGTCTTCGAAACGACGGACAAGATTGTCCAGATTCGAGACCGTCTCAAAGCTGCCCGAGATAGGCAGAAGAGTTACGCGGATCCAAAGCGTAAAGATTTTCACTTCGAAGTAGGTGAAAAAGTGTTACTTAAAGTATCACCCTGGAAAGGGGTGATGCGTTTCGGTAAGAAAGGCAAACTAAGCCCGAGATACATAGGACCTTTCGAGGTTATCGAATGTGTCGGGTCAGTTGCCTATAAATTAAACTTACCGGAGGAGCTCAATGGAATTCACAATGTATTCCACATCTGCAATCTGAAAAAGTGATTCGTCAGAATTCACAATGTATTCCACATCTGCAATCTGAAAAAGTGCTTCGCTGACGAATCACTGGTAATACCCCATACAGATGTGCATATAGATGAGAGCTTGAAATTTGTGGAGAAACCTTTGTCGATTGAAGATCGACAGGTAAAGAAGCTTCGAAGGAAGCACGTACCTATAGTAAAGGTCAAGTGGGATGCCCGTAGAGGTCCCGAATTCACGTGGGAAGTTGAATCCATGATGAAAGAGAAATACCCTTATTTATTTCAGTAAATCTCGGGTCGAGATTTATTTCAAGGGGGGCGAGGATGTAACACCTCGAAATTTTGTGTCCAATAATGTGTTGACACGTGTCATGAGTTTACACGTGGCATTAACTATTAAATAAAGGACTAAAGTTGACAAACCTTGAAAGTATGTAAATTCGAGGGTTATAAATGTCAACGAAGGGTAAATATACTGTATAGTAACCCTAAACGATGCTCGTACCTTCAAACGAATAAATCATGGATCGTACGGAGCGAAACGCGGAAGAAAGTGAGAGGTTACAAGCTACAGGGGTTAATTGTGTCAACAAGTTTAATTTATACCTCTGAGTGACCCTTTGACGAACCCGAGGCTTTGTAACAGTAAAATACGCTCACTAGAATATACGATATAAATTTCTCGACGTTCCGTTTTTAAACGAGAAAGTTATGATCAAATTCGTATGAGAGGGGTTAAAAGCGTCAACAATAAAAGTTAAGGCTTTTCGGATAGTAATTAAACTAACCGGGGACTTAACAATGCGGGAAAAAGGCACGAGGCCCTTCGTGGTAAATAATCGAGGGCCAAATCGCAAAGTTACCCCTTCGAAACCGAAAGGTCAGGTTAATCATTACAAAAGATTTGAAAATCTTGGAAATCAGGTCTAATGCGGGTCGCGTTAAGGTTTTGGGTGATTTAATGCGGGCCGCGAGCCAGCTGCTGATTCGTTTTCTGACATTAGGGTTCATGCGGCCCGCGTCCGAGTTGCTGAATCCTAATGCGGGCCGCGTACGAGTCCCAGATGCAGAAACTTTGGACAGATTCAATGTTTGAGCTTGTGAACGATCATTTGAGCATTAATTGAAGTATGGGCGCCCTCTACATGTCCCCTATCTCCTTAGGACACCTGCTGATCATCCATGAGCAATCCTAGAGTGAGTTGTAATGATCTTGAGCCAAGTTTTTCACTATAAAAGGCATGGTAGTGTTCCATTGTGAAATACACCTCAAACCTGCCTTCTGATCATTTCTGGAGCTCTCAAGCCTTCTCCTAACATTCTTAGTCGTGCACCAAGCTTCTGTAAGTGTGTCTACCCTTTTGTGGCTTAGTTTTTGCATAGTTTAGCTTAAAAGTCAATCCGTCGTAATTAACGACTGACTTTGCGATACATCACAAATGGTCCAGTGGTTTGTCGAATCAAAGATAGTTATATGATGGTAATCATGTGGGCTTTAAACCCCTAAAAGGGCACCCTCTGATTCCCACTCTAACTAGTCCAAATGTCGAGTCAAACGTGCTTAGAAAAAGTCAACAGAAATGCTATTTTGCGAATTCTTGCATAATCGGTAATGTAGATGATATGTAACCTGTTTAAACACTCATAAAACATGATAATAAGTATATTAACTTGTCTAAGCTTGTTTGATCCGACCATTTACTGTTTTAACCCGGTTCGGAGCCGAAAGTCGCAAAAGCTTTGACTTTTACTTTGACTTCAGTTCTGACCCGTTAAAGTTTGATTTAGATATGCCTTAGGACTCTCATAGGACCAGGTTACATGATGGTATAACCCTCTGTAACCGGTTCGTTGTTTGTCCGAGTCTTTTACACATTTCCGTTAAATGCTTAAAAGTTGACCGTAACGCCCTTTTTAATTTAAAACGAGAATTTCGGACATGTGAAAGAATCATAACCTTAGTTACTGATTGCTAAGCATGTCCCTAAAATTTCACGTCAATCCGAGGTCCAGAATAGGAGTTATGCTAAATAGCGCAAATTACGGAAACTTTAGTAATTTAATAGCGCAATTAGCATAACGCCTATCTAACCCGGATTTCGACACCAAAACTTTTACTCACTGATGTAAAATAATATTTTGGGATTTTTAAAGATTTTTAATTATTTTTAACCTGCTCATAACCTGCGGTTATGGCAACGGTTCGGTAAATACCGAATATACCCTTTTCGGCCATAACTTGAGTTCTACAAGGTCTTTTGACCCGATTCCAGTTGCTACTGGTTTTAATTAATAAATAAAGTGTTTTAGACTTTATAAACTGTTCGGGAAACTCAGATTTCCTGTAGAACTCAGAAACCTCTTTTATAATCTTTAAAAAGACCGAAATACCCCTACGGGGCATAATATGAACTTAAACTTGTTACAGGCATTATGGAAGGTATCCTACGGATACCACAACCTCTTTAAAGCATATTGACTTAGGAGACCAGTGTAGGACCCATACGGTTACCCGTTACGCCATTTGCGCGCACGGTTCGGCTTATGTAACTAGTTTACATAAACTAGCCGAAACGGGTCAAACCATATTGTTTTGACCCCAAAATCCAGAGTATGATTATTATACCCATATAAAACGAGTCTTCAAACTTGTTGGGTCAAAATCACACTCCATTCACGGTTTTCGCCTCTCACGCGATTAAAGCGTAACTATCCGTTGAAACTGACCGGTCTAAGCTACGGCTAAATTAAAGACCCGTTAGGATTCTAATAGGTTATATTAAACCTTCGTTCCAGAATAGAAGACCAGTAAAAGCTATCTGCAATTTATTTCGAATAAGGACTTATACTTGCAAAGGTAAATACTTTTAACTTATTTTCCGTTATACGGGCTTGGGTTACGGTACAAAGTATACCGCTTGATCGAGCATCAAATTCTCCATCGATTGAGTGGGTAATTGAATAAATTTGATCGGCTCGTTTAAACAGTCTTGTTACTTAAAAGCCTTTGGGGGGTAAATGACCATGTCCCGGATATCCCTGGCATCATTTTACGAGATGGCCATGACCTAAGCGCGGAGTGTAGGCGTACACTCGTCAGTGCATAAATAGTAGATATGGTGTGTCTATTGATCTTTAACCCGGACTTAATCCGGGCTACTGAACGCATAAGGAACATGTAATTCGTTCACAAGATTATATATTTAAATAATTCTCCCAAGTTATAAAAGAGTTTGTGCCTTGTGCATTCAAATCAATTTTAAATAAACATTTTTCAAAAGTGTCGGTTGAATGTATTTACCAGTGTAAACTGACGTATTTTCCCAAAAAGACTAAATGCAGGTACTATGCGTAATTGGCTGGATATTCTCCTTAGCATCATAAAGAGTCTCGCAAGCTTAAGATGCCTTCGTCTGTTGAACAAAACTTATATTTTTATTTGATCCCATGTGGACACATTTTTGACTATTCGTAATACTTTGATATTGCACACAATGGTAGAAATATAATTATCTTTATGCTTCCGCTGTGCATTCATATATTGTGTGGTTTGACTATATTGTTGCCAACTATGTCACGATAATCCCCCACCGGGCCCACCGATGAGACACGTGGAAATCGGGGTGTGACAGTTGTCACGGGGTTAACCTCTGGGATCTCATCTTCGAGAGGACCCGTTTTGATGGTTTTGGTGGGCTTTTTGGATTTTGTTTTGGTCTTTTTAAGTTTTGTTGGTGGGGGTTTCACAGTAGTGGTTGTAGTGCTGTGATCACCAAGAGCAGTGGGCTCGGCAACAGACATTTGAGGAGCAGTTGTAGACTCATCTAAAATTTCCTCATTCCCCTTTGCTTCAGTTTTGAAAACATCTGACTCTTTAGCCATAAGGCGGTTAAAAGTTAGACTATTCATTTTAATACCTTCACCTTTTCAAAAGCTTTTCGAGAAACATGTTTTTGCAGGTAGTAGCTTAATAGTCTAGGAAACAAAAGAAAACCAGCAGGTTTCCCCTTTTTAATAGCAGCAACTTTCCCCTTTTTAATAGCAGCAGTTTTGCCCTTTTTAATGTTATTTAAATTTGCAACCAAATCAGCAAACAGTGCTTGGGAGTAGTTAAAATCAGTATTTGTCAAAATTGAATACCCCAATGACTGAATTTCCAAAGGTATTTCATTAAAAGAAGTAGTTTTATTTGAGAGACAGATTAAGAGAGTATGGAACAGGAATTTCATCGGCGGTGGAAAATTACCTTTAAACATAGTGGCCTTATTCAACTCTCCATCATATCCCCTCCCCTTCAAGTATGTTTGAATCTCATTTTTCGGAAAAGAAGTCTTACCTGCCAAGTCGTATACCTCAAATGTTATTGATATGGTACTGGGGGTAATAACAACTGATTCACCTCCGACTTTTGAAGTTATACTTATGGCCACATTGTTTTGTTCTTCAATACTCGCATTAACCCAAAAATCGCGAAGCGTCTCTTGGAAAATAGGGGCATCGGCGATAAGAATGACCTTATATTTTGATGATGTAAGAACATCAATCATCGAATGATAGAGAGTATTGTTCTCGGTTTTCTCAAAAATAGCAACGTAGTTATGCGATTTTTTCATCAACAAAGTCATGATCGGAATTGAAAGTTGCGAGATGTTAACGAAGAAGTGTAGAAGAAGAAGGTGGAAACCGGTCTGCTGAATTTTAAACTCCAGACGAAAGTAAAATCTCTGTTTGGGGATGAAACAACGGTTTATAAAGTGAAAGATGAATGCTGACGTGTCAGAAGTTAGAAAGATCTGATGGCTAAAATCTGTCCACGTCACAACCTCTGCTCTGATAATGATGACAGTTGTTGCAAAAACCACTGTTGGCCAACAACAGATGTTAGACAACATTAGTAACTCAGCAGTCCTCAGATTAAACAGAACCTATGAGAACAGACAATAAGCTTACCGAAAATTTGGAAACCACTGTTGGGCAACAACAGATCTTATGCAACAATAGTAAGTTAGTAGTCCTTTCAACAGACTTTTAATATAAAGGAATAAATTGATATTAAATATCAGCAGCCATTTAATGCAAAACATTTAAAAAATAATTTTTCAATAGTAAATATCAAGAAACTGAAAGGACAAATTTTAAACCTCTGCCAAAAAATATAAGAAAAACCCTCTTCATTTAAAGACCAACAATAATCTACATGGCAAACAAAGGCAACTACCACTTCATGAGACACAAATGTTGTAAACAGTGGTAAATCAACAGTTGAGCAATAACAAATGTTCAGAACTGTTGAGCAGTGGTAAATCAACAGCAGTAAAAAACCTCTTCATTTAAAGACATTGAGCAATAACAGATATTCAGAACTTCTATTGTGTTAATCATTGACAATTCTTTGGAAACTGCTGTTGGGAATAACAGATGTTCGCATCAGTAGCAACTCAACAGTCGTTACACAAAAACAGTAATTGTTGAGCAATAACAGATGTTCAGAATTGTTGAGTAGTGGTAAATCAACAGCAGTAAAAAACCTCTTCATTTAAAGACGTTGAGCAAAAAGAGATGTTCAGAACTTCTATTGTGTTAATCATTGACAATTCTTTGGAAACTGCTGTTGAGAATAACAGATGTTCGCACCAGTAGCAACTCAACAGTCGTTTTAAGAATGTTTAGAACTTCTATTGGGTTCATGGTTGACAATCTTTTTCCTTTTTTTCCTTTTCCTTTTTATATCCATTGAGTTTATTTTACAATATTTTTTTCCTTTAGAAACCGCTGTTGCGAATAACAGATGTTGGCAACAATAGCAACCAACAGTCCTTACAAAAAGACATAAATTATGAGAATAGACAATACCTTTAAACAGTGGATGCATCTTTTGCCAAACAGATACTGGCAACAATAGCAACTCAACAGTCGTTACAAAAAACAGGAATTATGAGAACACACAATACCTTTAAACAGTGGATAAATCTTTTGTTAAACAGATGCTTGCAACAATAGCAACTCAACATTTACAATAGCAGATATCAACACTAACAACTGTTGATGCTCAAATCAGTAAAAATAAATGCTCTACAAAGATCAACAATTACATTAAGAACTGAAAAACGAAATTCCAGAGATCTTCAGCTCTTGAACAGTAGTCTTATCCTCATATACTTGATCCCCAACTTCCTTGAAAAAGCAATACTTTAAATCATATGAGACCTACAGAAGGATATGATGACAGTTTTAACTTGTATATTTCTTCAACTCCGATGTAAAAGAAGGATACAATGGTAGTAAAACGTGATGAAAAGATTCTGCACTGTTTTTGAATTCCGAAGTGCAGAAAGACATCACCAAAACACCTCTTCAGCTCCTCAGTTCTTGAACAGTAGCCCTATCCTAATGTAAAAGAAGGATATCATAATCGTAGTAAAATTTTAAATACCAATAAACCGAAAGAACAAAAATAAAATTATAAAAAAAAACAGATTCTCATAATTACCATTAAGTTCTTCATTTATCATAAAGAAGTACTCCACTTTCTGCACTTCAGACTTCAAAAACATTCAGCTCCTCAGTTCTTGAACAGTAGCCCTATCCTAATGTAAAAGAAGGATATCATAATCCTAGTAAAATTTTAAATACCAATAAACCGAAAGAACAAAAATAAAATTATCAAAAAAAAAAAAAAAACAGATTCTCATAATTACCATTAAGTTCTTCATTTATCATAAAGAAGTACTCCACTTTCTGCACTTCAGACTTCAAAAACAGTACAGAAGAACTTCCCACTGCTCGCTCGAGAAAAAAAAAGCTGAAATATATCAACACCTTAAAATAAATATTATCAACATAATCAACAGTTTAAAAGAATTCACAAACCTAAAATAACCCGCAAAGCCAAGGTCAAAGGCGAGTGTGTGAAACAGAGCTACCATGAAACAACGATGTTGGAACAATAATACTGGAACAATGACACTGGAACAAAGAACTGTATCTGAAGATTAACCGGCTCAATCATGAGAGCTATGCATTTGATGTAACGCCCAAATTACACATTCCAAAATGTAATATTATCATACTATTATTTAACAAAATTCGGGCATGACCCGTTCGTAATAAGAACAATTCCCTGTAAGACTAACGCGTAATAACTTAAAATACGACGCAGCGGAAAACAAGAGCCCAAAAATTTCGTTCTTTAATAGACATATCAAACACATGAAGGTTCAAATGCGAAATGCCATATATTCATTAAAACGGATTTATAACGTTTTATAACATTAATACTTCAAAACCTATATGAGTTACACTATGTGACCATTCTACCCCGTACAATCCTTGCTCTCAACTCGAACTAAGTCCGCTTCACTTCAATAAATGTAGAGAAAACCCAAGCGATACCTGTGGACACCACGTACAACCAAACCATTAGTCATTAACATACCATACAACATTAAACTATATAATAGAATTTCGTAGAGCATTCTATAAAGTAGTCGTGGAATTGTCCAAGCGCTTTCTTAAATACTCTTATCCAAATCCAGCTCCATTTCTTCATGAAGCCAACGATCCCATACCTACATTACATTCCAACTCAACGCACATCATTAGTAACCATAAATACTCGAACACTTTGATAACGTTCATGCATATGTCTTAAGCATTGAACATTCATTCACACATACATTCACACCTACGTACTTATTATCATACACACATACATATATATATATATACACTTATATATATACATGCGTACCTTCATACATGCCAATGTTCCTTCCTACGCACAATCAATTAATCACGAATATATACACAAGCTTCTTTTACATGTAGGTTTATGCTGGAATGTCACATTCACAACTTTACATAGTATAGACAATCTATGATTCAACCCACGTGCCCTTTGGATTCCTAGACACATATACTTATAAAATTTCCTACACTAACACGAAACAATCCGTTCATTCACTAACCGACAACCGAATCATATAAAACTTGTTCCTAATGGTCCGGGAAATGTTCCCCTTACATAATGACTAAAAATTCTTACCCAAGGTCTTAACCATAACGAATTTCATTACATTACGCAACATATGCACATAAAATTCGACCCGTTTAAACCCACCAATTTACTTTCGGCTTAAATACAACCTTCTTCAATAATGAGGCATTATTGGCTTTGTACTTCTGATTATTACATGTTCTTTCATGATGTTTCGTAAACATAAGTATTAAAATCTATTTAACCTACTAAAAAGTGAATCGAAATTCACTTACCTCGAGTACTCCAATAAGTGTATTTGTCACCTTGCCTTATCTTGACCCGTTACCCTCCTATGCTTGACCTCTCCTTGACACGTTCCTATTATCTCATTCCATTAGTATACATAATCATACGCATCACTAATCACACTTCTATTCACGTGTCAATCGCTTAACGAGTTCAACATGTATCATAATACTACAATGCTAATCAATCTAACAATTTATCATTCCATCAACACAACAGTCATACATGAGCTTCTAGCATGCATAATTATGTATTTACATCATGTTCGTTATTCTTTCAAAATTCCATACTTAGAATGATAACCTTTTCTAAGTTAGGCAACTTGCTTCATATGTTAAACATTTCATACCATTTCTTAACACCTTGGTTTTTACACATCCATTCTACTATTTTCTATCAACAACCCGTTTCGACCCGTTGGTGCAATTATATGCATAAACTAGTTGGTAAGTGTTTTAGACACTTAAAACAATCAAATAACTTACTAATAATTTATTAAAATCAGTAGTTCATGATTCATACAAGTGTGCATAACAATACAACTATTTTTACTAAATATTTATACTAAAATTTGTGCAGCAACTTTCTGCGCAGCAGCTGTTCACGACACATTTTAACCCATTTATCTTCTGATTCAGTTCTTCATGTTCAAATATGAAATGATCTACACTCAGAGATCTTTCTAAGCATATAAAGATCGTAACACTCGGACATTCCTATGATTTTATATGATTTTTACAAAATCAGCACAGAAGCTGAAATGCTTCCAAACAGCTTGCTGTCAAAACGAATTTACTAACTTTTCATGCTGTTTTGACCCACTAAATCTCATAACCAGCCTCTTATGACCAAATATGAAATGTAATATGCGAAACAACCTTTTCAACAATATAAGGCTCGTTGTCTAACTCCTAATAACGAATGAGATACGGCCTTTACAAGATGACTATCTAAGGCTGTCAAAAGTGACGAATTTACTAACTTTTCATGCTGTTTTGACCCACTTAATCTCATAACCAGCCTCTTATGGCCAAATATGAAATGTAATATGCGAAACAACCTTTTCAACGATATAAGGCTCGTTGTCTAACTCCTAATAACGAATGAGATACGGCCTTTACAAGATGACTATCTAAGGCTGTCAAAAGTGACGAATTTACTAACTTTTCATGCTGTTTTACCCACTTAATCTCATAACCAGCCTCTTATGGCCAAATATGAAATGTAATATGCGAGACAACCTTTTCAACGATATAAGGCTCGTTGTCTAACTCCTAATAACGAATGAGATACGGCCTTTACAAGATGACTATCTAAGGCTGTCAAAAGTGACGAATTTACTAACTATTTTACACAAACTTTGTAGGCATTTTATCAAACACTTGGCGGGTTTCGCATTTAAAGCATAATGTACAAATATTCTCATGTTCATCTTCCTAATTTTTGTGCTCACTTGCCATTAACATCTAATTAAAACTCGCATAACTTCACACCATACTAAATCTAACTGACAAAAACCAATAACATAAATCATAACACTTTCGAATTTGCATAAGATTTGACATGGGTAGTATACCCATGTCGCCACCCTACCTATAGCAAATGGGTTTTCCCCCAATATTAATCATAATCAAAATTAAACATACTTTGGCATCTACACATTCATTATAACTAACATTCATGCTAAAATCTTACACTATAATCACATATTACACAAAATCCACTTGATCAAACATCATTAAAATACCAAAATTCGACTTACATGATGGTAGAAACGCTAAAGTGATCGAAAATCTTGGTTCATACATTAGTTTAGCCCTTCAATCCCCCTTCAATTTGATGGATTTTGGTGAAACTAGGGTTTCACCTCACCCTCTGTCCCTGATCGATCGTATATACACACACGCACACTCTATGTGTGTTTTTAATTTTTTTATACTTTTAATGTTTTAAGTTTTGCCACTTTACACATTTGGCCCCTCAAGAATAATATGTATATTATTAAGACCAAGACTATCCTTACTTGTTCATAACTAGCTTAAATTAAATTTCTCATGGAATTTGGGGTGTTACATTTGAGTAAGAGAGATATGATCGAGAGAGATAAATTGAAATTTGAATGTGGAGCCAAATTCATATGTAGATATGAGCGAGAGAGATTTGAATGTGAAGCCAGATAATTATATCTTATTTATAGGATTAGAATTAGAATATATATGGTTTGAATTTTGAATTTTGAATATGGAGCCAGAATTTTGAATTTTGAATGTGAGAAGAGGTTTTTGGAATTTTCAATTAACATCAGTACTTTAATTTAAACGACCAGGGCAGACCTTTGAGTATAAGGCAGACCAAGGCAATGGTTTGATGTGGGCCAACTTTGAATTTTAAAGTTTTTTAATATTAGGCTTTATGATGTAATAATGAGATAAGAAAAGCCTTGTTGGACATGCTCTCCTGCTGACACATCAGCTTTTCTTATGTTATTGAGATTTCTCCTTTTATGTAAAGTATAGATAAATACACACACATTGCAGCTTATTAGTAGAATAAATATATAATCCTTGATGTTGTATAATCTTATCTAATTTAATACACATAAATAAAGAGATACATGATATAGATATTTGAAGTAACCATTTCAAAATGTATAAGGAATATTGATAATAAAATGAATTTATTTAGATAATTTGAAGATAATTTTATATGAAGTTAATAGATTATTTATATATATCTTTGAACAATAATAGGAATAAAATAGTAGATATATTATATGAGAATTACCTTTTAGATCTATTGTTTGTTCTATTTTTATCACTTATTAATATTTATATAATAAATATTTTTAATTAAAAACATAAGTATTTATAATTAAGTAAGAGAGAGAAGGGTGGGAAAACAAAAAAAATAAATAGTTTCATTGAATAATATGTGTCCCTTTAGGTTTCTTTGATCATATTGTATATGTAAAAATAATTATATATAAAAAATATTTTAAATACATAATATAAAAATACTAATACTTTATTGTTCAAGGGATTAAATGGGTATTTTCAAAAGGATTAATCACGTTTCTTTTGGAAGATATTCTTCCAACAATCACATGGCACCAAGAAGATATTATTTTAATATTGGGCAATTTGAAGTCTTGGTTGCTTTAACATAATTAATTAATTAATTAATTAAGAGACCTAATAGTTTCACCAATAACCTCATAATATCCAATAATCACCTGCAGGACCTTGTAATTTATCGAATATAATTTATGATACAATAACAAATAGCAAATTTCACTTATTGATGAGCATCACATCAACTATACAGAAAATCACAATATTTCTTTGGATAATTCAAGATATAAGGGTATGTTTTGTGAAATAACTATCTACCCCAATAACTAGTAAAAAGTGTTGTTATCTCATAGCCAAGTCCACGTAAAAAATAACTAAACACTTACAATAATAATAATAATAATAATAATAATAATAATAATAATAATAATAATAAAAGGAACAATATGATTGGTTGAAGAAGGTAGTAGCCCCACATGTTTGTGCCCTTGGCGCAGTTATTGGGCTAGCGTTGGTACCCATAACGCCCATGAATGACGCCCTAGCCTCGTGTTTGTCGCCCTAAGAAGCCGACGTTGTCTCTCTGCCATTCCACAACGAATGGCCCAAAAGTAATTGTGAATGTTACGTTGGCCAGACAAACGTAACAAGTTGAATAGTTACCGGCTTTATTTACCATTTATTTCAGAAAGCTTCTTTCCGATTTATCATTTTTGTTTAAACATTTGAGTTGTGGAGTCAAAATTCTAAAATTAGGGTCACAAAATATTCATCACGGCTATTATCTATATATTAAAAAAAGAATGCAATCAACAGTCTTTTTAATATATTATAATACAATAAAATATTAGATACAGTTTTTTTATAGTTTTATTATTTTAATACTATAATAATTGTTATTTTCTTTACTTTTTAAGTTTGATAAGTTTTGTGTTAACCGATACTTGTTCTGTTAATGACAATTTAAAAGGTAAAAAAAAAAGTAACAATGATATGCCCTTATACTATAAGAAAGTAACAATGATAGGCCCTTATGGTATAAGAAATTCTTATAACAATGATATGCCCTTATGCTATAAGAAAGTAACAATGATATGCCCTTATTAGTGATGGAAGGAGAGATTTCAAAAACAATCGTGTAGTTTTTTATTTATTTTTGTGTATTAATATCTATCATTTACTTCCATAGCATATAAGGGCTATTTATGCCTTTCAATTAACATATTAATTATGTCTTTTTAGTGATAACTCTTGTTTTTACTCTAATACATCAATAATTCTAAATACTCATCCTTGCCTAAATTTGAACCATATATCTCTCCTCTAAGAGGCATAAGCCTCTACCATGTAGGATAGCCCCACATTGGCCCATGTTAATCATGTACCTATCGTATATCTCGACTTAGATCATACACAATTGATAGTTCTTGGGTGTTTTTATGGGAGGTAAGGTTAAGCTAGAGGACGGAAGGGATGATGTGGACTGTGGAAGCTAGAGAAGGGGGAGAAGTTCTTGTCATGTTGCGTATAATAAAAAAATGACATTGTGAGAGAGGAGGGGGAGGAGAAAGCGGGTAGTTTTTACGAAAAAGATAAAAATTGTCAGTTGAGCAAGAGACTAAAAGAGAGACTAGGTGTCGGATGTTTTTGAGACCTAAAAAAAATAAGTACCAATGTACCATAGTGAATGCTTTAAAACTTGTTAGTATTTATCACTACCTAAAAAAATAAGTACCATAGTGAATGCTTTAAAACTTGCTAGTATTTATCACTACCTTAATTAGTATCATAGTGAATGCTTTAAAATTTGCTAGTATTTATCACTATCTTTAACTCTAGTTTATGTCGTAAATGGTTTGACACGAAAAAAACAGTATAATAAAAAAAATGATGGTTACGCTTTAACTTTTCGATTAACTAAAAGGATCGACTTAGTTAAGATTTGTGAACTCTTAACCCTTTAATTCTAGGATTTAATTAGAGGCTAGAAGCATAAGGACTTATGTGTAAACGATAGCCCTTTGGTGGTCGTTTTGGTGGCCGTTTTGGTGGAGTGTGGATCCTTCGTTATCTTTTAATTTCTTAATAGTGATAATGACATGGTTATAAGATACTCAATGATTAATTAATATATTAATTAACTTATCATATAAATCGTATATTAGAGTTATATTACTATATATTACTATATATTAATAAGGGAAAAGATCAAATAGGAAGTTTATTTTGGCTAGGAAGTGTAGGAAGCAATAGGATTAGGACATGTGACAACATTTAAAATAAAGAAAAATGGTATTTTAGTCAATTCAACCCTTTCTTCTTCCTTTTAAAAACCCAGTAACTTCAAAACCCACCATTTTCAAAACCCACCATCTTTAACCATTTCTTCACTTTCTATCTCAATAATCACTACATTATAGTTCGATTTTCATCACAAATCAATGATTCAAACACCCGATCAACGTGTTCTTCAGCTTTTTTTGAAGAAAACCCAGTTTAATTTCATAAAAAATCTCGTTTTTTTCCGGTGATTTTGAAGATAATCACTCGATTCGTTCGATTCGAGCGCTGATAAGTGTTTCTATCATTCAAACTTCGTCAATTGTTGAAGAAATCACTTCGATCCATGTAAGAAATTCTTTAATTTCATTTTTACGATCTGGGTTTTTGATTTAGTCATTGCGTTTTACGATCTTGGCGGGGGTCCGGGGGCAGCGCCCCTGGTAGCGGGGTCCAAGGGGCAGAGCCCCTGGCTGGGGTTGATTAAATTGTTGTAATAAAAATGCATCAGAAAAATTAATTTTCTGTAAATTGCCTTTGGAAAACTGCATTCGTAGACAGTGTTTCTGGTTCTGTAAACAACAGGTTATGGTCATTGCGTTTTAGTTAGATTCTTGTTCTGTGAACAACAGTTTCTGGTTCTGTGAACAACAGTTTCTGGTCATTGCGATTTAGACAACTTCTGGTTCTGTGAACAACAGTTTCTGGTTCTGTGAACAACAGTTTCTGGTAATTGCGTTTTAGACAGTTTATGGTTCTATGAACAACAGTTTCTGATCATTGCGTTTTAGAAATAAAACTCTTTTTAAGTGTTTTTACTCATTGCGTTTTAGGTAAACACATTTTTATGTGCATTCAGTTCATTGCGTTTTAGAGAGAACAGTTTCTTTTGTGTTTTTAGGCCATTGCGTTTAAGAAATAAGACATTTTTATGTGTTTTCTAGGCATTGCGTTTTAGAAATAAGACATTTTAAGTGTTTTGGGTGCATTGCGTTTTAGGTAAAAGACATTTCTTTGTGTTTTTGGTGCATTGCGTTTTAGAAAAATGTCATTTTTTAGGTTTTTTTTTCATTGCATTTTACGTAACTGGAGGTTTTTCTATTGCGTTTTACGCAACTGGGTTTTAAATATATTTTTTTAAAATATAGCAATAGTATACTCGTTTTAAAGATTAAAAACGCTCGTTTTTTGGTGCAATTTTTATAAAAAAAATAATGTCATATGAAAGAGTTATTAAGGTTTAAAAAATGGGGGGGGGGAATTGGAGGAGAGAGAAACTATTGTGCTAGATTAACTAGAATGCCCCTAACAAACCCACGCGCCTCTTTTTTTTTTTTTGCTTCAATTTCATTCATTTAATCTTAGCCATTGATTAACTAAATGGATGGTCAAGATCACTTCCTAGCCTTCCTAGCCAAATAAACTTCCTATTGTATCTCCACCCATATTAATAAACATTACTATTACTATTACTATATATTACTAAACAAATTGAAATGAATAGTGATTTCAATATTATAATAATATATAGTTTTTAATACTTTTATTATTTTAATATTATAATAATAGTTATTTCCTTTACATGTTAACTTTAATCCTTTTTTAATATCAGGGGTTGGGATAAGCTTGGTGTCAACCGGTATCGAACAAGTACTGGTATCGAAAATACTGGTACGGTCCTGTTCGGAATCAGTACATGAAGGTAAAAACCGACACAAATACAGAAAACGCCAAAAGTTGATGCCGAATTGATATTGGAAATCTTTTGGTTCAGGAAATTCAGTGCTGCTACCCGGTACCATTTGCTCATCCCTGATCACAGTTACCGTACGAACAACGGTATCGTACAACTTTTTTTTGTTGATTGTCTTCAACTTTTAATTTTTTTTCTTTTTTTAGTTTCAGGGGTAGGGATGAGCTCGGTGCCAACCGATACAGAATCGGTACTGATACCGAAAATACCAGTTATGGTACCGGTATATGAAGGTAAAAAACGGTAGTGAACCGGCACCCGTAACACCATAAGTCGGCACCGAATTGGTACTTCAGATCTTTCAGTTCGGCAAATTTGGTACCGGTACCCAGAACAATTTGCTCATCTCTGACCACGGGTTTCATACGAACAACATCGTTACCATACAACTATTTTGGTTGATTTTCTTTCAGTTATCTTTTAGTGTTTTTTTATACATTTTCTTTTTATTCTTGTCAGCAGTTCCGTTCGCAACACGTTCGTAGTGATTTCAAAACACATGTAAACACAGACTAAATAACAAAAGAAATTCGTCGCAACGCGGCGAACTTCTTTAAACCTAGTATATATTAATTAATAACTTTAGATATTGTAAACATATGGAGTTAGGATGAGATAAGCATCTATTTATTAGATCACAGAAAACTATATGAATTATATATAATTATTGTATAAATCATATAGTTTCATTTACTAGGGGAATGATCCACTAAAAAGTGAGTTTTGTCTAAGTAGTTTAAAAAGAATTGTGATGATAACATATGACACTCCTTATAAGTTGAAAGAAAAGACATTTTCATACTAAGAGCCTGTTTGGCTAAGCTTATTTAACTCAAAAAGCACTTTTTGTGAAAAGGATTTATTTACTTATGACTTTTTGAGTAGAAGTTTTTAAAAAAGTGTTTGGATAAGCTTATTGGGTGGGAAAAGTAAATAAGTCAATAAGTTGTTTTGTTAAAAGTGTTTGGCTTAGCTTATTCATGTAAAATTACCAAAAAGGACATTCTTTTAATAAATCAATAAGTTATTCTTTTAGGGTAGAGGGTATTTGGGTAATTTGTGGATGAAAAGTTATAAGCAGATTTTGAAAAGTCCCAATCTCATGACTTTTCAAAACTAACTTATATGCTGCTTATAAAAGTCATTTTAAAAACACTTATTAGTTTACCCAAACAGATTTTTTGCTTATTTGCTTTTCAAATAAGCAAATAAGTTATAAGTATCCCAAAATAAGCTTACCCAAACAGGCACTAAAACATTTTGGTCCTTATAACTAGGAGTGTGAAGATGACATATGACACCCCTTCGTCAACAGTAGAAGGGAAGGGGCAGGAGATCGCACTAGGTTTGTGAGTTAGAAGAGTTATGATCGTTCATGCATGCATATTAATTAAGAAGGGCATAGGGCGGTTTCGGTTTTAATTGGGCCACACGAACTTGGGCCGCAAGGAGGGGTTTCGAGTTGGGTAGAGTGTGTTTCGTGTGAGATATAGTGGCATGAAGGGAGGTGCCTTCGTGTGAACATCAAGGGGCGAAGGTGGTTCGCACGGAGGGGTTAAGGTGGTTTGCACGGAGGGGTGTTTGGGCCGCAACTAGCTTAGGCCAAAGAAAAATGGACGGTTGAGGTTGGGCTTCATGCTAGCGAGTTAGTTTGCGGACTCTCGGGTTGAGTTGTGTGACGAGTCTAGGTAACCACGTATATAGGCTCCGAATAATTATGTAATGCGATGTCTCGAGTTTAGATAATTAATGATATATATATATACACACACATTTAAGAATGTAAGGTTTAATTCGTACAGTGTGTAAAGTCAAACGTATACGAACATAAACAAGTAATCATGAAAGTAACGGTGTTAACCTCGGAAGTACGGGTTGTCATATCATCCCCAAGTTGAGAGAAATTTCGTCCCGAAATTTGGCAAGCAGTCGCTGAAGAAGTTAGTGCGCTTGAGAATTTTCGTGGGGTGTCACAGCTACCCTCCTCTCCTTTTATTAACAAACATGTATTTAACTAGGTTAAATGTTTCCTAGTTACTATACTCATGATTTAACTAGGTTAAATATATATATATATATATATATATATTCACACATCTAATATTTTTGGGGCGTTACACTTTGTTCGAATATTTGTACGTTTAAGCATCCATGAGTATGTTACTCTAAATGTCCATAGTCGATCAAATTCATGGGAATAAATTTGAATTAAGACTATTGTGAATGCTTGATTGTTCATGGGATGAAGGCACAAGGTGTTGAGGATAAAGATTCACAGATAGTCATTAGAGAATGAAATGGGACGTAACTTGCTTTAAAACTTTCTTCATGGATCAGTGTCATAAGAAGTTTTGGAATGGTATGATCTTTAAATCTTTAGACATGAGAATCATACTACAACTAACATTAGTGTAAGTTTGTTCTTAGATCTTATGTAACACTACATCGTATTGGGAATAAAACTAAAGCTAAGCGGGAGTTGTATAATGTTGAAGGCATTCTGTATTTCCTAATGCTTTAAGAAGTTGAACATTCTAATACCCTCGTAGACTCAAACTGGTATGAATGTGCAATCGCACTCGAACTGAGAGTAGTTTGTCGACCAATTTGAATCGGAGACGAGTACAAGTGGCTGAACAATATATGAGATTGAAATCAGATGCATGTCTCATGTTCAATAAGTGTTCTATACTAAAAGGATCGATAGATAAGGTTACCACGTCTGTATACTTGATTAGTAAAGAGTGACTTGATCACAAAGGAATAGTTGATGAATGTAATACGTCATACCTTGTTAGGGGTCGTGCGATGCAGCTAAGCATCCAACTCTGCCAACGTTAACGGATATAATGGAAAATAAATCCAACTGGGAGATTGTTGGAACTAGGTGTCCAATTATCGATTATTTACCGCTGCTATTGAGGAACGATCCAAAGATTTACACTTTGGATGACGAACAAAGAGTGATATTTAATTGTTAAATATTATAGATCATGATAGCGGATAATTAATCATGGAGAACGGGTATTTGGTGAAATACTAGAAACGTTAATTGTTTGAGAAACAATTAATTTGCTGGAAACAATTGGTGTTGTTTAAAGAGTTAAACAAGAAAGAATTTATTATTTAGATTATAAATTAAAAGGATTATTTTATTGAGAATGAAGTGAAGTCAAAAGCGTTTTGACTAAGCGGAGAATAATCGTCATTCGACAAAAACAAGGATCGATTATTTTTAAGATAAAAATTATAAAGAGTAGTTTTATTATTAGATAATAAAACAAGGTCAAATGGTTGACCGGTAATTAGTAATAACTAAGGGATTAATTACTTAGAGAGAAAGCTAATAGTTAGTGCGCTAAAGGCAAGTTAAGAATCTATAAATATAAGCTTAACCTAAAACTCTAATTGCACAATTGTACCAGATACACAATACAAGAGATAAACCTAAAACCATGGCTCCAATCTCTCTCCCCTCTCTCGCCGACTTACACCTCGCCGACCACCGTGAGATTCTAGGATCCGATGGGATTAGACGGAGTTTTGGCCCCGATAGAACCGATTCGGTAGAATATTGTTGATAAGAAAGGAGTAAAAGCAAAATAGTCATTGGTTGAATGCTTGCATCATTCATACTGAAAGAATTTACATCTTTTACAAGTTGGCGAAACTTTGGAGACATTTCACCAACATTTCCCCTCTCGGAACCAAAACTTGTCAAATGAGGAGTCCTTATGCTCTATTTATAGGCAAAGCGTATTCGTCCGAAAGCACCTGGGACGAGAGGGCTCTATCGTACGAATGCGCCTCGGACGACTTGATGTCCATTTCGTACGAATGTGCCATTCGTACTAATCTATACAATATTCAACACACACTCTATCTAGGCTATTCGCACAGTGGCGGACTGATGTGCACAAAATGCAACGTATAAATTACATCAATTGTGGCATAAAACTAACCCTTTTTTAGTACTAATGTTAGAAAAAGTGTGCTTTTGTCTTCCTTTTGTATTTTCAGGATTAAATGAGCTCAAATGAACAAAAGAAGCAAAAAGCCAGCTAAATCTAACATAAATACAAGAAAAGGAACAAACGTGGCATGCCCGACCTCTCGACAGCATCTTCCCAAAGCAAAACAAGAAGACAGAAGACTGAACACGCCCCGTGCTCAGTGAGCACGGGGGCGTGCCCAAGTGTCAGCAGAAAAGACAAAGTGGTAGAAGCTTCTATTGCCCACCACGGGGCCGTGCTCAGCGGACACGGGGGCGTGGTCAACTGTTGCAGACACATTTAATGAAATTGCAAATTGAAATTAATGAAGAGAGAGAGTCGGATGGACACGGGGCCGTGCCCGAGCTTCTGTTCAGCCTATAAATAGGAGTGCTTGGAGCTCTTGCAACTCATCCCTTGGCACACCACCTCTCTCACACTTCACCCACCACCCACCACCATCACAACACCATCATCCACCACCATCATCCATTGTCCATCATAGAGTGTGTGAGTCGTCTCGGGATCCAAGATTGATCGTAAGAGTTCTTGACAATCAAAGGCCATATTTGCCTAAGTCTCTTACATCACTTGGTGAAGACAAGTGTTTAGTGTATTACTTTTTATTTTTAATCTTTTGCACTTTTTAATTGGTTTTGTATTAATAACTTTAATTACTAGTTTCTTATGTTGAAGGTGATTCTTCCTTATCGTTTGTCCGTGGTGTCTTGGCATTATTTTACTGTCTATATAAAATAAAAGATTTTCACCATTCATATCTCCACGGTCTATATGGAGGTATGTTGGCTACCTGGTCGGGGGTTAAGGGAACGGTTTGGTAAGAGTCTTGCCAGTGTTCAGTGTATAGATCCTGCAAAGGACCTGGGTCAAATTTAGTAGGACCTCCTTCAATACCCAACGGTATTGGATGGCGGGGGTCCAAACTCTTTGATCCCCTCATAAGTTAAACTACTATTAAAACATTAACCCGGCTACTTAGGACTGTATCCCTGCTGACTCAGACTACTTAGCCGAGGGTAACGTCGCCTTCAAAAGAGGGGCCTACCACATTATGCATTAATAATTTAATTAATTATCTTTCAATAATCCGACCCTTTAGGATTGTATCCTTGCTGACTCAAACTACTAGGTTGAGGGTAACGTCACCTTCAAAAGAGGGGCCTACTACAATAACTAAGATAATCTCTTAAACAAGTGCAAAAGTGCGAAAATAATCAAAGGTTACACTACACATGAGTCAGATCCAAGTGATTCATCTTGTCTATCTGTTTTTATTTTTATTTTATTTTCAGCATTTTAGTTAATTTTATTTTTCTAGTTTAAAAACCTTTTTCTAACATTTTGATTTGGTTAGACGTTGAGGATAAACCGGTACTAAAAGCTCTTGTGTCCTTGGACGACCTCGGTATCTTACCAACACTATACTACGTCCACGATGGGTGCACTTGCCCATATGTGTATTTAGTGTTAGTAAATATCGTGTTTTATAAATTTAAAACTTGGCTAAAAAAGTGTAAAAGGGCTTAAAATATACACCTAAAACATATACACGCTTACGCACATCAAGTTTTTGGCGCCGTTGCCGGGGACACAAGGATTTTAAGAAAGTTAGGAATCAGCGGCCTAATCATTTTTTTTATTTTTTTTTATTTTTTTAGGATTTTCTTAATTTTTTCAGCTTCTGCAGAACTCAGCACGGGCCGTGCCCAATCATTGGAACTGGCAATCCTGTTTTAAGTCAGACAGTAAGCTGAACACAGGGCCGTGCCCACTCAACACGCCCCCGTGCCCGAGATTCAGTTACTGAAAACAGAACCGTAAGATCCCGACGGTTGGTAATTTCTGACACAAACATGAATGATAATGATACTTTTTACTTTCGGCACTCTTATGGTACGTGGTGTCAATTATGTGGCGGCGGTCATAAAGAATTAGAATGCTATTTTCTAAACTATAAGCCCCACTATATAGACCCATCGTTTTCCTGTAGCCTTAAGAGGGGCGAAAGTAAAAATAATCCTTATCTCTCCCTCAAATGTGCCCAACCAGATATTCTAGGAGAAATGCTCATCGACGAACTATTTCAACTAGAAGATCTAGTTCTTAATTGGTTAAAAGAACTTAAGATGGATTTCCTTAATTCATCTTAAGACGATGACCAAGAAGAATTGTTGGGGTCGCATTCAAATAAAAACAACCTCGTTGCTCCCGATAATACCTTCCACTCTAGCGAGGACTTGGACGATAGTCGTCCCTGTGCCGATTGTGCCGTGAAGGATTCCCCATCGACTTCGTTAGATGCATACATAGACCTGAGCGATTCGGCATACACCTTCTTTAAGGAGAACCGAGAAAGGGTTGGACTTGTCCACCTACATTTAGCATAGGAATCACCCTCACCGACAACCTCTTGCGTTCTCGTCTTAATCTAGAGCAATTAAGGTATCTTAGGCACTTTGGGGTTGTTCCGTCCAGTAAGGAACCGCCCGATCCGGATAAGTTCCTTGAAAATAGACAAACTCCATAAGACAGCTTTCAGACACGGGGCTGTGCCCAGGTCAACACGCCCCCGTGTCCACCAAAAGATTCTCTTCTGATTTCATCAGAATACGGACAAAAATGTGTCAGGATTCTGTCTGCACACGGGGCCGTGTCCAGCCAACACGGGGCCGTGTCCAGCGTGATGTCGTTTTCTATAAATGCAGCAAGATTCCTGCTCATTTGGACCACTTCAAAAGACAGAGATTCCTGGTATCTTCACTCATACTATCCTAGGTATGTTCTAAAAGAAGGTTCTAAAAAACCATCTTGTCTTTTCCACTTTTGTTCATTGCCTCCTCCTTCAATTTCTAATCACTACCTCCATTAAAGCTTGGAAGTTTCATGATTCCAACCTTTATTGTGATGTTTGTAAGGTCATTATTCAAGGAATCTTGCTTAAAATGAGTTGTACCACTCTGTTTTGAATTATTTATGCTTAAAATTTACCTACAAACAAAGAAAATAATTTAAAACTCCAAGATTCCTGGCTTTAAAAACCTGCAGACAACTGGACACGGGGCCGTGTTCATTGAACACGTGGCCGTGTCCGAGGTACTGTTTCATAAAAATTGAGTTCTTTTTCGGTCTGTTTTCCCATAATGGCGAGCAGAGCAAGTGGAACGTCTTCATCGCACTCAAGGAGCAACCGACAGGGGAGGAGGTCATCAACGGTGGAAGACTCTCTTGTAAACTATGTTTACGCCTTAAGAGAGGCTATTGATGAAATGACGAGAGTGGAAGAAGCATTGGTCGACCGTATCAATCATCTAACGGTGGGACTGGAAGGGTGTCTCCGGGAGGTCAACCTCTTGCACCAGAGGTTGAACATTCTCGCATCTCCTCCTTTGGTACCTATAATAACCCAAAAGGAATGGAACGTGGTGCCTGAAGTCATCATACCAGCCGAGTGGTACGCCATGCACCCGGGGCCTCCTCGAGACATATTACAAGAGGTCCCGGTTGGTGTTTCCCCTCCTCCGCAAGATGTTGAGGAAAACGAAGCCGCCTTCTTCCTCCCAAGAGAGATAGAAGAATGGCTTTAACAACATCTAGGAAGATAACCCTCGGCCAAGAGTCCTACTACACTCCTCAATACCGGAAAACTAATTCCGGGATTTTGGTTCTTAATGAGAATGTAGGACTCCTTATGATAATTTTATGTATCACTTGACCTACCTAGTTTAGGACTTTTAACTTTTTATTTCTCTTCTTTGTTTTTAATTTTCTAGGAACGCTATGTATGATTTTAATGAAATGATAGTTTTAATGTTTGGATGGTGTTGTAATGAAAAAAACACACTCGAGATGGTCAAGGATAACAAGGGAAACGAGGAACATCACCCCATGCACGAAAACAGGGCCATCCGACAAAAATTTCTTCATTACAGCAAGTTCAGCATGGGCCGTGTCCGCCCAACACGGCCCCGTGCTGCACAATCTGCAGAAAACGCCCAGTTCAGGTAACTGGACACGGGCCGTGTTCACTGAACACGCCCCCGTGTCCAGGCTTCTGTTCCTTTTTACTAAATTTTGACACTGGCACCTGAACACGGGGCCGTGCCCGGTCACCACGGGGCCGTGTCCAGAGTGCCAGTAACATAAAATTTTGCTTTTTGACACCTTTCTACACATTCAATCAACCTAAAAACTCATTTTTGGGACACATTGAGGACAATGTGTAATTTAAGTGTGGGGGGGGGGGGATGCCAAAACTTTGAATCTTGCAAGTCCTAATTAACAAGCCTTACACAAAACTCTATTGGAACCGCTAATCACCCCAAATTTTTTCAAAAATTTTTCATTTTTTTACTTGTCTAAGTTTAAGTTGGGAATTTCAAGTTCTAAAAAAAGGTTATATTTTTACAAGTTTACAACCGATAGCGTCGTGATAAAAAGAACCAACATAAGAAAATTATGAAACGACATGATAAGCTTAGTTAAAATTTGATTATATATACTTGATCACATAAAATCCTATTCCCACAAAAGACAATTTTGAGCCTTTATTGAGCATACAAATACATATCTTTACACTAAATGCTCATTTTTTCGTTTCTTGTGTGAATAGACACTTGGTTCGTACGACTCTAGAACTTGCCACGACAATGCATTCCCGGTCCTTACCAACTTAAACCCAAGTAAGTAAATGATGGAGGCATTAGGACTAACCTTTTTTCTTTCTACACCATTATTTTTCAATTTTTTTTACCACCTACCCAAAATCCCCCTAGTTAACACCTTTGAGTCTAAACCTTTTCATTTCTTAACCCAAAATAATCACCCTTTTTACCCACCTAAACCTTTTTATTTTAACCCTTTCTTTTAGTAACAAAGCTCTGTTTTTCTTATGACTTAAAAAAAATTGATGATGAAACCAAATAAACAAACAAGTTCATCAAAAAATTACTTTGTTTGAAAGAAATGGTTCATCAAAATAAAATTGTGAAAAATAAAAAGTCTTTCAAAAACCGACGCTTTTTACGCTTTTCGCCCTTTCACTAACCACTAACCCAACCACCCACCTTTAGCCCAAGCCTAACCCTTCACCTCAAAAATCCTCTTGATATTTACAAAGGTATATAGTTAAAAAGGAGGAGGATTGATTGCTTGGCAAGCTTATGGTAGGAGTAAGTTCCATGCCGCTCTCGAGTGATTCACTAAAAATACACCTTCAGGCGAGTGTTGAGTGATCCCCCGTGAGGTATGTGAACTTGTATATAAATGGAATTTTAAAAAGGTATGTTATGCCCTAATAAGTAATTTATCCTATGAAACGTTTTTAATAAATCATGACGAATAAGATTGTAAATAAATAAAAATAAAACCTAAATAAAGAATCTTGGAAATCCCGACACTCTATGACAAGCCCAAAAAAAAAAACCTTCTCTTCTACCCATTCCATTTGGGAGTGAAAAAGCCACATTATAAAGAGTTTTGCTTGAGGACAAGCAAAGATTCAAGTGTGGGGGTATTTGATGTGCACAAAATGCAACATATAAATTACATCAATTGTGGCATAAAACTAACCCTTTTTTAGTACTAATGTTGGAAAAAGTGTGCTTTTGTCTTCCTTTTGTATTTTCAGGATTAAATGAGCTCAAATGAACAAAAGAAGCAAAAAGACAGCTAAATCTAACATAAATACAAGAAAAGGAACAAACGTGGCATGCCCGACCTCCCGACAGCATCTTCCCAAAGCAAAACAAGAAGACAGAAGACTGAACACGCCCCGTGCTGAGCACGGGGGCGTGCCCAAGTGTCAGCAGAAAAGACAAAGTGGTAGAAGCTTCTATTGCCCACCACGGGGCCGTGCTCAGCGGACACGGGGGCGTGGTCAACTGTTGCAGACGCATTTAATGAAATTGCGAATTACAATTAATGAAGAGAGAGAGTCGGATGGACACGGGGCCATGCCCGAGCTTCTGTTCAGCCTATAAATAGGAGTGCTTGGAGCTCTTGCAACTCATCCCTTGGCACACCACCTCTCTCACACTTCACCCACCACCCACCACCATCACAACACCATCATCCATTGTCCATCATAGAGTGTGTGAGTCGTCTCGGGATCCAAGATTGATCGTAAGAGTTCTTGACAATCAAAGGCCATGTTTGCCTAAGTCTCTTACATCACTTGGTGAAGACAAGTGTTTAGTGTAACACTTTTTATTTTTAATCTTTTGCACTTTTTAATTGGTTTTGTATTAATGACTTTAATTACTAGTTTCTTATGTTGAAGGTGATTCTTCCTTATCGTTTGTCCGTGTGGTCTTGGCATTATTTTACTGTCTATATAAAATAAAAGATTTTCACCATTCATATCTCCACGGTCTATATGGAGGTATGTTGGCTATCTGGTCGGGGGTTAAGGGAACGGTTTGGTAAGAGTCTTGCCATTGTTCAGTGTATAGATCCTGCAAAGGAGCTGAGTCAAATTTAGTAGGACCTCCTTCAATACCCAACGGTATTGGATGGCGGGGGTCCATACTCTTTGATCCCCTCATAAGTTAAACTACTATTAAAACTTTAACCCAGCTACTTAGGACTGTATCCCTGCTGACTCAGACTACTTAGCCGAGGGTAACTTCGCCTTCAAAAGAGGGTCCTACCACATTATGCATTAATAACTTAATTAATTATCTTTCAATAATCCGACCCTTTAGGATTGTATCCTTGCTGACTCAAACTACTGGGTTGAGGGTAACGTCACCTTCAAAAGAGGGGCCTTTTACAATAACTAAGATAATCTCTTAAACAAGTGCAAAAGTGTGAAAATAATCAAAGGTTACACTACACAAGAGTCGGATCCAAGTGATTCATCTTGTCTATCTGTTTTTATTTTTATTTTATTTTCAGCATTTTAGCTAATTTTATTTTTCTAGTTTAAAAACCCTTTTCTAACATTTTGATTTGGTTAGACGTTGAGGATAAACCGGTACTAAAAGCTCTTGTGTCCTTGGACGACCTCGGTATCTTACCAACAATATACTACGTCCACGATGGGTGCACTTGCCCATATGTGTGTTTAGTGTTAGTAAATATCGTGTTTTATAAATTTAAAACTTGGCTAAAAAAGTGTAAAAGGGCTTAAAATATACACCTAAAACATATACACACTTACGCACATCACGGACATACAAAATATGAACCAACAGATTCCCCCTGGCCGTCACTGTCGAATCTTGATCTTTGAAAATGAGAGTCGTGTTATGAATATTCTGCAACTTCAATCAGGCATGTTGAAATCTTCGATCGAATCCCCCTTAATTGATGATTCGGGCTTGCATTATCTTCATTATGCACAAATTCCCCCTAAAATGAATCTTCATGTCTTTGTTTGCACATTTCACGACCCCTCCTCTGATTTGCTGTACTGCAATCTTCATGATTAATCACCAACTTGAAATTAATCAATGCAGCTTCTCTGTTTCGGCTTTTAACCTCCTTTGCATTTGGTTTTTGATTTACCATTTCAGCTCCGTCATGCATTCCGCCTGTTTGATTATCTAATCTTCAAAAACCCAACCGATAATTGATAGAAACTTCGAAGACCACACCGGTTAACTTCAAGTCTCTGATTACTCACGAAAATTTGAAATCCCGTTCGTATTCATCTTTAAGCACCCACCTGAATGATTGATCGGCGTAAACGGTAATCTCCACAATCAGAAAATCTTCATCGGATAACAAATTATCTGGTAACGCATTCAGATCTCAGAAATATTCATCCACGATCAGATTAAATTTTTCCTCTTCAGTCGCGATAAAAGATGTATAGTCTTCTCCGCTAGTTCCGGCAGCAACTTAACCAACAAACATCATCATTCCCCGGCTGTTAGTCCGAAAAAAAAATTCATCTGCTCAAATATTAACCATTCTTACACTTTAGACTATCACAATGCTGTGACATCTTATAAGTATCCACAATACTGTTGCATCTCTTGATGCTAATCCTGCTGACTGGCTTGATGAAGACCCGGGACTCAAACCCTCAGACGTTAATCTGACTCTGATCTGTAGAGTCTGAACTTCCTATGATCACGAAATCACGAAACCAGATCCTATGCATCCTTGGACAATCTAAAGTCGAAACCACCCGAATGCTGTTGCATTGTCACTAATTTAAAAAATGCCAGAATTTCAATATAATCTATGAAATTTTTATTTCCCCTCATTTTTGCAAATTCTGATGTCTATTCACTGAATTCCCCCTCAAATTGAGCAATTCAGTCCTCTTTTATCTCTGAAAAACTCAACTATGCCGAAAATGTGTCATTTTGGCCTCCAAAAGTCAGTTTTTCATCAATGCGGATTTTGCGTTAAGGCCCATTAATAGTTAGATAACCTAGATGATAATCATTCTGCACCAGTATCATGACTACCCCACTATTTTCCACAATTTGTGATCGAATCATCAAATCTGTTCTCTGAAGCTCCGGACGGTGTCCCCGAACAACCCATCTTGGTCGTTAAAATTCGAAAAAAAATTTCAATCACCAAATTTTTTCTGGAGACTCATCTCGTCATTGCGATCAAAAAATGCCTTTGTTTATTTGACCCATTCGTGCGAATGGGTTGATTTTGGAACGAATGGTTTTTTGAACGAATGGGAGATATCCTCTCGTGGAGGTCACTTCGTACGAATGGGAGAGCTGCCACTTCATACGAATGGGAGAGCTCTTTCGTACGCAAGTGACTGATCCAATCTCACGAACATTCCCAATCAGATTTTTCAATCCAGAATCTTTATTTCTGCGAATTTCATGATGAAACTTCACAAATATGTGCGAAAATCAATTCCGAAACTTATGATGTCTTCAATTTCAAATTCCATCCATGAATTGACCTTCAATTTGATGTTTATTTGATCTTTTATGTCTAACCCCCCCCCCCAATCCAAAATTCATGAGCGTAGGTGATTCAATCAACTGTTAGATCGATTGAATCGGTACCGTAGCTCTAATACCAATTGAAATTCCAGGATCCGGCGGATTTGACGGAGTTTTGGCCCCGATAGAAACGATTCGGTAGAATATTATTGATAACAAAGGAGTAGAAGTAGAATAATCATTGGTTGAATGCTTGCTTCATTCACAGCGAAAGAGTTTACATCTTTTACAAGATGGCAAAACTCTGGAAAGATTTAGCCAGCGTTTCCCCTTTGGGAACCAAAACTTATCAAATGAGGAGCCCTCATCCCCTATTTATAGGCAAATCCTATTCGCACGAAACTGCCTGGGACGAGAAGGCTCTCTCGTACGAATGTGACTCGGACGACTTGATGTCCCTTTCGTACCAATGTGTCGTTCATACGAATGGGTACAAACATTACAAATCCAACCCGTTTTCACACTAATATATACAATATTCAACACACGCTCTGTCTAGCCTATTTGCACAGTGGCGGACATACAAAATATGCACCAACACACCGCCCCTCGCTCCATCGCCGACCCACCTCTCCGTCCGGCCACTTCTCCAGCTCGCTGCCACACACCACCATCACCCACCGCCATTTTTTGCAGATTCAGATTAGATCCTTTCATGGGATCTCGTGGTGTTTAGCTGATCGTGATTCGGCTCACTAGCGGAACTGTTTGTCGCAATTATCTGAATAGACTGTAATTGGATCGTTGACAGGAATAGTTTTATCTGTTTAGTGTTTTATCATGCTTCTGCATCTGATTAATAATTAAGAGTTGTTGTTATTATTATTATTACTACTACTATTACTATTATTATTTCATGTAAATTTGTATTTTATAAATTAAAACGGATACCCAGAGTTCCCATCAACAAGATCAATATACTAAATTACTGTAAAAGGTACTTATATACATAAAGATATATACTTTTAACATATTTATATACATGATATATACTTTTAACATATTTATATACATAAAGATAAATATATAAACATATCTATACACATAAAGATAAATACATACACAAAAACCATAGTTTCTGCCCTAATTTCAACTACACAACTAGATATTAAACAAATTAAGGATATTATAATTACTCACTAAAGATGTAATGAGATGACGACATTTTTCGTTTTAGGTTAGCTCGCACGACACTATTACCAGGCAGGTGGTGGTAACGCGTGAATTTTGTATTGAATTAAATTACTTAATATAGTAAATATTTTACTTATTAAAGATGTAAAAATATGACAATATTATCATCAGAGTTGGTCGTAAGTAGCGGCGATGGAACTATGGTGCCGGTTGGTCGTGTGGCGTTGTTGCCTGGTTTAGTTGGTGGGGTGTTAAATTTGAAAGGAATGAAAATTGGGCATGATGCTGTAATTTAAGATCTAATAACTACTTACTAATGCTACACGTGGGTTATTTGTCGGTGAATGATAACTAATTACTTATAATTTACCATAACAAATATGTATTTCATAAATGCATCAACAATGGTATCTATCTGACTTCCGTCGTTGATTATGAATTTATTATTAATAATTTAACTTAAAACAAATATGTATATTATTAATGCATCACAATCTATAATCCATCCATTTAATAAGAATTTCGTTAGTAATGTTATAGGTGTGTATGTGTTTCTATGTGGTATGTACATGTGTATATATATGGTTTGTGTATGTGTATCTGTGTGGCATGTGCATGTGTATCCATGTGATATATGTATCTTTATCTATGTGGTATGTGCATGTGTGGCTATTATGTGTATGTGTATCTAGCTATGTGCTATGTGTATCTGCGAGATAGGTGTGTCTATTTGTATCTATGTGATAGGTGTATTGTAACACCCTAAAAACAAATTTAGTAATTAAACTAAATTAACTAGGGATGAGCGGGTAAAATACCGTTAGTGGTAAAAGGTTAACCCATAAACATTATGATTTAAATAAATGAATCTAATGTTAAATAAAGGTGAGTAAATGTCTTTAGAAAATAAAGTTTATAAAAGGCTCGGGTTATCGGGACTTAATCTAAGTCGGTTAGTAAGAATCCCAAACTTGGTAAATTGAAGAGTTAATTACTATTTTCGTTCCTGTGGTTTGTCAAAAATCACTATTTCAGTCTATTAGTTTAAAAATTGCGATTTCAATCCTTTTGGTTTCACTTTCGTAACCATTTCAGTCCACCTCCGTTAACCCCATCCATTTATTCTGTTAATTTACACGTGAATTGACCATAATTCCCTTATTAATAAAAAACAAAAAGATATCTAAATGAGTTAATTACTGTTTTCGTCCAGGTAGTTTGTTAAAAATCACTATTTCAGTCCCTGTGGTTTCAATTTCGTAACCATTTCAGTCCAGTCTCCTAACACCGTTTATTTTACCGTTAAGTTTTTAATGAAATACCTAAATTACCCTTGTGTTAATTAAATAAAAAACCATGAAATTTAAAAGATTGTATTCTAGGACCCACTTATTAAAACACAACCCCACGCTACCCCACCCCACTCCATCTCTGCTCTCATTTCCGACAAAAGTTTTCGGTTATCTTCTCCGGCATCACAACCCCACCCTCTTAATGTCCGACGACCCATTACCCTACCCCAATTAATATTTTCCTAGGAGCATCAATTAACATAATAACTTTGAAAAATAATGCTTACCTGAACATTTTCTCATTCTAAAATCCAAAATTAAAATTTTGGAACCATATATGTAAAAATATTGCTAGACTTTTACTTCTACTGAAGCCATGGTGGGTCGAATCCGACAATCCAATTTAAGTCCATATGTCATACAACAATAAAATCATATAAATCCAATAATAAAATCATATAAATCCAATAATAAAATCATATAAGTCCATATTTAATTAACATAAGGGTAATATAGGTATTTCAATAAAAAACTTAACGGTAAAATAGACGGTGTTAGGAGACTAGACTGAAATGGTTACGAAAGTAAAACCATAGGGACTGAAAACACAATTTTTAAATTAATGGACAGAAAAAGTGATTTTTGACAAACCATAGGGACGAAAACAGTAATTAACTCATTCATATATCTTTTTATTTTTTTATTAATAAGGGCATTATGGTCAATTCATGTGTACTTAATAGAATAAATGGATGGGGTTAATGGAGGTGGACTGAAATAGTTACGAAAGTGAAACCACAGGGACTGAAATCGCAATTTTTAAACTAATGGACTGAAATAGTGATTTTGACAAACCACAAGGACGAAAACAGTAATTAACTCTAAATTGAATTAACATGTTCAGTTGACAATTGACATAAAGTGTATAACTAGGAATATTAACCTAGTTAATAATAGTTGTTTATTAGTGAAGAATAATTGAGTTATAAACCAAAATATTAATCTAAACCTAAGGGACTAAAGTTGGAAAAATGTGAAGTTAAAAGATTAAAAGCTTAAATAACACTAAAACACACACTTAGGGGGGGGGGGGGGGGGTTGTGTGTGTGTGTGTGTCTGGTACGAGATGAGAGAAAGAGAACAAGGTTTCTCTTTTTAATCAAGTGTAGAAATTCAACAATAATCAAAGGTGAAATCAAGTTGCATGTTGAAGAATTTAGGCTATCTAACATCTAATAAGCCAAAGGTATGTTACAATTTCACTTTTGGTGGATTATCTAGTTTAGAGAATCCATGAAATAGAAAGGTCAAGTGGAAATTGTAGCAAGATAATGTAAACTGATGTCGTATTGGTGTTTATAAACATCATACTAACTCGTATGTATGAACTACTTGAACAAATTATGAATTTTGTTAAGTGTTTATAAGTGATTAGAAGTGAGTTTTGACATAAGAGTTGAATCCATGATTATGATGGTCAAATTTTGTATTCTCTTATAATAACTGAAATTGCATGTTAATTGATTGTTACTTGAGGTATGAAATGGTTGACGTGTAATGAGGTAGTAGGATAATGACAAATTGAGCTAATAAGAAAAGCTTAAAAATTATGCACATAAGGTGTTTGGTGAAATTCCTAAGTGAAATCTAGATGCTAACGTTACATGAAAAGCTTTTCTCAAGAATCCTATGAATGGTTGTTAGCAAGTAAATAGCTTAATATGATAGCCTAAAAATGATGCCCACCAAGTATATGATAAAATACCTAAATGAGTTCCATGAACTTGTTAGTACATTTATATATGTAAAATGGCCTATAATAAGATCGAAAAAGAAAGATGGTATAAAAGTCTATAAGGTGTGATGGTCATGATATAGGATGACTAATCTAACCATATTGTGGACGTTATGTGATAGTTTGACTCTTGACAAGCTAGGTGGGAGCTTGGAAAGGAATGAGTCAAGCGGGTCAAAGACGCGAGAATGCATGATCGGGAGCAAGGTAAGTAAAACTTATCCCTCTTATAATAGAATCACTATATAAGAAATGTGAAGTAGTTGGAAATAAACAATAACTTGTTAAAGTCGAGACCCATGGTGTAGACCAAATGGGTCAAAATGGGTAAGATTATGTTAGATCACACTTTGGTGATCAAATAAAAAATTTTAGAATTTACACCCTAAGGTGTAAACCAAAATGGGTCAAGCAAGTAAAAATGAGTTTTTGGTGTAAACACTTGTTGACGCGAACCGAAACGGGTCAAGCGAGTAAAAATGAGTTTTGGTAGTAAACCAACGAATTATACAAAAGAGACCCTATGGTGTAACGGGCCAATAAGTGAAATGGCGAGTAAATCACATGTTAGTGATTAGACAAAGAAATATGAACAGGAGTCCCAATGGGGTAAGCCATAATGGGCCAAATGGTTTAAAATTTGTGTTGAATCACATCATGGTGATAAACAATATAAAGGTTAGTTTGAAATGCAAAAAAAAAGGGTAAGCCAAGAACATATCAAATAGATAACCGGGTCAAACGGGTCGAATGTTGAATTTATCACCATTCGAACATGATATTTGATGCTTGTTTGTTAAGTTTCAAACTTACAAGTAAGCATGATGTATGGGCATGAAATGTCATGGATGGCAATTAGAATCGCTAGGTATTGATAACGAGTCATGGTTTTGACTTGCGCCAAGTATGTATAAAAGGTCATTCTTTCGGTAGGGGCTTATGGCTCGACTAAAGAGGGATGGGTCAAATTTGGGTATTAGATTAACCCAAGTGAAGTGCATTTTGGGTGAAACAACCATTCGAGCCAAGGTCGTGTCCGTTATGTGAAAATATGATGAAACAGACTAAAATGTTTTGGGTGATGAATTAGGCAAACTACCACCAAGGTAGATTTAAAAATGAGTTTTTTTGAAAGAATTGATCATTTTGGTAGTATAAGAAAATAAGAGGCATGAACTTGAATGCATAATGCCTCCTTAAGGGTCGGGTAAAGTAATTGAAAAATAAATTGTTGGAGACTAGAGCTAGCCTGTTCAAGTCATATAACGGGTCGTAACCTAATCAAGTTTGGGTCTTAATTGGGTTTCCGGAATTCGTATTGAAGGAAATATATATGAATTATGACGTAATGAGGTTTTTGGACTATTTATAAAACATTGTGGCTAGTGAACCAAGAATTATGGCTAGTGAGTCAGGCATAACTAAAGAGTCAGGCATTATGCCTAATGAGCCAGGCATATATAGTGAGTCAAGAATTATGCCTAGTGAGTCAGGCATAACTAAATAGTGAGGTATTATGCCTAGTGAGCCAGACATAACTAGTGAGCTAGGCATGACTAATGCATGACTCATTAGTTATGCATGGCTCACTAGGCATAATGCCTAGTGAGTTAGACATAACTAAAGAGCCAGGCACAATGCCTAGCAAGCCAGACATTTTGCCCGGACGAACTGAATTTGTTTTCTTGTCGATTTTCCCACTTATTAAAATAAACACTAACCGTTTTGTGGATGTTTATGATAAGTAAAATCTAAAGCAATCGCTAGACAGGCGACCAAGCATGCGAAGAACCGAACACCATTAAACTACTATATTCATGGAGACATTCACGGGAAGAATAGAGCATGATCATGCATGATAAAGCTTTCGAGTTTAAAACTCTATTATTCTAAATTGTAAACTATGTATAATAGTCCATTATGTCGAATCGTCTGCGTTGTCAGTCAACCCAGACTTGCTTAAAAAAATTTGGGATCTAATTATCCACATTTTTCTAAAAATTTATATATAATGGGTTAGAGGATTACATGTATGTGTATCTATGTGGCATCTGTGAATCTAAAAAAGTCTCGGTGACCAACCCACTAGTGTGTGTGTGTAGAGAGAGAGAGAAAGAGAGAGAGAGAGAGAGAGTGAGAGAGAGAGAGAGAGAAAAGGGAAGGGTTATAAAACATGTAGTCAACGTTTGGTAAGAAATTACACTTATAATATAGTGGTCTAGTGGTATAGCGTTTACCCTTTAAGAACGATGTAAATTTAAATTCTCACAAGAGAAGGTTAAGTGGTATTTAAATGTAAAGAAAATTGCTATTAAAACTGAAAAGGACAAAGAATTACAAAAATTGTATTAGCACTTAAAATATCATGTCATTTAAACAAAATGAAAAATTGAGAAAAAACGTAAAATATATATAGTTATATCAATGTAGTAGAGTTTTCAAATAAGAAGAAAAATTTTGTAAGAATAGGAAAAAAAAGTTTTAAATCAATAGAAATATTTCATTTAGTATATGTATTTAATGTTATTGTAAGGGTATATAGGTAAATTTATAATTTTAATTAATTTACTGTATTCCCTTAAATTAGCTAATTAATCAAACTTGTAACTCATTAAAAAAAACTATTTTGAAGACAACCTAATTTAAAGTGAATGACAATTTTTGTTTATATGTGTAAGATAAAGTGTAGGATAAATTTCGATATGTATATGATAAAGTGTATAAAAATTTAGATATATATATATATATACACACACACACACACAAAGTCCAAATTTCCTAAAAAGTGTAAAAAGTCATAAAATACCAAAATTTCAACCATAAAACACACAAAAAACCCACAAATAACAAAATGAATATTACTAAAACATTATATATGTGGGTTGTGTTTTGTGTTTTAGATTATAAGGTTCTGATTCTCGAATGACAAACATTATTGTGTTTTATGTTGTTTAGTATGTTGTGTTTTATATTCATAGTTTTACGATTGTGTGTTTGAAGTTTTTTGGACTATTATGGTTTAAATATGGTGTTTTAGTGATCTTCCCTCTGTTATTTGTGGGTTTTAGGTGTGTTTTATGGCTAAAATTATAGTTTTTATGACTTTTTACACTTTTAGGAAATTTAGACTTTGTAGCCGAACCCCACGATATAAATTTTGAAATGTTTAGGATAAACTGATTTTGCCTAATTAATAAGAGAAAATAACTAGGGCTGTAAACGGACCGAACGAACACGGACAAGGCCTTGTTCATGTTCGTTCATTAAGGAATGAACATGCTCGTGAACGGTTCACAAACGCTTACCAAACGGGATTTCTTGTTTGTGTTCTTTATTTAGGAAATGCACATGTTCATGAACTGTTAATGAACACTTACCGAACGTAGACGAACAAAAACCAATGTTCATGAACATAAATGAACACAAACGAACATCTTATATTCATTTAAAAATATAATCTGGTTTTATTTATCAGAAAATTACGAAGAATCCGACCAATTAAATAAACACTTAACCTAATTAACACAAAAATTAAGAAGTTTGTCAAACTTAACACAAACTGAAATTGGAATGATCAAATGGGGGATGTTGTCAGAGACAGATAGTATAACTATGGTTTCAAAATTTTAAAACCAATGCCAATAACATATAACATAATTTTATTTTAAATGAACGAACACAAATAAACATAAATGAACACCTTACCGAACGTTTACGAATGTAAACAAACGAACGCAACATTTGTTCATGTTCGTTTGTTTAGCTTATCGAACGAAATTTCTTATTCTTGTTTGTTCATTTATTAAACGGACGAACATAAACGAACTTCCCACCGAACAGTTTACGAACTGTTCGCTGAACGTTCCGTTCATTTACAACCTTAAAAGTAATTAATGATATGATATGTAAACTATTTATTATTTTACCATGATATTTTTTTTCTCAAATGATTGTCCATGGCTTTATAGCCTAGTGGCATATTGGGGGTAAGATATGGCTTAGGAACCATGAGGTTATGGGTTCGATTCTCACAAGGGGGTTTTTCCTAAATTGATTGGGTTTCCTCCTGAATTGATGTATAGCCATTATGCCTAGTGGAGATGGATATGATCGGGTGATTTCATTGGCGGTACGATAATACTCCAGTGTTCTGTTAGTGATCCTAAATTTATCATTAAAAAACCGTGTTAAACTTAAAATAATAATTATATGATTATTCCTTCTCTCAAATATAGATTCATTTACGTGTATGACATAGATATAAGCTAATGATTATATACTTTAAAGCGCCTACACGGTTTGAGGAGATAAACTATGAAAACAACCCTGACATCCACGAAAAGAATATAATAATTGAATTTTGTAACTTAAATTCAAATATTTAATAATTAATACGCTTTTAGGTGGTGTGCATGTGGGTGGAATACTTGCTTGTTACACTTAAAAGCAACAAAGTGAAGGAAAGCTAATGGGGATTGGGCTTTTATGCTTTTCACCATGAATAATTTAATGATAAAATTGTATGCATTACTTATGGTGATATTAGGTGCAATAAATTCAAAAATATTCGATACATGTTCACATCCCATATTTCAATGTTTGTGTTTGCCCTTCTTTTTATCCAAAGCAACTATTCTAAAATGCCTCATTTAGTCACTAATTTTTTTCATTTGCTTTTAAAAACACTAATTTTTCCACTTAAAGCTTGTATGGATAAATACGGAGAGCACGCAGTGCATTGTAAAGAGCTCCCTGGGTTCAAATATCGGCATGACTGGGTGCGAGATGTTTTGTGGGACATCCTGAGAAGAGCTGGGATTTCATCTAAGAAAGAGGCTCCTGTGAATTTCCTTACGGACCCTATGGAAGGGAGATCTACTCTGCGACCAGCAGATCTGCTCGTCTTTGGGTGGGCTAGGGGGAAACATGCTTGTGTTGACCTCACGGGGGTTTCCCCTCTGGTTGGTTTAAGGGAAAACGGGTTTGTAGCTGGACAAGCAGCAAGAAAGGCAGAATCGAAGAAAGTTGACAAGCACGCTAAAGCTTGTGCAGAGAACCAGCATGTTTTTGTCCCTTTTGCCTTTGACACATTTGGCTCCCTAGCGCCAGAAGCTATCCAATTCCTGACCAGGGTCCAACAGGTCATCCGCAACAATTGCTCGGCACCAGGGGGACGGGATTTTGTCTTTGGCAGATTAGGGTTTGCAATTCAGAAAGGGGTGGCGGCGCAGCTTGTTGCCCGTCTACCTTTTGTTTTGATGTAACTTGGCAAGTATGAATGAAAAATTATTCATTTAAAAAAAAAAAAAAAAAAGTAAACTTAAATACTTACACATCACTCATTTAATTACTAATGTTTTTCATTTACTTCTTTAATATTATGTTAATTTCTTACCTGTGTTAGTATACTAATTATGCTTCTTTAAGAAAGACTTGTTAAATATAATGTGATATATAATTCAATAAGGTTGTGTTCTAAATGTGTAAATTAATCACATGAAGAATTAGATAGATAGAAAACCTAATGATATACCGACCCATCTCATTAAAGATCATGTATGCTATCCACATTAAAACCATGTGTAGTGGTACAAATGAATAATGCCTTTACCCAAGGGCGTTGTACGATACGTGTCATCCCAGTTAGCAAAGGGACATTATGGGGCGTTTTTCATATATGGGTGTAGTAGGATAATTCCCAATAATGCTCCATCAATAATTACCCAATTATTATCTTTTAAAAAAATAAAACAAATAATATTACTTGGAAGTTTCTTATTGGACAAACAAATAATGCCCCTAGTATGCACCAACGTTCTTTAAACAACGCCTCCCCCCCCCCCATTTTCTGAAAACAACGCAAAAGAGGCGGTCGGGCGGCGTTAAGAGGTGTTTTTTGAGGAAAAAACGCCCCAAAACCCCCTGTTACGGGTGGTCTAACAACAAATTATAAACATGGTCTGCACACATGTGTAAAGAGTAGCAACAATGTTTAAAGTTGATATTTTATTTCACACACACAAATGCAAACATATTTTAAATAAATTCAAAGATTTAGTATACCAGTATTTGATAGAGGAGCTATTTCATGAAAAAAAAAATTCATTTTGAAAGCATATTAATTTTTAATTTTGCCATGCGACTCAATCTTCTGTATTTTAGACATTTGTGATAGTTGGACCAAACGTTTATTATTGTTCAGTTTAACCTGCTATAGGGATGATATTCCGATACCATTCAACTTTTGATTAATCTAACATTACGAATGAAAGTTTTCATGTAATCAATTACGTAACCATGAGTATTATGGTTTGACACTACAAATATAAAAATAATGAAATTAATAAAATGGGGTGTTTACTTCATATCTTAGCAAAAAAGTTTGTCCAAAAAAACGAATATTTTACCTTTTTAATCTCTTTATCAATTGTTGAACGTAACAATTACGTAGGAATTAGGTTCACTTTTTATTAAAATATATAACAAAATATATAATAACGACACTCTCGTTATTTGTGGAAAATTTTTCTAGTATAATACCGGTTACAAAAATAAACAAACGAATATAAAATACAATTTAATTGTACCAATCTTGATTCAAGCCAACGTCTTTGGAAGAACTTCAACCGCACCTTATGAACTGCAACAATGAACATACAAAAAGATGAAGGTTTTGGTTGAGGCACGGGGCCCTTAAAACAGATTCCGCGCCTCCTCTCAGACGGTCTGTTTCCAGGATACAACAACCTAAGCAGTAGTTGTACTGCCGGAGATGACTCTCACGCCCGAAATTACAACGGGTATGATTTGGTGTTCATATTTTTGTGGAAAAGTAAGAAGTTGCAAAAGAAATACTTAAGAGATTAACTTCTCTAGTTTTCCTTTGGAACAAATAGTACTTCTGTGTATATTTTTCTATCTTTTCACAATGGACCATTGTGATTATATATACACCAAAGTTTTACAATTAAAACTCATTTAATCTTGTAATCAACAAGATATTAAACAGGAATTAATGTTTTTAATTACAAGGTAATCAATCTTGTAATAAACATGTTTTAATTGTATTAAAGCGGAATTAAAGTAGTCAAATATAACTCTCGTGTCAATTCATGACATTCTAGTAACCGGTGAAGACCGAGTTGACTGGCTGAACCGAATCGCGCGTACAAGTGTGCACCACAGTCAAACCCGCTCCTACATGGAGTCGCGCGCCACACGGATGTCACTACGCATACCAGGACGCCACCTGGTCATGCACCATCCATACTCGTGCGCCACCTGCACTCTCCGCCCTAGCCAATGACGTGCGCCATGCGCCTAAGTAGCTCGCGCCGCATCGACATGCGACATGCCATGGCATCCGCCTACGCCACCCTAGGGTGCGCCATAAGCGGACCCGCCATGTATCTGACCACGCGCTCATGGACAAAAATACAAAGACGGTGTGCGAAGTTCAAAGTGCACTACATAGGGCCTATAGCCCACTGCACGCGCACATGTGTGCATGAGTAAGGGTGCTCCGCACCCTTTAGGGTCCCCACTAGTGTTTGTCTTTAAGAAAACAATATACAAGGAGTGCTCCTCCTTATAAACCACTTTAAGTTTTGTCATCCCACCTATGTAGGACAAGTTGACAAAACCAATCCATTTTATTCATCTTTGTTTGTTCCAAACATACAACTTCAAGCTTCGATATCTCATTCATCTTAGCTCTATTTGGACATAGTTTGAACACAAACCATAAATAATTAATTATACAACACATATATAAATATTATTGATATCCAAAATATTTAGTGAAATACTCATTTTCATTAAAATTTCCAAAAATCCCCCACATGAATGGAGATCGATTAAAACACACAAAATTCCCCGATGAAAACTCGAGAGTCGAGTATTATAGGATAGGTAGGTGTAGCCTTTGAACCTTCCTTTGTGAAGCATACTTAGCCTACTAGGGTTTTGTAGACGTAATGTCCTTGAACAACCCCCCCCCATTTGTGTAAACGACAATATACATTCACACAATACTTTCCCTAGCCGGGCCATCTCCTCATTTTCGTCTCCAATAATGGTCATGGGGCACTTTCCTGGTTCTGCGGGAGCTCTAGGAATTATGCCCTAATTCCATTCGAAGCGACCACACTTCTCTCCAACATAGGTGATTTCCCTTTAAATCATTAAAAGCATTATGGTTCATTATGATTTACATGAATCATTTAACCACATAGTATGCTTAGCCTCACAACAATGTCACTGGATATTATAGGAATGGACTAGGACGTATTTAAACACCCTTTTATAGTTTTGGGGGGATATATGAACATATACACTAGTTTATATATAAACATATATATTAGCTATGCCCCCACAGTGACTAACCTTCGGTTCATGATTAAGTTTGCCTATTGAACCTAGATCTTGGGATCTCCAGTCAACTAGGTTAGGTTTCCCTCATGTCCCTTTTCCATGGCTTTAGTCTCATTCCACAACCTGATCTCTTATCAACCCACTAGTTGTTGGATCCAAAATTATCTTTGACTTCGCTAAGTCACCAACGATAAATTAAATTGCGATCAGTTGTTCTAACGTGTTCTCGAGTCACTAGTCACTTTTGCCTTTTAGTCGAATCATAAGACTTATAACTCGTGATCTCAACCTGGATCCAGTTATGTACCTTGTCTTTAGAATGATCTGAAGCTCAATTCATGGCTAAACACGTTTCACCATGCCTTTGGTGTGTCATAACTGACATCTTACTAGATTTTGAATCTAACCAATTGGCATTCGAGTCTAATCTACTCGATTGACTCCATATAACCATTGTGTACTCCACTTGGTCATACGTTTGCAATATATATTAGGATTTCTAAAATCCTTTGTCACACCCTGACTTTTGCGGAAGCGTGATTATGGTGTGACTTTCTTAATATCATTGCATTCAATCCTAACATCAACTATATGATAAAACCATAGGTTTGTCATCCATTACATAAGTGTAAAACATAAAAACATCGTTTTAAAACGTAGATTTCAGATTCAAGTTTTACAAATCTTACAAATTGATTATGAGTTCATTAAAGACTCGTCAAAAAGTTATTGAGTAACACCAAGGTTTGGAAGACATGTCTCGTCCAGGAATAAGACACATTAACCAAATCAAAGACCATGGATGACAGCTTTATTCTTAACGCAACATAAAAACTTCCAAAGCCCGCCAGATCCAGTTATAAATTCCCTGAAATACATGTAGTTTGAAAAACATCAACAAAAGTTGAGCGAGTTCATGTGTTCGTTTGTGTGTATGTATAAGCCTTTGAAACATTGTGAGTATGTATGTAAGTCCCTGGTATGTAGCAATAAGGAAAAAGAGATCACCAATGGTTTGCAAGGCCATTGATATGTGTGAAGTGATGCAGGAAGACTCAAACCTAGCAGATTTCGCACCGGGCTTCCGGCTGTAAGACATAGTCACCACGTGGTCCACTTAGCAGACTCAGGGGTGGGGCTCGCTACACCCAAATAGATCTATCACTCATGCCCATCAGTCCTACATCGAGGATTGATGGTCTTAATCTCCCTACTCATTCACATGATCTAGTAGTAACCCTCCTTAGCTAACCATACCATGTATAAAATGTTGGTAATAATCGTAATATGTATTTCACTCCCGAAGTATAAAACTGAAAACAGTTAAGAGAATAGGGGGAGCATGAACTCACTGTATTGCGTCTTCACAATTGTAACTCAAATCCCTTCGGCAAACACGACTACCTACAAGGTACTGATGTCTATTAGACAGATGGGTCGTGCCTTGTTTTAGTATTTACGTGTTCGAGTTACGTTCCTTTTATGTTCCCAATATTATTACAAGTTATAATTATTTGCTAAAATAATAATTATTTTAACTTTAAATTATATTTAGTTTTGGAATAATTTGTTAAACGATATTTTGTAACAATACTTCTCAAGTATTTCCTTCTCAAGGATGGGGGTATCTTATACATGTATCTCCGTATTCTTGTATTGGTATATCTTGCCATGTATTGACGTCGTATTTCGGTGTGTACGTACTTTCTAAACAAATATTCGATATATTCCCAAAACAATATAGAGTTAATAGCCAAAATGGTCCCTGAGGTTTGGTCACTTTTGCCACTTTAGTCCAAAATCCAAATTTTTTAAATCTGGGTCCCTGAGGTTTGCATTTTTTTTGCCATTTTAGTCCAAAAATGAAATCTGGTCAGATTTCTCAAAAAAAACCTCAAGTTTTGTCCTTTTGCACAGGGGTAAAATGGTCATTTTCATTTTATTATAACTAATTATTAATTAAAAATAATAAAACCCCTCAAAAAAATCCTTCTCTCTATATAAACACACACATCTCTCTCTCTCTCTCTCTTCACAAGCACCACCACCACCTCTCTCTCTCCCTCTACTCCTCTCTGCCGCCACCACCGCCACCACCACCACCTCCTCACGCCGGCGACACTAACCTCCGTGTAAATCCTTTATTAGCTGCTACTCATCAAGCTAACGGCAGTAGCAGCATTTACAGGTGTAAATCGACGAACAACAACAACAAAACCGCCTCTGTCTCTCTCTTCTCCCTCTCTCTCTTCCGGATGGATCTAGGTTGTTTGTAGGTGGTTGGTGATTAGGGTTGTTTGCAGGTCGTTTGGGATTAGGGTTTTGGTGAGGGTGGTGATGGTGGAGACGGTGGGGGGTTGTGATGGTGGATGGGGTGGTGGGTTTAATAGTGGTGGTTTGCAGGTTCTTGGGATTAGGGTTTTCAGTAGGGGTGGTGGGTTGAATCGTGTTGGTTGCTAATTTGGGTTGTTGCAGGTTTGGGGTTAGGGTTCCGGTGGAGACGGTGGTGGTGGGAGGGTTAGTCGAAGACGGTTTGCAGGTGGTTGGTGATTAGGGTTGTTGCAGGTTTGAAGGTGGTTGTGGTGGTGTGTTGTTGGAGGTGGTAGGTGAAGGAGGGAGACAGAGAGATGGTGGTGGTTGTGGATTAATGGTGGTGGTGATGAAATTGGGTGCAGGTCTGATCAACCTGGGTTTCTTGTTGCAGGTTTGAAGGTGGTTGTAACAAACATGATGATCAAAACTTTGAACCTAGTCCTTTTATTCACCACGAGGCTGTGATGATTTGTCACACCTTGATTTCCACGTGTCTCACCGGTGGGCCCGGTGGGGGATTACCGTGACGTAGTTGGCAACAATATAGTCAAACCACACAATTATATGAATGCACAGCGGAAGCATAAAGATAAATATATTTCAACGTTAAATGTAATATCAAAGTATCACCATTGTTGAAATAAAATCCACAGGGGATCAATAATAATAATAAGGTATTGTTCAACAGACTTCAGGCATCTTAAGCTTGCGAGACTTCTAATGATGCTAAGGAGAAATCCCAGCCAATTACGCATAGTACCTGCATTTAGTCTTTTTGGGAAAATACGTCAGTTTACACTGGTAAATACATTCAACTGACACTTTTGTAAAATGTTTAATAAAATTGGTTTAAATGCACACGGCACAAACTCTTTATAACTTGGGATAATTTATAGTTAAATCTTGTAAAGAATTACATGTTTGCTATGCGTTCGGTCGCCCGGGTCGTGCCGGGTTAAAGGTTAATAGACACGCCACAAAGCATAAAGCCGTGGCGGGAAAACCAACGGTTATACCTTTAATTAATATAGACACAATGCCGGGTGTACGCCTACACCCGGATGTCGAGGTAGTGGCCATTCGTAAAATGATGCCAAGGATATCCGGGACATGGTCATTAAGCTCCCAAAGGCGTAAAGCCAACAAAACAAGTTTTTAAACGGGTCACATTGATAATACCCAACTACTAATGAGTTGGGGTCAATTGCCGGACCAAGCGGTATTTTAAATACCGTAACCCAAGCCCGTATAACGGAAAATAAGTTAAAAGTATTTACCTTTGCAAGTATAATTCCTTAATTGAAATAAATTGCAGATAGCTTTTACTGGCCCCTAATCTGGAATGAAGGTTTAAATTAACCTATTAGAATCCTAATGGGTCTTTAATTTAGCCGTAGCTTAGACCGATCAGTTTCAAAGGATAGATACGGTTTAATCGCGTGAAAGGCGAAAAGCGGAAATGGAATGTGATTTTGACCCAACAATTTTGAAGACTTGTTTTATAGGGGTATAATAATCACACTCTGTATTTTGGGCTCAAAACAATATGGTTTGACCCGTTTCGGCTAGTTTATGTAAACTAGTTACATAAGCCGAACCGTGCGCGCAAAAGGCGCAACGGTTAACCGTAAGAGTCCTACACTGATTTCCTAAGTCAATATGCTTTAAAGAGGTTGTGGTATCAGTAGGATACCTTCCATAATGCCCGTAACGAGTTTAAGTTCATATTATGCCCCGTAGGGGTATTTCGGTCTTTTTAAAGATTATAAAAGAGGTTTCTGAGTTCTACAGGAAATCTGAGTTTCCCGAACAGTTTATAAAGTCTAAAATACTTTATTTATTATTTAAAATCAGTAGCAACTGGAATCGGGTCAAAAGACCTTGTAGAACTCAAGTTATGGCCGAAAAGGGTATATTCGGTAATTACCGAACCGTTGCCATAACCGCAGGTTATGAGCAGGTTAAAAATAATTAAAAATCTTTAAAAATCCCAAAATATTATTTTACATCAGTGAGTAAAAGTTTTGGTGTCGAAATCCGGTTTTAGATAGGCGTTATGCTAATTGCGCTATTAAATTACTAAAGTTTCCGTAATTTGCGCTATTTAGCATAACTCCCATTCTGGACCTCAGATTGACGTGAAATTTTAGGGACATGCTTAGAAATCAGTAACTAAGGTGATGATTCTTTCACATGTCCGAAATTCTCGTTTTAAATCAAAAAGGGCGTTACGGTCAACTTTTAAGCATTTAACGGAAATGTGTAAAAGACTCGGACAAACAACGAACCGGTCACAGAGGGTTATACCATCATGTAACCTGGTCCTAAGAGAGTCCTAAGGCATATCTATATCATACTTTAACGGGTCAGAACTGAAGTCAAAGTAAAAGTCAAAGCTTTTGCGACTTTCGGCTCCGAACCGGGTCAAAACAGTAAATGGTCGGATCAAACAAGCTTAGACTAGTTAATATACTTATTATCATGTTTTATGAGTGTTTAAACAGGTTACACATCATCTACATTACTGATTATGCATTAAATCGCAAAATCGCATTTCTGTTGACTTTTTCTAAGCACGTTTGACTCGACATTCGGATTAGTTAGAGTGGGAATCAGAGGGTGCCCTTTTTGGGGTTTAATGCCCACATGATTACCAACATATAACTATCTTTGATTCGACAAACCACTGGACCATTTGTGATTTATCGCAAAGTCAATCGTTAATTACGACGGATTGACTTTTAAGCTAAACTAAGCAAAAACTAAGCCATAAAAGGGTTGGCATACTTACAGAAGCTTGGTGCACGACTAAGGATGATAGAAGAGTGCTTTGGAGCTCCAGAAGTGAATTAGAATGCAGGTTTGAGGTGTGATTCATTTGTGTGCAATGTAGTGCCTTTTATAGTGAAAAATTGGGCTTAGGATCATTACACATCACCCTACAATGGATCATGGATGATCAGCAGGTGGCCCTGGGTGCTAGGGGTCATGTAGAGGGCGCCCATGCTTCATTAATTGCCTCAATGATCGTTCACAAGCTCAAACAATGCATCTGTCCAAAGTTTCTGCATCTGGGGTCCTTACGCGGCCCGCATTAGGATTCAAGCAACTCACACGCGGGCCGCCTGGATCCTAATGTCAGAAACCAAATCTACAGATGGCTCGCGGCCCGCATCAGCTCATGCATATCTTCAACGCGGCCCGCCTGAGGGTTAAATTCCAAGATTTTCAAATCTTTTGTAATGATTAACCTGACCTTTCGGTTTCGAAGGGGTAACTTTGCGATTTGGCCCTCGATTATTTACAATGAAGGGCCTCGTGACTTTTACCCGCATTGTTAAGTCCCCGGTTAGTTTAATTACTATCCAAAAACCCTTAACTTTTATTGTTGACGCTTTTAACCCCTCACATACGAATTTGATCATAACTTTCTCGTTTTGAAACGGAACTTCGCGAAATTTATATCATATATTCTAGTGAGCGTATTTTACTGTTACAAAGCCTCGGGTTCGTCAAAGGGTCACTCAGAGGTATAAATTAAACATGGTGACACAATTAACCCCTGTAGCTTGTAATCTCTCACTTTCTTCCGCGTTTCGCTCCGTACGATCCATGATTTATTCGTTTGAAGGTACGAGCATCAGTTAGGGTTACTATACAGTATATTTACCCTTCGTTGACATTTATAACCCTCGAATTTAGATACTTTCAAGGTTTGTCAACTTTAGTCCTTTATTTCATAGTTAATGCCACGTGTAAGCTCATGACACGTGTCAACACATTATTGGACACAAAATTTCGAGGTGTTACATGATTTCACCTAATCCGAGTCAAAATTGGGTCAACATTTGAGATTTTCCGCAGCTTGGCATGGCAGAATCGGAGGAGGGCAAGTGCGCTTGCAACCTCTGTTTGTAGCCATGGCGATTATTCCTCCTTGTTCCCAATGTGAAACAGATCTGAGCCTCGTTTCTTTTTACAAATCGGTTTTTGTTTTGATTTGTTGTTGGAGCCTCGTTTCTTTTTACAAATCGGTTTTTGTTTTGATTTGTTGTTGTCTGTATTTTGATTTTTGTGATGGTTTCTGGTTTTGTGTCGTCGGCGTGACGATGTGGCGGTGGTGGCGGCAGAGAGGAGTAGAGGGAGAGAGAGAGAGGTGGTGGTGGTGCTTGTGAAGAGAGAGATGTGTGTGTTTATATAGAGAGAAGGTTTTTTTTAGGGGTTTTACTATTTTTAATTAATACTTAGTTATAATAAAATGAAAATAACCATTTTACCCCTGTGCAAATGGACAAAACTTGAGGGTTTTTTTTGAGAAATCTGACCAGATTTCATTTTTGGACTAAAATGGCAAAAAAAATGCAAACCTCAGGGACCCAGATTTAAAAAATTTGGATTTTGGACTAAAGTGGCAAAAATGAGCAAACCTCAGGGACCATTTTGGCTATTAACTCAAACAATATATTTTCAAGTCTTACTTAGAAAATATATATAAACTTATCTTCTCCAAAAACACTATATCTCCCGAAAATATATATTTTTCCCAAAAATCATATATCTTCCAAATATACTAAGAAAATATATTTTTATCTCCCAAATATTGCAGTTCCTCTAACTGCTCTAGTTCAGAAGAACAAACCCTTTGAATGGGGTTCTAAACAAGAAGAAGCATTTCAGACCTTGAAGCAGAAGCTTTGTGACGCACCTATTCTAACTTTGCCTGAGGGCAATGATGATTTTGTCGTTTACTGTGATGCATCGAAATTGGGCCTTGGCTGTGTTCTGATGCAAAGGAACAAAGTCATAGCCTACGCATCAAGACAATTGAAGGTACATGAGAGAAACTACACCACTCATGATCTTGAGTTGGGTGCAGTTATCTTCGCTCTCAAAATCTAGAGACATTATTTGTACGACACAAAATGCGTGGTTTTCACTGACCACAAAAGTCTTCAGCATATCTTCAATCAGAAAGAACTCAACATGAGGCAAAGGTGTTGGGTCGAACTCCTAAATGACTATGATTGCGAAATTCGCTACCATCCTGGTAAAGCGAATGTTGTGGCTGACGCATTAAGTCGTAAGGAACGTACTAAGCTTCATTGTGTTCGTGTTCAATCTGCTATTCAAGCTCGATCTTATATCCAAGCACGCATTAATCAGGCTCAACATGCTTGTGTTTCACAAGATTTAATGGGTAAGGAATTACCCTATCACATTAAGCCTGATCTTATGCTGAAAGATGATAGATCGTATTATTTCGTGGACCGTTTGTGGGTCCCAAGCCAAGATGATCTTCGCGCCTTGCTTATGGATGAGGCCCATAAGTCTCGTTATTCTATTCATCCTGGCTCAGACAAGATGTATAAGGATCTTCGTACTCGATATTGGTGGCTTGGTATGAAGAAAGACATTGCCTTATACGTTTCAAAATGCCTTACTTGTCTCAAGGTTAAGGCTGAGCACCAACATCCTTCTGGTCTTTTGGAGCAACCAGAGATTCCAGTTTGGAAATGGGAAAACATCGCTATGGATCTCATTACTAAACTTCCGCGCACTAAGAAAGGTCATGATGCCATCTGGGTAATTGTTGATCGTCTTACTAAGTGGGCGCATTTCTTGCCAATCCGTGAGGATTTTTCTGCTGAAAGGATGGCTAAAATCTATGTGGATGAAATCGTATCTCGACATGGTGTTCCCTTGAACATTATTTCTGATAGAGATGCTCGCTTCTCTTCTCGTTTTTGGAGAACCATGCAATCTGCTATGGGGACCCAACTTAATCTGAGCACAGCATATCATCCACAAACAGATGGCCAATCTGAAAGAACAATCCAGACTTTGGAGGATATGCTTAGAGCTTGTGTGATCGACTTTGGTGGTAGTTGGGATTCACATCTTCCCTTGATTGAATTCTCCTACAACAACAGTTATCACTCTAGCATCAACATGGCTCCTTTCGAGGCTCTCTATGGTCGAAAATGTCGTTCATCAGTCTGCTGGAATGAAATAGGTGAGGCTGAGCTTACTGGACCTGACCTCATTCTGGAGACAACTGACAAGGTTAAGAAAGTTCGTGATAACTTACAGACAGCTCGAAGCCGTCAAAAGAGTTACGCGGACCAACGAAGCAAGCCCTTGGAATTCCAGGTCGGTAATCGTGTATTACTTAAGGTCTCACCTTGGAAAGGTGTGATCAGATTTGGAAAGAAAGGAAAACTTGCACCTAGATACGTTGGACCATTCAAGATCGTCGAAAGAATCGGTAAGGTAGCCTACAGACTTGAATTACCTCCTGAACTTGGAAATGTTCATCCAACCTTCCACGTATCCAATCTCAAAAAATGCTTAGCTGATGAGAACCTCCACATACCACTTGACGAAATTCGTGTTGATAAAACACTACATTTTGTTGAGAAACCTGTGGAAATTATGGATCGTGAAGTCAAATGGCTTAAACGCAAGTGCATTCCGTTGGTTAAAGTTCGTTGGGAATCTAAACACGGACCTGAGTTTACTTGGGAACGTGAAGATCAAATGAAGGCGAAGTATCCGCATCTTTTTCCACGAGTTTCCTCTAAACAAATTTCGGGACGAAATTTCCGCAAGTAGGGGAGACTGTGACATTTGTGCTTGTAATCATTGTGAACAATTCAGTTATCAATGAAATAAAGTTATTTGATCCCAATGTTTGTTTGTTTGTGTTTTATGTTTTTCATGTTTTGACTTTTATCCAATTTCAAACTCTTTATCGCTTTCTTGAGAATTATACGCAAACTGGTGCGTAAACGTACTCAGTTTAATGCGAAAAATACTCCGTAACATCAACTTATGCTTAACATACCTTAAATAACCTTAACATAACTTAGAAATAAGTTTTGAAGGCTTTGGTATGGCAAAATGTAGTTTATTCGCCTACAAGGACTAAAATTGACAAACTGCGAAAGTATGCTGTAACAAACGTTCCGGAACATGCCATAAGTTAAACACACCCTAAATATCCTTTACATAGCTTAGAAATAGGCTTTGAGGGAATCGGTGTGCTAAAATAAACTTTTGGGTCATTCAGGGACTAAAAGCGTCAAAAAGTGCATAAGTTTGCATTTTCGCGCATAATTTACGTTCTGAATACATCCGGACATCCAAAAATTTATGTAATCATTAAAATATTATGTTTTAGTGATTGGCTTGTCAAAAATCCATTTGTCGCGCAATTTGGACCGTTTTGCGTCCGTTACGACTTCCGTCGTAATTAACCGAACAACGCAATCGTACGGCCAAACGAACCAACATCCGGCATATTTTTGAGCATGTTTCATGTTCCCTATGCTTTAACATCCTTGTAGAGCTTAAAAATGGGTTTGACGGGTGTTAGAAGTGCCAAAACACGACCATACGTGCATAGGGACCTAAACTGCCAAAATTGAAACATAGCTGGTCTGCAGGGTCCTTACGGACCGTATGGGGTTGCTTACGGTCCGTAAGCCATGCCCAGATCAGCAGAAAGTGTTTTCCAGCTATTTCCAGCTTGATCCCACCTTTGCACATGGTTTTGGGGCATTTCTAGGGGCTCCCCTGGTTTTGTAAATCTATGGGCTCGATGTGTAAGGCTAGGATTGAATCTCGGATTACGAGGAACGATCCTAACGGCTCTACCAAGTCTATAAATACCCTTCATTCTCTTGTGCAAAACCTACTTGAATTCTGAGATTTTCTCTAAGTTGAAGTGTAGAACACTTCATACTTGAGAAATACTTGGAATATCAATCTTGCGGGGACCTTCTGTAAGTATTCTTTCGTGCTTTTCGTTCGTTTTAGCGTTAAAGTCAAACTGTGTTTGACTTTCTGCATTGACCAGTTTATGGTCAACGCGAAGTTCGTTTGAACTTCATAACGTGAGCGTAATCAAGATGGTTATAGTCCCTAGTGACTATACCTACTGATTACCACGTTATCTAGGCTCATTGACGAGTCGTAGTTTCGGCCAGAATATGTTTTCTCGCGTATTTTGTAACCAAACTACTCTAGGGTATTAAAACCGTTTGTTTTAATACCAAACCTGTTTTATAACTTTACTAAACATGTTCTAGCATGTTTAGCTCGTCGCTTTTAGTATTGTGCTTGTCTAGGGTCGTAAAAGTAAGCGATCTAAACAATCGCTTATGCTTACGAACCCGACCCATTTGGTCGATCTTTAGGATTTGACCAAGCATATTAGGTGACCATAGTTATATAGGGAACAACCTTCCGAGGTTATACCTTATGGTCACGTCGTTTAAGTAGTTGTATGATAAGTAGTACTTATGCCTTAGGTAAATTACCAAAATGCCCTTTTTACGCTAAAATTCATTTTAAGCCTATGTAACATAACTTTTGACATATAAACTGATTTGGCAACAATATTAAACATATTAAGGCATATCTTTCTTGTCATAGGGCTAGTTAGGCGTTCCAAACGCGTTTTACGCGAACGACGCGTTAAAGTGGCGTAAGCTACCTAAACGGGTCGTAACGGGTCAAAAGCACTTAGGATAAGTTTCGTTTTAGTATGTAGGCTTTGTTAAACCATATTACATAAGTTCCCACACTTATTTGGTTTACGAACCCTCATACTGCCCGATCCTCCGATAGGTCCGTTTATTAATATAGATGCCTATATTAGGTGTCGTTTGAATACGTGATCTTCTAGCTTTGCTTGGTGGATATCTAAAGTATATGGAGCAATCTCAAGTGAGTACATAGACCCCTCTTTTACTGTTTTTCAAACATTTTGGGGTGAAACACATGTGCATACTTTTTACTTTCGTGCTTTCCTGTTTTCACATCATACGCCTGCTATGTTTGTTAGTACACTATTAGTAAATGATTTCATTATGTTTTGCTATGTATGTTATCTTAGCATGCTAGCACATTGATTTCATTACATTATTTTGCTATGTATGTTTACTTGGCATACTAGCACATTGATTTACATTACATTTTTGCTATGTGTGTTGACTGAGCATGCTAGCACATTGATTTACATGACTTTTCAGCTTTGTATGTTAACTAAGCATACTTGGTACGTTGTTTTCATATAACATGTTTACATTTGGTATAACATTTGGTTTGTACAAATGGGACTTATATACATTCATTAACATTAGTGTAACGCTCCGCGTTTTCCTAACTTTCTTAATTTAGGAATCGAGTGTTGAAAATCTTTTTTAGAAGCTTGTCTCTTTCAAAATCATAATCTGTTGCATCTTCGAAATATCTTTTATCTTTAGTTTAATTAGTTATAATTATGGTTACTTATTCATTGTTTAATTAATTAAACTAATTGATTTCTTTCAATTTAAATGTTTTATTAGATTTTAAATACAAACTAGCCTAGTTAAATAAAATGTAAAGCTGGTTTCTTTTAAGAGGCAATATATCAAAACTTAGTTGATTAATTGTAAGGTCTAGGGGTTGGTTGTGCATTTTTAAAAAAAATTAGACTTGCAGGGACTATTTGCGCTAATAACTGAAAGCAATGTTTTGTTTTAAAACTAAACCCTAATCCCTTCAGCCCTCATTCAGCCGACAACCATTTCTCCTCCTTCTTCTCTGCGAAATCAGGTCACCGGAATTGATGTCCGGTCGGCTTTCCGTCGACAACTCAACCCAACCACACAATCTCTCTCTCTCTCTCTCACAAACAAACCCGACACCACACTTCCTGTCTCTCACGCAACCCCTTATCCTTTTCCGATTGAATGACCGACCACCACCATTCTGGTGGTGGCACATGGCGGCGCAGAGAGAGAGAGAGAGAGAGAGAGAAGACGCAGAGAGTGAGAGAGAGGGGCAACAAAGATGGTTGACGGTGGTGTCGCCGGCAACAGGAGCCCGCAAGGCGGCAGCCGGTGTCGGCTGAGACGGTGGTTCGAGCTCGGGTCAGGTCAAATCGCAGGGTTGGGTCCACGTTCAGTTCGGGTCCGCAGGTTCAGTCCCGAGTTGTTAACGGGTCTGATTTGACTCAGGTACAGGGCCCAGGTCAGTTGCAGACGGCTTCGGTTCACTCGATTTGGTTCGTAGCTCAGTTCAGGTACGGGTTTTGAGTTATTCGATTCAGTCCGGTCAGTTTGTTTCAGCTATAGTTACGTTTATTTTGTTCCGGTTAGGTTCAGTTTGGAGTCTCAGTTTTAGTTCCGGTTGGTTTTGCTTCAGGTCTAGAGACACCGGCGAACCCGGTCAACTGTCGGAACATTTAGTCAAACCCGAGACTTGGTATACAATAACGTCACGAATATTTCAATTATATTTCTCACAATTAATTTTGTTACCGCGAAACCGAACTTCATGTAACTATTTATAAATACATTGAAATATATATATCTTTATTGTTTTGAATAAAATGTTGAGTTTTGAGATTATATCGACAACTTGCGTTGTCGGGATCGTCCAAAAACAGAGGAAACTCTGCCTGATTTTCGTAAAAATCCATAATTTAAAATGCGTTAAAATTATAAAACTAAACGTATCGGTTTCAAATAATTTTTATAAAAATAAATATAAATGTATGTATATTTATTCTTGACATTACTCCTTAAATACTCTTGATGGATTTAATTTATAATATTTTTTTTTGCATAAACTATATAAAATACATATATATATATATATATATATATATATATATAAATATCTTATACCTTTCGCCAAAATGTAAATACATATATACCAAACATGCTTTTCGTCAAATATATATATATATATATATATATATATATATATATATATATATATATATATATATATATATATATATATATATATATATATATATATATATATATATATATATATATCATTATTTTGACAACACGCCTACAACCTCTTTTTATGAAATCACTTTAGAGTTTTCTTTCATAAACGGTGTTAATTATATACATACATTCTAATTCCACTTCGAATCCTCCGTCATTAATCCGTTTTACTCACGCACCTTCGTTTGCCCATATAGGGTGACCTTGGTGTTCCATCATCCTAATCTCATACACTCGTCAACAATTGGATAATCAGAAGACTTAGCGATTCCGTGAGTATACTCGCAACCCCCTTTTTATGTTTACCACTTTTTGGGGTGTAACATGTTTAACTATTAAACTACACTTAAACTTATTCTTTATGCAATGCACAAAACAATCCTAATACATGAATACTATGTTATGATACTTGATGCTTACGTGGACCATACTTATGTGACATGTTTTAGTCATTAGCTTTCATGAGCCTCCCTTCGACATGTATAGCGCTATAGGAGTAACGCACCGCCTCCCTTAAACTTGGGCCATGTTGAATTAATTAAACTTTCTTGCGTAAACAGAGGTTGGCTAGAAATATTGCATGCCACGATAGGTTGATCACGTATAAACTAAGTTGTCATGTGGATTCGTTTTAAACTTTTATACTTATACTTATACTTATGCTTAAACTTGTATACTCGCCTTTGCTTTTGCATTGAATTGTATTTTAAACATGTTACAGGTTGATGATTGATGACACTATGAAAATGGATAGCGAAGATACCTAGATACTCATTTAGACGCCTAAAGTTTAAATCGTTGTATCAATTTTGTTATGTTATGTTTGAACAATGTTGTCACTTGAATTTCCTTGTATGTTTTGACAATTTATTTATGAAATGAAATCGGTTAAATTAAATATTGTCACTAACAGTGTTATGAAGTCTCTAGCAATCTTCACACTTCGTCTCATCCCGATGTTTCCGCCATTGGTTGGGGTGTGACAGATTGGTATCAGAGCCATGACTATAGGGAATTAGGAAAATTGCCATGCTTTTGACCTAGTCTATAGTTAAGCACCAGATTCGACCATATTTGCTTCACATGCTACTTGTATAAAACATTTTTACGTGCTATTCTTGAAATGTTGCTTATGAGTTAACTTCTTGAAAACGTATCCTATGTGTTGATTTCTTGAAATGCATTATGTGTTATACTTGATTTAATATTTCAAACATACGCCTTCCTAAAGCATTTTATTCGTCTATACTAAACTCAAAACCACTCGTAAAACACAAACGAGACGACTTCACCAAAATAGGCGTGAAACCCACAATTTGGCGAACGACTCTCAATCCATCTATTCTTTTACGCGAAATTCGCCACCAAGTTAGGAGTGAAACCCTCACCTTGATGGAGAATTTCCATTTCAAATTCCAGTGGACCCTCGTCAAAGTGTCGAAATTAAATTTTGACTCGACGAGTGCTAACCACACTTAGGGTACGAAATCGTCAAGTTAGGGGTGAAACCCGCACCTTGTTGACTAGTTCCGCTCCTTGATTTTCAAAAATCCCGCCAAGTCTCGAATTTTTGATGGATTGGGAACATGTAGTAACTGGAAGGGTTAATATCGTTAACCGAGATATCGGCGAGAGTACTCCACCTATTAGGCCAAAGCATGTTTCTCAATTTCAAAAGATCTTTCGACCACTTTGGTTAGCCAATGTTTCGTTTGGAACCATCCAAGTTTTACTCGAGCTTACGCTTTATTATTTTCGATCTTTTGTCAAAATGAACAAATTTTCAAGATTTCATTTTTGCGCACACATCATACTCTTACTTTTTATACGATTATACGTTATTAGCATGCATGATTCCACGTAATTTTATTTACACTTTTGTAACGAGTGGAGACATACCACCAAGATAGGAGTGATTTCCTTACCTTGACGATTAACTCCGCTTCTTTCCCATCTGACAACGACCTCACCAACGGATTAGGGGTGATTCCCTTACCTAGGTGATCGTTACCAACGCTTTCTTTTAAAAAGAGTATATTATGTAATTACGATCATATTTATATCTAAATCATTTATCATTAGTCAAGTCCCTAATTATTTCAAAATGCATTGAATTTCCTATCCTACAACCTATTTTCATATAGCTCACACACACAAAATTCTTAACTTATGCCCTAAAAGCTTATTCCTCAAGTTTTCAAATTTCACGAAATGCTACTTATCAACCTAGTCGGCCTAATAAATTCACTGCCCACGAAATTTTGTATTCAACGTAACTATTGAAATGAGCACATTGCATATCATTAAACTAGAGATTTTATATTTTCAATAGGGAATCAAGCCAACTTTTTTCGCACACGACTATAAAATATTACAAATATTACACAACATTAACTAAACTTTCTATCAAAAGCAATAAAACGTTTTATTAAAAGACGCTTTTTCAGCAAACACTAAGTCCACATACCAAATTCCTTTTTCTAAGGATCAACTTTTTCACAAGAAGCTGTAAGTTTCAAAATTTCCTAACATAAAGTTACTTAAAATGATGCAAACTTCTCTAGAACTTTTTCAAAACCTCACTCGATACGTCAATTAAATTCAAAACACGTGGGCAAGGAAACTTCATAAGAACCGACAAATTTTCAACTTATGTAAACTCTTTAAAAACCGCAGTAGCATTTCCATTCCTTTACAAAGTACTTTCCACATAACCAATAGACGTTTTATACTCCCTTTACATTCACAATCTAGAGTCTATATTTTGTGACTATCCAATCTATTTAACTTCACGTTTTGCGCAAACAACTATATATGCATATCATTTTACACGTTTTAATTGATATCTCACAACAATCTCGCATGTGTCACCTGTTTTCTTTTCCTTTCATACTCAAAACTTCTTAATCTTTTCGTGTTTGAACTAGTATATTTCGATTTATACTATCAACAAAATCATTATTCCTTGCATTTATACTTATACATGTTATGTCTTCACTTATATTCATTTATACGATTTATGTTATATTCGTACTCATATTTATACTCACATCTATACGATTTATAATTTATACTCACATTCATCCGTTTATGTACTCAAATTTCTCAAACGCTTTATATGTCTAAATTCGCGATGCTTCAACATATACTATATACGCAATTTTCATTATTCGTACCTACACTCATACCCATATGTTTTATATTTATACTTACACGCACATGCGTATTTACACTTGTACTTATACTTATGTTCATACATTCATTCATACTCGTGATTCATACATTCGTACCCATACGCGAGCGGAATTCGAGGGATTCGCTTACGTGGGTCCCATAAATACTTAAGCATGGACTTGCTTGCATACTACACTCTTATTTTTAAATTTATTTTTAGCTTGATTCATACACAACTAGTACAAACTATGTGGATCATGCGACGATCAAAATAATCGCGGGTGCACACGGGATTATAGTGATAGGCGCATGAGAATCATAGAGTGTACTACTGTGTATGGTAAGACACGGGACGTAACATGACACGAATAACGAAACGGATGTAACATGGTCAAAACATGGTGGATACGCCGTCGGTACTTCCTATATATAAGTGTTTTCACCATGTTACCAAACTTTCGTAAAACGTGCCATGGGAAATTCAGTGTTTTGTAGACTTTTGGACCTAATTCGAACTTTAAACAACTCACAAACGCATTATATCCGATTATCCATGACGAGAATTCATTCTTAAAACGCTACTCTTGTCTATCCGATACTTATGCTATTCTTATACTCATGATCGTTAGAATATACTCATGATCGTTATTAGATCAATCGTTCACCATATACCCCAATTATTCTCTACTGTCTCAAACTCCAAAGCCTCAATTTTAAGCAAACCTTTCTGTTTGCCAAAACCCTTTCAAGTCTTCCTTCTTAATAAATTTCGGGACAAAATTTCCTAAAGGAGGGAAGACTGTAACGCTCTGCGTTTTCCTAACTTTCCTAATTTAGGAATCGAGTCTTGAAAATCTTTTTTAGAAGCTTGTCTCTTTCAAAATCATAATCCGTTGCATCGTCGAAATATCTTTTGTCTTTAGTTTAATTCGTTATAATTATGGTTACTTATTCATTGTTTAATTAATTAAACTAATTGATTTTTTTCAATTTAAAAGTTTTATTAGATTTTAAATACAAACTAGCCTAGTTAAATAAAATGTAAAGCTGGTTTCTTTTAGAGTAAATTGCCATTTTAGTCCCTGAGTTTTGTCCAAATTTGTCATTTTGATCCAAATAGTTTTTTTTTTTGCATCTGAGTCCCTGACTTTTACATTTTGTTGCCATTTTGATCACTTTGCCTAACTCCATCCAAAAACCCAGTTACACTTTTCAATTTAAACCTTTTCAGTTGCCATTTTGATCCAATTCCTAAAAAAACATAAAAATTCTAAAAAATCCAAATAATTCTAAAAAATCCAAAAAATCCGATTCGGCGCGAACCGTTTCGAACACGAACGGTTTTCGTCAAATATATATATATATCTTATACCTTTCGCCAAAATGTAAATACATATATACCAAATATGCTTTTCGTCAAATATATATATATATATATATATCATTATTTTGACAACACACCTACAACTCTTTTTATGAAATCACTTTAGAGTTTTCTTTCATAAACGGTGTTAATTATATATGTACATTCTAATTCCACTTCGAATCCTCCGTCATTAATCCGTTTTACTCACGCGCCTTCGTTTGCCCATATAGGGTGACCTCGGTGTTCCATCATCCTAATCTCATACACTCGTCAACAATTGGATAATCGGAAGACTTAGCGATTCCGTGAGTATACTCGCAACCCCCTTTTTATGTTTACCACTTTTTGGGGTGTAACATGTTTAACTATTAAACTACACTTAAACTTATTCTTTATGCAATGCACAAAACAATCCTTATACATGAATACTATGTTATGATACTTGATGCTTACGTGGACCATACTTATGTGATATGTTTTAGTCATTAGCTTTCACGAGCCTCCCATCGACATGTATAGCGCTATAGGAGTAACGCACCGCCCCCCTTAAACTTGGGTCATGTTGAATTAATTAAACTTTCTTGCGTAAACAGAGGTTGGCTAGAAATATTGCATGCCACGATAGGTTGATCACGTATAAACTAAGTTGTCATGTGGATTCGTTTTAAACTTTTATACTTATACTTATACTTATGCTTAAACTTGTATACTCGCCTTTGCTTTTGCATTGAATTGTATTTTAAACATGTTACAGGTTGATGATTGATGACACTATGAAAATGGATAGCGAAGATGCCTAGATACTCATTTAGACGCCTTAAGTTTAAATCATTGTATCAATTTTGTTATGTTATGTTTGAACAATGTTGTCACTTGAATTTCCTTGTATGTTTTGACAATTTATTTATGAAATGAAATCGGTTGAATTAAATATTGTCACTAATAGTGTTATGAAGTCTCTAGCAATCTTCACACTTCGTCTCATCCCGATGTTTCCACCATTGGTTGGGGTGTGACAATTAGCTACGCCGCTCGGTAGTAAGTAATGGTACCATAGGTCTTGACAAATCCCATTCCTGACATCCTAGGTTTGTTTGGGTGTAAGGAATGACTGAATCCGAAAACATTTTACTTTGATAACCTTTACTCTAAGGTTATCATGCTGTCTCAAGGCTTGGATGTATGCGTTAACTTACCACATAAATGTTTGTATCATTTAAAACATGCTTTTACTTTGCAAAACATAACTTTTTGATATATTCAAAATACTTTGTTTTGTACATTTTTACGTTTGGTTTAAGTGATTACACTTTACTTACCTTACATAACTTTTGTTTACACATACATGACTACATTTTAGACTTTTAAACATATGACAATGGTTTAAACATATACATTGGTGGTTTGTTTAAGTGACTTAAGTAACGATATGTGTGTAGTATGTTACAAGCATGGTGGATATGCCGTTGGTACTTCCTATATATAAATGCTTTTATGATATTACATATCATAGCGTTATTTAAGCCATTCAGTTTAGACATGTTACTTTTACAACACATTTTCGCTTAAACATTGTTTTACAAATAACTTGGTTTATACAAACTCTTTTTACTTGGTTACTCTTTTAACCATACGTTATTCTTTCACATATACTTATCATCTGATTTTGCTATCGTTTTTCAAATGATTTATAAACGAAAACACTTAACAAGGTTCATGACTGATATTTTTTTATTAAACATTTTCCTTAAACTCAAGTCATGAATCCTATTTTCACAAAACCTATGTATCTCACAGGCATTTTTATGCTGACGTACCTATTTTCACATGTGTTTTCAGGTGCTGTTGCTTAGGATGATCATGACACACTAGGGAGGACCTGTGCCTTAGAGACTTAAAATGAAGATAGACTTAGTTTAATATTGTGATGTACCTTTGTTTCTTTTTATTCTAAGACAATGTGACTTGTTGGTTCTTGTTTTGAAACAATGTATTCCACCCTTGGGTGATGAATAAAATATTATTTTTATTACCATGGTTGTGGAACAATAATTCTGTTACAACACTCCCCGATGTTTCCGCCACAATTTGATGTTTTACGTGGTCGGGGTGTGACAAAAATCCCATTCTTAAAGAAACTAGGTGTTTACAACTTGTAACCATATTCTACAAAAATTATTCTTTTGAACTCTTCTTGTAAATAAAGTGTTCTTACACTTATTTTATCACCAAAAATAGTGTGCATTTAAGTAAGAATCAAGTTCTACCAAAAATCATATTTTGAACTTGGTTTTCTTGGAAAATCATACATGAATCTTAGATCCATAAGATTACTAGTTCACTTTATTTACTATTTTTTCAAGAAATCATTTTGTTTTCAAGTTCATGTTTATACGTGAGGATGATCTTCTTAGGTTAACACATAATCATCCTCTAACTTGCTAAATCATGTGTTTAATCACAATTTAGCAAGCTCCTTATGGTGATCATCATCATAATTTCAAGTAAATAACAATCAAGTGCCATGTATGTATTTAACAACCTCATTTTATCCATAAATCATCATATGTAAGCTTTTGTTTATGATTCTTGTTTATGTTCTTTTAGTCTTCTTGTGATTCATAACAATATATATTTTTTTAACCAACAAAATAAGAAATAAAAACTAGTAGCAAGAAGCTTACAACTAGCTCAAAGGCTAGGGAAGATCAGTAGAGAAAAAGATGATGAAAATGGATGATAAAAGCAATGGATGAAGGTTCTTCAAGTTCTTCAAGCACCAAGCTCCATGAAACACCTTCTAATACTTGAAATAAGCTTGAAAATGGGTGGATGGTGGTTGCAAGGTGGTGGTGGCGGAACCTCCTAGGGCCGAGAGGGAGAGAGAGAGAGTATGAGGGAGATGAGTGAAGTTGAGTGTTGAAGTGAGAAGTGAGAAGTGAAATGATCTTGTGATCTTGGCCATACTTATAAAGATCTTTCCAATATCTTGTTCAAACAATCAAGCAACATCCAATTAAAATATGAAATAAAATCTTGGTGGTGGGGTCCTCCTCTTGGACCGTAGATTATAAAGGGGGAGGGGGTCCATGTGTAAATTTGATGATAAGTAGGTAACTTATAGTATCCAAGTAAAATCTAAGCAAATCTTAGGAAATCCAAGCAATATCTTATAAAATCAAATAAAATCAAGAAAGGAATCAAGGTGAATCAGGAAAGATCATGGGTGGGGGCCACATGGTGACCGTAAGTATGAAGGGGGGGGGGTCTTGTGTAACTTTGAATGGTAAAGTGAATAATAGTTGGAGGTTAAGTGAAAAGTCTAGCGTTTTAAGTGTATGACACATTATATAGTGTGTTAGGGTGTTCGGGGATCATAACTAGTTCAAAAATAATTAAACAATGTTTCTAGTAAAGTTTTGGTGTTCCGGGTAATGTCCGGTTGTTCGGTTAGATACCGATCCGTTAATGTGCTAAGTCACACCGTATAGTGTCATTTATGTAACTTTTTGCGACACTTTCAATTCCCGACACTTAGGAAAGCATACAGGACCATTTTGCCATGTTTTTGCACACTACTAGCATGTTAAAATGCTGAATTTTGATGATTAATGCAGAATTATGCACTTTGGGTGGGTTTTAGGCACTTTCCGGCACTTAAACTATCTCCTAGTGACGCAGTTTTATGGTCCTTACTTCCCTACACTCCATACTAGTGTAGTACCTTGTCTCTGGCTCATACTGGGCCTTAAAACACTGTCTGTCTATGTACTGGCACTGTCAGTATATTTTTGAGTTATCCGCTCACTGTGCTAACTGTGCTTTGTGCATCATGTATGTCACTAAAGTTGTATGTAATAAATAGTGTGACAGTATGAAATGTGATGCACATGTATGTATGATACAGAAATCAGAAAGCAGTTTAAGTTATCAGTTGTAATTAAACACAGTCATTAAGCATAAATCAATATTAATTAAACGTACGGATGCATGCAAATTTGATGGTTGTCACATTCTCTCCCTGTTAAGAAAATTTTGTCCTCGAAATTGGTACTACCTTAACTCCTTAGGGTTCCATTATGCGTATATGAATAATATTGAGGTAAATAACCTCCAAACCGAATAAAACCTTATTCACATCAGGTGAATCCAAGAATATATAACAACACAAATCCAATGGTTAAAAGGTATGTGCTTTTAGCATTTGATGTCATAGGTACAAGCCGTATTGACGTATAGTTTAGTCTAATCCAGTTAACAGGGGTGTAACAAGGAGTCCTGACCAATAGGATTCAAACAATTGGTCACAATACGCAAACGAGTTTTCACAAACCATAGCATCCGCTATATGAACTCAATATCAATCAACTTGAATGTGAAAGTGGTCTGTCAACTTTTGAATAAATAAATGGTAAGGGTTAGTGTGTTGTCATTCTTAAATCTCGAAGGTACACTGAATGAAATACAAGCGAATCTGGTGTATTATTGTCTTTAATTCGTAGTTGCATCAGAAATGTTTAAATGACAAGTCAAACAAAAGTATATGTAGTTTTGTGTGGAGCGTTTGACCATGATTAGCACAAGCTACAAATTTGCAATGACACCATAAGGTGTCGTAATGACATAACTTAATAGCGGTGGTGACTGAACAAGTTCACCGTGATTGAACCTAAATGTAAGTGTACTGAAACAATCTAAAGATCTGATTTACACAATGTCATAGCGTTTTCTACTGAATACGGAACATCAAAGAACTTACTGTTTCCGATCGAAGAAGCAATAATTACCACGGGACGTTTGACCAGTAATGAAAGAATCGATAAGAGGTATCTTCTGATATGGAATGAATCAATGTACCATTGCCCTAACACCCAACTATGTTGAGACTGCTTTGATTGTGATAAAAAAAACGGATTTAGAGCAAAAGAGCCAACAATTACAATAATGTAGGTCATTCGAATCACAAATCAGTAATTAGATTTAGCAACATAATATTCGAACTTCAATGAAGCGTTTGAAATGAAACCGCATGCGTAACATATGAGTTTTCAAGTAATGAAACAATGAGTGTTTGCTAAAATGGAGAAATGACCAAGTATTCGAAGCAAATGTGTGTGTTCGCTCTCAGCGAAGAAAATCAATGCGATGCAACTACCATTAAGGGGAGTAGAGATGCAAACATCTACTTGCTAGAAGCAAAAGTGAAGATTTCAACAAAAGAAATTTAAGTACTTTCTGTTTTGTTAACTGAAATGGCATATATGTCAGGTTAATGGTGTTTGATTGAGTTAACAGATATGGTTCCTAAGTAACAACCTTTACGAGTTTGGACCTGGGTCCCCAAAGGTCCTGAGTATATGTTTTCTAGATCCTCAAGGTTTCGTATTCTGTGTAAATCTATTTTGTGCATTGGATAGTAAAACACCACTTTTGTGTATGCTTAAAAACAAATTATTGTCCCACAATTTCCCCCGGTATACTTTATTCCTGAATTCACAGCTAATGACACTCGATCACTGATCAGTCGTGAAATAGTAATTGGATCCTCACAGTTAGTTAAATAAGTAATTCATTAATCCTTAGCAAGAGTCACCGACTCTCGTGGGTTAGCTCGTTTGGCTCCTGGTAGTTGATACATTTGAAAATCATCGTCCTTCTTGACAATCAGAACTGGGGTTACCCATAAAGGGAATCTTGGTCTGTTAACTTCCTTCTCTATCAACTACCGATGTTATACTGACAATCCTTGCATCTCCGAAGGTGTAAGTCGCTAAGGTGCATTGACTGCAGGCGTGGCGCCTGGAATTAAGTCGATGCGAAATTCGACTCGTCGTTGAGGAGATGATTCTGGCAAGTCCTCGGGGAAGACTTCGGGATATTCCCTTATTACAGGGGTATCTTCGAGTTTTGGTCCTTCGACTCCCTTGTCCACGACATGAGCCAAGAAAACAACACATCCTTCACGCAACAACTTACGTGCCTTCAGGAAATTAGTAATCTGTAGAGGCGTATCATGCTTCATGAGTCGAGATTGTTTCTTCGTTTGGCATCGGGATGCGGATATCAATCTTCTCTTGATCACTTGACAACCAATCCATCCAATTACCTTGTCGAAGCTTCCCAATTCATCTGGCAGTGGATCAAGCGTAAACTCATGCTCTCCGGGTTCTATCTTGTCGTTTCCCCTTTACCTCGTTGGCTTCTACTAGCTTCCCATTAGCTAGTTCTTTCGAGTGCGGATTATCTAACTTACTTGCCACTAACCCAAGTATACTCTCAAACTCTAGAGATGCGAAGCTAAAATTTGCAATTTTTTTTAGTGTCTAGCAGCACAGATGCATAACGTTGAGTAATATGGGACGTACCGATATCGATGCTTGGATTCCTGGTGTGCTCCCCTAGCTCTGCTACTGAGCTTTTATCCTTGTGCCTGATTCTTCTTAGGGCAGTATTTTCTGAAATGCCTCTTGCTCCCACAGTTAAGACACCCTTGAGCACGTTTTTGTTTGTCACTCGTCCTGCCTTTTTCGTTGTCGTTGTTTTCTACGTGATTCTCGCTGCCATCTTGGCCTCCATTTCTACGTTCAGTGTCTTGCTTACAAGTTTCCTTAGGATGCCCCGTCTTACCATAGTTATCACATTTTCCATATTTACATCGCCCGAGATGATAACGTAAACAATTGTCGCACTTAGGTAGGATACCCATGTAATCGTTTCCCTTTTTGGCCTTCTTTTTGTTATTCGCCCGAGTAACCTTTTTGAAACTTGTGAGCTTTCTCTTGTTATCCCCAGATGACTCTACAGGAGTCTCCTTTTTCTCCTCCGAAGCGGAAAATTCTCCTAGTCAAATTGCTTCTTCAGTGAGCGCCACGCTCATGTTGATAGCTTCGATGATTGTTGAATGCTTAGATGTTGTTACCAGGCTTAGAATCTGAGGTGCCAGTCCCCCAATGAAACGTTCAATCTTCCTAGATTCTGGTTCCACCAAACGTGAAGCAACTTTTGATAATTCGCCAAATTTCTGCACATACTCAGTTATCTTTGGGCCTTCCATTTTCAAGTTCCATAGTTCAGTCTCCAACTTTTGGACTTCTGCCCTAGAGCAATACCTTTTTCGCATCAGTTCTTTCAGTTCGTCCCACATCAAAGCATTCACAGCAGTCTCGCCCATTACCTGAACATGAAAGTTCCACCATGACAGAGCCCCATCTACAAATAGTCCAGCTACGTACGCGACCTGATGTTCTGGGGCACATTTGCTCAACCATAAAACAGAATTCGTCTTCTCCACCCAACGCACAAAAGCTAAGGCACCCCAGTGCCGTTGAATTCTCAAGGTTTGTGGTTCAAGAACTGCTCGTAGGTACAGCTGCTGGGTGGGTTATTTCCTGATGTACCTCCGCCATGTTCGGAGCGAAGGGCCTCGAGCTGTGCGATGGCCCGTGAGATGCGCCCTTGCAGTTCTGACTCTGCTGTTGTCGGCAGAGGGTTGTTGGTATCGACGTTCCCTTATATCGACATCATCTGAGAAGGAGATCAGTTAGGGCAGGTCTTATTGTTCAGGGAGTGCATATAGTTGTTTAGAGGTCATTTGTACATACGCATAATAGGTTATCATACCAACCAATCAAGCAATAGCATAATCATTGCATAACCAAGCAATTTGGTAATTATGTTTAATGAGAGCATAGCAAGTAAGCACGTGGTGTTATAATTATAACACACACATATAGATCAACAACGTGCTTAATGAAGACACAGCGACTGAGCCTTCATTGTTTATTAGCCACAAAGTATCGTCGCATGTTTAATGATGATTGGACCCTCCTTATTCTCCGACCGCAATTGCATTGTCTTACAAAATGTATCGCATCAAAAGGGACACAGGGTCACCCTACCCTTGTCCAACAAGTATATCAGTGTATCAAAATTACGTAGTCAGATGTGGTCTTCACAGGTCTCTACAATCTCGGCTTATCATTTGTGTCTTTACCCAAATGTAATGCAATCCGCATAATCCAGAAACCACTATATTGGTGACTGAGGTTGAGGAGGAAAGAAAAGTAAACTGTTAACATGCATGAATTCCTCCTCGAGATTGTATATACGTCGAAGTAATTAACTGGTCTGCCGCTCGATAGTAAAGAAACGAGCATCAAAAACCTGGGAAAGGCGTAATAGCAGTAGGTAAGAGTGCAAAAGGAATCTTTGATAAATGTGGAGGATCAAAGTATACTGGCAATATACAGGGTGGAGGACGTGGTATCAGCTCAAGCTCCAAAACTCTGCGACTCGTATCTTCAACTGTAGCTGATGTTACAGGAGCACTCATCCCGTGTGTAGCCTCCATAATGTGAGGGATGGTAAAGGTCAAAAATCAGCATAGTGTATTATAGGAACCATCGAAAGGCTCGTCCAACGATGTAGAGGTGAATGTAGCAAATGGTGTGGCCTGTGGGGTTGTAGAAAATGCTGCAGTAGCAATAGGGATCGTTACGCGGGTGCCGACCTGGAGTACCTTTCCGGGGTGCGGGTAAGTCCTAAGAGAAAGCGATAAGCATGCCAGTGCAATGGACATCGGTATCAGCGGTTGCGGATGCAAAAACAAACATCTCAACCAATAAGGAGATCGTCAGGTGCAGGTACTGAGTCAGATATAAAGGGTGCAATGTTTGGTAAGCCAAAATAAACAGGGTCATGATCAAGTAAGGGTGCAGGATCAGTAGGTGCAACATCAAGCTGACCCAAAAGGTGCAGAAGCTAGCTCAAGAGCAGGCTCTGGGTCGTGTAAAGGTGTGGTGTCTTGAGCAGGTGTTGGTATAGTAGTCATAGCGATGTCGTCGTCCGTGTCAGTAGTAGGAAGCTGTAATCCGGCTGTCTGTAAGACTGCAGATGTCACAGACTTAAAGGAGTCTGAAATCGAATGCATGTTAGAATCAGAGGATAGCTTGTTAATAGGGGTCTCAAGAAGTGAAATTAGTAGCACCGTTTTCGTCTAACTTTCCCTCATCAATTATTCGTTGAGTAGCCAATCTTCGGAAGGAATGTCCACATGCGGCGTATTGTCGAGGATCGGAGCCATGGTGGTTGTAACGCCCGTCTTATAAATCAGGATTTTATTAATAAGATACACATTTTATATGCTAAAATGTGACTTTACAAAAAAAAGAAACTTGATATGCTAACATTCCCATAGTTTACAACATTTCAAAAAGTACATGTTTATAAATGCTTACATAATTCACTTTTAGCTAACAACTCAAGATTTGACGCGGAAGCTTCATTTAGCGTGTGTTCGGTTCTTGCTCGCCACTTGATCTTCATTCGGGACTCTCGACATTCACCTATGATCAAAACCAACTTAGAAGTCAGTTTTGATAGTTAAATAACAAGTACAACAGGTTAATCGGGTCAAATCACTTGACCCGTTCATGATTTTATTACACAAACATGTTTATTTGATCTTTAAACTAATGAAATTAATAATTTCAATATCTCCTATCATATTAATCTCAAATTACGGGTTTCTTACATAATAAAAACCCGTTTACGATTAAAAGCTTATTTTGACCCATTAAGGGTATTTAAGCACTTTTAAGCTTAAAATCTCTTTCATTCCTTTCTAGCATTGAAATCCTACATTTCTTATCAAGTAATCTTCCACCACAACTATATGTGTGGTGGAATTAATGAGGATATCTATATGTTCCGAGTTTTACCCCTCGGAGTATCATTTTACGGCAAAGACCCATATAGAGTCATTTGACCCAAGATTTACCCCTTTCACTTTTTATACTTATTCAAAGTATTTGCTTGATCAAAATTCTCATTTCTAAACAAACCTTAAGGTTCGTTTGCTCAATTTCACTTATAAGGGCATTTTGGTCACTTTTACCCCTCCTATTACGACGAAGGAGTTTTAAAGCCATGTTCGACCAAAATCCCACTTCTAAAACTATAATCTTGTTTAGAAACTATTATATCTCTAGAATACCATAATCATAACTCAACTTATTTGGTTTACCGCAAAGATAACCGCATATCTATATTTTATCCTTGTCTAACCCTTAAAGAACCTCAAGTTCTACATGATGAGTTGAATCATTATACAAACCTGGCTCGGATCAATATCTTGACCCGTTTCGATACTTTGCCTTAGTAGAAGCTAAGCAATAGCGATGTACATATCCATCTGATATTTATTCCGATAATCATATAGCTCAACAAAACATTAGTCGATATTGTCAAAGGGTGATAATTTCACCTTTTCACCCGTTTGGTCTAAAGGACCATGAAACTCTATGAGATGGTATTTATTACCATCTTATCTATATGACTAACTCCGGTTTACACCGCATAGTCGTTCTACTTGTAAATCATCTATTGGTTTCTTTGGCCCATTATAACCCATGCTA